>NC_133329.1:188403205-188703205 GCF_042186555.1 Aquarana catesbeiana | reverse complement strand
ACGAGAAATCTATATGAAAACATGGTCGCCATGGAATATTTTTGTTTCTTCAGAGGAAGGAAGAAAACGTATTGACGTGACCCCCATGAGGTGAGAGAGGAGGACATGGGCCCTTTAGTATACCTTAAATAGACAAATAGACAGGAGGGGGAGCCTTTTTGGGGGGGGGAGGAGGTGGGCAGTGGAATTGGGGGGGGATCTTTTAGGTTTTTTTTTCCTTTAAGGTGGGGGGGTAGAAAAAGGAAAGGAGGAGAATAGTCTGATATTAGCTGTTATGTCTGGAACATTAGGGGGAGTAGTTGCTGTGCCGGGTCCGGAATCAGGGGTTGCGTTCCCCCTTGACCAGGTTTGGCTAGCAATTTGGAAAGTGGAATTTAGATGTAGATATTTCCTCTTTTTGATATCCCCCATATTTACCTTCATGGTTAAACAATATCGAATTTGATGATATGTTGTTGGTTGCTTATATACAGGTGATGTACAGTGGGGACGGAAAGTATTCAGACCCCCTTAAATTTTTCACTCTCTGTTATATTACAGCCATTTGCTAAAATCATTTAAGTTCATTTTTTTCCCTCATTAATGTATACACATCACCCCATATTGACAGAAAAACACAGAATTTTTGACATTTTTGCAAATTAATTAAAAAAGAAAAACTGAAATATCACATGGTCCTAAGTATTCAGACGTTTTGCTCAGTATTTAGTAGAAGCACCCTTTTACAGCCATGAGTCTTTTTTGGGAAAGATGCAACAAGTTCTTCACACCTGGATTTGGGTATCCTCTGCCATTCCTCCTTGCAGATCCTCTCCAGTTCTGTCAGGTTGGATGGTAAACATTGGAGGACAGCCATTTTTAGGTCTCTCCAGAGATGCTTAATTGGGTTTAAGTCAGGGCCTGGCTGGGCCATTCAAGAACAGTCACGGAGTTGTTGTGAAGCCACTCCTTCGTTATTTTAGCTGTGTGCTTAGGGTCATTGTCTTGTTGGAAGGTAAACCTTCGGCCCAGTCTGAGGTCCTGAGCACTCTGGAGAAGGTTTTCGTCCAGGATATCCCTGTACTTGGCCGCATTCATCTTTCCCTCGATTGAAACCAGTCGTCCTGTCCCTGCAGCTGAAAAACACCCCCACAGCATGATGCAGCCACCACCATGCTTCACTGTTGGGACTGTATTGGACAGGTAATGAGCAGTGCCTGGTTTTCTCCACACATACCGCTTAGAATTAAGGCAAAAAAGTTCTATCTCGGTCTCATCAGACCAGAGCATCTTATTTCTCACCATCTTGGAGTCCTCCATGCGGGCTTTCATGTGTCTTGCACTGAGGAGAGGCTTCCGTCGGGCCACTCTGCCATAAAACCTCAACTGGTGGAGTGCTACAATGATAATTGACTTTCTACAACTTTCTCCCATCTCCCGACTGGAGCTCAGCCACAGTGATCTTTGGGTTCTTCTTTACCTCTCTTACCAAGGCTCTTCTCCCCCGATAGCTCAGTTTGGCCGGACGGCCAGCTCTAGGAAGGGTTCTGGTCATCCCAAACATCTTCCATGTAAGGATTATGGAGGCCACTGTGCTCTTAGGAACCTTAAGTGCAGCAGAAATTTTTTTGTAACCTTGGCCAGATCTGTGCCTTGCCACAATTCTGTCTGAGCTCTTCAGGCAGTTCCTTTGACCTCATGATTCTCATTTGCTCTGAAATGCAGTGTGAGCTGTAAGGTCTTATATAGACAGGTGTGTGGCTTTCCTAATCAAGTCCAATCAGTTAAATCAAACACAGCTGGACTCAAATGAAGGTGTAGAACCATCTCAAGGATGATCAGAAGAAATGGACAGCACCTGAGTTAAATATAATGCCCCGTACACACGGTCGGACGTTGATCGGACATTCCGACAACAAAATCCTAGGATTTTTTCAGACGGATGTTGGATCAAACTTGTTTTGCGTACACACAGTCGCACAAAGTTGTCGGAATTTCCGATCGCCTAGAACGCGGTGACGTCAACCACGTACGACGAGACTAGAAAAGGCCATTTCAGAATCAAGCGCGGCACCCTTTGGGCTCCTTTTGCTAATCTCGTGTTAGTAAAAGTTTGGTGAGAGACGATTCGCGCTTTTTCAGACTCGTGGCTTTCAGATCGTTTTCTGCGGTTCAGTTTGTGCTTGTGGGTTTGTATCTGCTCTTCAGTGCGTGCAAGCAAGCTCCACGTGACTTAGTCATTGTGTTGTTGTTCGTTCGTTACTGTTTTTCAGGTCACTCTTCACAGGCCTTGCTGTTCTTCAGTGTGTTCTGTTACTTCGTTCTGAGCAGCCGACCGTTTTTCTAGCCATGTTGCGTATACGTACTCCTCATAGAGTTCGTGCTCTGCGGGGGCTTGGTGTTGGGGTCCTGACCTTGACACAAGTCCAGTCCATGAACAGGGTAGGGAGGAGTTCATGGACCAAGAATTGGTTGCCTCAGCGTGACCAGTTCTCTCATATGCTTTTGCTCCGTGAGATCCATGAGAATAATCCTGATGATTTCAGGAACTTTCTCCAAATGACGGACCCCGTATTTCACCGTTTGTTGGCTTCGCTGACCCTCTATATCAGCAGGCAGGATACCTGCATGAGGCAAGCCATCACTCCGGAGCAGAGGCTCGTCGCTACCCTGTGATACTTGGCGACAGGGAGAAGCCTGCAGGACTTGAAGTTCTCGACAGGCATCTCCCCCCAGGCTCTGGGGATCATTATCCCAGAGACCTGTTCTGCCATCATCCAGGTCCTGCAGAAGGAGTATATGAAGGTAAGATTTTTATGCTTTAATATCACATTTTATTGTATATAATGTTTGCTAATGTATTGTATTTCTTTCCTCATTCCCTAATTACCATGATTGTAATATGCTGTGAATGTCCCCTTTGTCCTCATGCATGCTGGAATTTTTTTAAATTTTTTTTTGTCCTTCATACATATTTGCCTTCACTTACCTCCCCAGCATGGTCTCCTGCCCTATATTCACGTCATGTAGTCACTTAACAATGTATTTTATCAGCGCCATAGTAGTGTTTGACCCCAAACAACCCCTAAAATGTTTAGAAATGTGATTTGTTCTTTAAATTCAGGCAGAGTGCCAGGGGCTTTTTTTTGTGGTGTCCCCAAATCATTTTTAACCCTCCCTCCCCCCAACTGCTAAGTCAGCTGATCCCAATTCTCTATCTATCCTCAATCATCTATCTGCTGACTTTGCCAAACCCATACACACTATACCCACCTCTTTTGTGGTCAGATTTATGGATGAATTCCCCAAAGCATGTAGTGCAAGGGCCTGCCGGTATACTTTCAAATGGTACTGTTTAAAGTTTTTGTATCCTATTATTATCTTGATAGGTAATAGCAGAATGTCAGAATACCTATAATGTTAGAAATGGCCCATGAGAGGGGGGGGGGGATATGATAGGTGTACCTTATACTTTGGTGTTGTAAAATTCCCCTTAATAAATGTTATCTGGATGTTGGCCAAGAATGTTTGTGTCTAATCTGCTTTCCATGTTTTAATGTGCAAAAAGACTATTTTTTTTGTTTTCCTCAACAGTTTCCTTCCACGGCACAGGAATTGCAGACTGTGGCCTCCCACTTTGCCCAGCGGTGGGACTTTCCTAACTGCGGAGGGGCAATTGATGGGAAACACGTCCACATCGTCCCACCACCCAACTCGGGGTCGTACTATTATAATTACAAGGGGTTCAATAGTATTGTGATGTTGGCGGTGGTGTCGGCTAATTACGAGTTCCTGTATGTGGACGTGGGGAAGAATGGCCGGATGTCCGATGGTGGAGTCATCACCCAGACGGAGTTTTACAGGCATCTCCAGAATGGCAGCTTGGACTTGCCACCTCCAGAAGAGAATGTGGAAGGACTTGTTGCGGATGAAGCATTTGCGCTGGGGGACCATCTTATGCGGCCATTCCCGATGAGGACCCTCACCCCGGAACAGAGGGTTTTTAATTACCGGCTGGCCAGAGCCAGAAGAATGGTGGAGAACACATTTGGAATCATGGCCTGCCGGTTCCGCCTATTTCTTACACCCATCCATATGGCGGAGTATAAACTGAATCATATAATCCTGGCGTGCTGTGTTCTACATAACTTTTTACGTCAACATTCTGCCAACTATGCTAGCTCAGTTGGGCCTGAGGCCGGAATTATAAATGAAACAACCCTGACGGAGCTTGAAAGTGGCCGTCCTGGCTTGCCCTCCCTGAGTGCTCGTGATGTCTGGTTAAGATACCTTGAGTTCTTTGCGGGTAGGGGGGCCATCAATATGCCAGACGATTTGTGAAACCTTGATCCAATAAAAAAAAAATTCGCAAATCTTTGGTGACATTTACTGCTTGTGTTTGTTTTAGCTGCCCCTGACAGAAATGTGGTGAGTCCAGAAAATGGCATGATTGTGTAACCTTACAAAGCACTGTTGGGTGTTATTTGCTAAAGACAAAGACACTTTTCACTACAAGTGCACTTGAAACTGCACTTGTAGTGCAAAGTGGATTTGCCCTTAGGAAATAACACCCATTGTCACAGAAAACAGCAATTACATCACCACAAAAGTGTTGTAGCGTTGAGACAATAATCCACACATTCTTGATTAACAATCTTTTTAATACCAGCACAATCACATGTGCATTTAGAAAAGGTTTTTAAAACAAACCAACATGTTTGTTGTATAACAATTTTTGGGGTGGCATTATCAAAAATAGAAACGTCCATTTAAGATAAAACAGGCATGTGTAAAACCAACAAGAAAGACACAAATCTTGAACTTACAAAGTTCACATTTGGTAGAACTTGAAGGCAATATCAGACATGAGTATTTAGGAACTGTGTTTGATATTGCGTTCAGATGGGTTGAAGTCACCCCAGTAAAAGCCAAATTTGGAAGATGCACACAAATTTCAGAATGTCAACATGTGCTAGCTGCCATCACGGGGGATCAAGGGACGTGTTTTGGGGGAGAAACCCCTTCCTCTCAGCTACTTTATTATTGAGGAAGGGGTTGGACCCCCAAAACGCGTCCATTGATCTCCCATGATGGCAGATAGCACATGTTGGCACACTGTGTGCATCCTCCAAATTTGGCTTTTATAAAAATCGCTAAAACATTTTGAACATTGTAGCACACAAAAAAAGAAAGTGATTTGGAGTTGTTTTAAACTCTACCTGTCATGAGAGGGTTTACCCGTTGGTGGCGCTATCGGCCTCTTGGATCGCAGTACCAGTGTCCACCAGCGGGTGTCTTCCAACACCTGGGACCTGCAGTAAGAGGTCTCTCCTGCTGGTGGCACTGTTGCATCCTTGGGCCGTAGTACCGGTGTCCACCAGCGGGTGCACTCCGGCAGTGTGGAGCAAACAGCACACTCTGCGATCAGCTGTGACATGAGGTCAATTACCACAGCCTTATAAATACCCGGCAAGCCCTCATAGGCTTGCCTTGGTATCTTTCTTCCTTGCGCCCTGACCTGTTATCCTGCTATCCTGTAAACCTGTATCGGACCCTGAACCTGTTCCTGAGCCTGTATCCTATCCCATCCTTTATCTCCCTTTCCCAACCTGCCCTTGTTCAGTTGCTGATCTCCTGTGTATGACCTTGGCTTGGCTACGTTTATGTTTCTGGTATATCCCTTGTTCCTGCTGACCTGCTGTGTATGACCCTGGCCTGGCTGACATCTGTGATTCCGGTATTGCCCCTTGCTGTATATATTATCTGTTGTTTGTGGGTTTCTGTCGGTTGATTGAGCACTATTTATATTTGGGGTGTTTGTTTATTTATATCACTTATCTTTAATAAACATTCTTATTTCACTTTACATGCGTTTTGGTTTCCTCTTTGCAGTCCACACAATCTGGTCACACCGGTTCATGACACTACCCAAAACATCAATGATGTTCTTATTTTTTTGAATAACATCATTGATGTTTTTCTGGAGGTTTTCCAATGCTAAATTACACCCCATGATCTCCCCGATCAGGATCTGGGCATCTGATGTGAAAGGATCTGGATCCACAACATCACGATCACCTAAAAAGAGAGAAACCAAACAAAAACAGGTATAAAAAATATGTCGGCATCCATCTCTTACCTGAGCCTGTGGTCGCAGACACTCACCTGTTGTGGTGACTAGTTCCACCACGTCTTCTTTCTCCTGCTCTTCTTGTGTTGGGTGGATTTCCCCTTCTTCCGGGGGGGGGGGCTCTGGTCTCCTCGGATGAGGGGTGTCCTCCGAGTCTTTGCTCCCCTATGTAAAACAAAAATAGATATCTGATATCTGATGGCAGAACTATAAATAGGAAACATTGCTTGGAAGTGTGGTACAATTGTCTATTTTGGCAGAGTTCCAAAATGTAGCATTTTCAGTGTCCTTTGTCAAGCTGCAATACTTTACCTGTTTGGTACAAGCTTCACAGATGGAGACCCCCCCTATAGTATACACTGGAGCACCTGTGTGGCACCCCCTAATAAAAATGGTGTTCTGGTGTCCCACACTAGTGCTCCAGTGTCCAGATGTGAAAACAGCTGCTTAGTGTCCTCTCCTTACACAGAATCTAGTTTGCATTTCATTCTAGTAACCAAGCCATCTACACAACCAAATTAGTTTCATACAAGTAGGGCGTAAAAAATGTGGCCAAATGCATATGGCCAAAACAATGGTGTTTTATAGGCCGAAAGAAAAATGTTGGATACAAACAAATAATGTGCCCATGAACATGGAAGTTGCCATTTTAAAATGTACAACACTTTTAAGAAAAGCACATGGAGCAGCACGAACGTAATAAAGACAAAAATAATAGGAACACCGCACAACTACTTACTTTTTTGCAGCACTCTCCGGATCTTTCTGTACTGCTCATGTTCTGGTAATTTGAGGTCTGACCACCGTTTCCTGAGCTGATCTTTCGATCGACGTACCCCGAAATTCCGGTGCAGACTTTTGACCACTTTCGCCATGATCTTGGCCTTTCGGACATTGGGGTTGGGGTAAGGTCCATACTTCCCGTCATAGTCGGCCTTCTTCAGGATGTCCACCATCTCCAACATCTCCCCAAAGGACATATTTGATGCCTTAAATCTTCTCCTTCTGGATCGGGACGTCTCCGGATCCGGGCTTTCCTCCTCCTCCTCCTCGTTGCTGTAATTAGCACGCACCTGCTGTGTCTCCGCCATGTGCTCTTCACCCACTGCGCAGAACGAAAAGGGGCGGGGAATAGGCTAGAAAGAATGTCAGGGGCGGGCGGAGTTACACACATGCGCAGTGTGTATAAAGCGGAACACGCGTGAGTATTACGTACGATCTGTGAGCGGAGGAAGGAGCATCGGAGGCGCCGATCGTGATAACGAAGGTAAGATCTAAACTTGGGCCTATACTGCTTCGAAATTGAAGCCTTTATTGTAACAAGATTAGGAGAGTTTGGCCTGACTTTAAGGTTTGTCTTGTGTTGTGTCTTGCAGAGAAAATGGATGGCTTCAACGACCACAATTTCCTCCCCCTGTTCATAGACAAGTACAGGAAGCTGCCCTGTCTGTGGCAGGTGAGACACCCCCATTACAACAATAAACAAAAGAGGCAGGCAGCGCTGGAGAAACTGGAGTTGGTGAAGCCGGTGGTCCCCACAGCAACCATCCCTTATTTAAAAACCAAAATTGGTGGCCTGAGGAGCACTTATCTTAGGGAGCACAAGAAGGTCACTGATTCCCAGAGATCAGGAGCTGGAGCAGATGACGTTTATGTCCCCAGGCTGTGGTACTATGAGAGACTGCGATTTCTGTCAGACCACACTGAAGTCAGGGAATCCCTCTCCACTCTTCCTTCCACTCTTCCTTCCACCCCAGCTGAGGCTTCCGATGTCCAACCTGGGCCTTCAAGCCAGGAAGAAGTGGAGGAGCCCAGCTGGAGTCAGGTATAGCATTCTTCTACAGATTTCTGGGCAATAAATAAATTATGTTTACTAGATGTCATTATTGATCACTAGTTGCTGATTGCAAAAAGTGTTTTACATATCAATAGACAGTAGTGGGCACAAAAAATTGGAACAAGAATGAAAAATGCTGGGCTCAGAAGGATAGTCTGTTATATTTGTTAACATTCAATTTGCAACAGTCAGGAGGTGAAAATTGTGTGTGATTGATGAAAACTAATACTAAAACAATGTCCCTTTTTCATACACAGGAAGACCTCAGCCAGGAGGAGGCTGTGGAATGTGGCAGCCAGGAGGAGGCGGGGCTAAGTTGCAGCCAGGAGGAGGCGGGGCTAAGTTGCAGCCAGGAGAAGCCTGAGACAAGTCGAAGCCTGACCGAATCGCAGGTTCCTCCCCTCCGCCTTCCATACAAAAGAGCGAGGAAGGCGACTCACATGCAGGATTCTGCGCTCAGGCTCATTCAGGAGGCTTCTGCGTCCCTCAGAGCCTTACCCACTCCTGAAGAGGCCTTTGCCTGCATGGCTGCCACCAAACTGCAGGGCATGCAGGAGGGTCAACGCAAGCTATGTGAGGACCTTCTTTATAAAGTCCTAAGTAAGGGGGTGAGTGGGGAACTAACACCCAATACCCACCTGAATGAGTTGGCCCCTCCTCCTCCTCCTCCTGCTGCCACAACTCCACCACCAGAGCCACAGCGTGGAAGGAGGCGTGGAAGGAAGACAAAAGAGTGATGACCCTGGGTTCAGTCTGGTCTGGCAAAAGATGCAGTCTCTTGTATGACCACAGCCTGGGGACACAGATGTCATCTGCTGCTTTCCAGACTTCTGGGACTTCTGGACCAGACTGCACTCCCTTATATATGGACTCCTCAGGCCACCAATTTTGCTTGAAAATAGTTGATGTGTGCCCTGGGGGTCCATGGCTACACCCATTTCTGCTGTTTCTCCAGCGTTGCCTCCCTCAATAAATGAGAATTTTTTTTAAATTATACTCTCCTATGTGTGTTTTCATTCAAAAAGGACAGTTTGTTTGTGAGGATTCAGGTACATTTCTAAAGTACAATGTGAAATTAACAAGAGACAACAACACCAAACAATCTCCTACAGATTAAATATAACAACATATCAATGGTGTTGTGGTAACTTGACACACAAAACACACACAAAAATATTCTGGAGTAAAACTACAAATACAATAAAACAAAGATCAGCCTTGAAAAAAATACAAACCAAAAAAAAATAATCTGCCTTAAAACAAAAAACAAAAAAATACAACACAAAAATAATGTTGTCAGATGTGACAAATCAAAATATATATATTGAGGGAATCCCAATAAATAGTAAAGAAAGAAGTTTGTGAGAAGTCTGTGTGAATATGAGCAGCAAAACTACTTCATTCTTCTCACATTATAAAGAAGAAGAGAGTGCGCTGTATTAAACCATTTTTAACATTGCACCGTGACGAAAGTGTTGTATCCATTGCGAACGCTAAGTTTACCAGACCGAGCTGTTCCGTCTCGGAATTTCTTCTGAGCATGCGTGGCACTTTGTGCATCGGAACAGGCCACACACGGTCGAAATTGACACGATCGGATTTTGTTGTCGGAAAATTTTATAGCCTGCTCTCAAACTTTGTGTGTCGGAAAATCCGATGGAAAATGTCCGATGGAGCCCACACACGGTCGGAATTTCCGACAACACGCTCCAATCGGACATTTTCCATCGGATACGAGGAGGGAGGAGCCTGGTAATGGCTCTGTGCACGGCGTGAGGATCCTGAGAACCCTCTCCCTGCAGCTGAGAGGAATGATCGGCCTGATGGGAAGGTGTAGGTAGCTTCCCTCCCCGCCCCCCCTGCTCATCACTCTCATCACTCTCTGAGCTGTCTTGCGGTGTAAGCCAGAGGAAGTTTGTACCTGCGTCTGCCTGCATCCCCCCCCCACCCCTCCGTAGTTGGACGGGCTAGAAGGCTCATCGAGGACGGGGGGTTAGGAGAACTGGAAAACCGCGGAGATCGGAGCGCTTCGGAGCGACGGCAGCAGGGAAAACGGTGCGCTGCTGGGGGCTGTTTCAAGTCCCCAGCGGTGTTGCCGGCCGCGGAGAGCGGAGGAACCAGCTGAAGTGCACCGGGGAATTTCGGAGGAGAGAGCCAGGAAGGTGGGTGAGCAGAGCAAGGAGCAGCGGCAGCGGACACTGAAGAGCTGAGAGCGGAGAACAGCTGCGACTTCAGCGGGTCAGACAGACCTGGGCAGATTGATAACATCAGAGACAGCACCTGAGCGTTCGCAGCATCAGAGAGCAGCAGCAAGCAGTAGTGAGCGTCCCTTTGTGTCCCAACTTCAACAACAACTAAAAGATAAGTACCGTGGTTTTTTTTTTTTTTTCCTCTTTTGGCTTTTTTCTATTGCAATTGTCTTGAAGTGAACAAGCAAAGGAAAAGTAATAGAACAAAAGAAAGGGAAAGGGAAAGAGCACATTGAAATAAAATTGAATGAAAAGCGAAAGTAAATGAAAGTAAACGAAGGCGAAAGAGCTGAAAAAGTAGAATCAAGTGAGCTAAGAAAAATAATAAAAACAGGGGAGAAGAGAAGGAGAAGGTGAAAGAGAGACAAGCCAACGGAAGAGTTGTCTCCCAGCCCCCACCTGTTTGCTGCTGCTGCTGCTGCTGCTGCAGTATCTCCCTTTCTTGTGATTTTTTTTTTTTTTTTTTTTTTGGTTTTTGTTTTTGTTTTTTGCAAATGGTACTAACTATAGGCTTGATAGTACAAACTATAGAATAAGAACAAATTTCATAGTAACAAAAATGTGGAACATATAAGCTCATACTGGAACTATACTGCTGAATATATAAATCATCTTGCTGAATACTTGAATTAGATTACATTATATCGCTAAAACATTTGAATTATTTTGCTAAGCACCTGGGCCCTCATGTACACGGGCTGTTGGGAGAACGTTGTGAAAACGCCAGTGTCTTTGCAGTGACTTTTTTTAACTTTTTTCAGCTTTTTTCAGCGTTTTTGCAATAGCGTTTTTTGAGCGGTTTTTTTTTTTTTTTTTTTTCTATTGCAATTGTTTTTTTGAAGGGAACAAGCAAAGGAAAAGTAATAGAACAAAAGAAAGGGAAAGGGAAAGAACACATTGAAATAAAATGGAATGAAAAGTGAAAGTAAATGAAGGCGAAAGAGCTGAAAAAGTTGAATCAAGTGAGCTAAGAAAAACAATAAAAACAGGGGGGGGGGAACAGGGGAGAAGAGAAGGAGAAGGTGAAAGAGAGACAAGCCAACGGAAGAGTTGTCTCCCAGCCCCCACCTGCTTGCTGCTGCTGCTGCTGCAGTATCTCCCTTTCTTGGGATTTTTTTTTTTTTTTTTTTTTTTGCAAATGGTACTAACTATAGGCTTGATAGTACAAACTATAGAATAAGAAGAAATTTCATAGTAACAAAAATGTGGAACATATAAGCTCATACTGGAACTATACTGCTGAATATATAAATCATCTTGCTGAATACTTGAATTAGATTGCATTATATCGCTAAAACATTTGAATTATTTTGCTGAGCACCTGGGCCCTCATGCACACGGGCTGTTAGAAAAGCGCTGTGAAGACGCCGGTGTCTTTGCAGTGACTTTTTTTAACTTTTTTCAGCTTTTTGCAGCGTTTTTACAATAGCGTTTTTGAGCGTTTTTTTTTTTTTTTTTTTTCTTCAATGGATCAAAAACGCTGGAGGACATTGGAGAATGATGTTTTTGGGCGTTTTTGAGCGTTTTTTAGCGATAGAGCGTTTTTTGCAGCTGAAAAACGTCTCTCAGAACCCATTGGGCCTGGGTTTTTTTTTTTTTTTTTTTTTTTTTTGCAGCTTAGGAACGCCTATGCCACTTGCAGCTCAGAGACGCCTAGGTGGGCATGAAGCCATAGACTAACATAGACAGGCCTTTTTGAGCTGCAGAAAGGGCTTAGAAAAGCAGCTGTAGAGATGTCTGTGTGCATGGGGACTTAATACTATGGTTTAAACAATTGAACAGCACCAAGGAATGCTTAATGTACTTAAGGTAGTAACATAACTTCTGGGAAACGGAGACTACTCATATCTCATTAATTATCTCTATTATTGGATTGTGAGGAGGATGGTGGGTATGAGAACGGAACAAAAGAAATATTAGTAAAAATAAGTCAATTTAAGAAGGCTGGGAGATTTTTTCATCATTAAGAGACCCCAACCAAGGGGTATTCTGGAAGGCAGCTTCGAAGATCTTATAAATCCAGCCATAGAAACAAACATGAAGGGGAAAACAACAAGAAGTGCGGGAGCAATACCGAAATCATCTAGGACCAGCCTAGGCCCAAGTCCAGGCCCTATGAACAGGTATATACAGCAAGGAATCGGAGAAGGAGAGAAACAAGTGGGTTCAAAGGGCAGACAAATAGATACAAAAGAGAAGGACAACAAGGATAAAAAAGGCCAGTATAAAGTACAAACAGAAACCAGCCACCTCTCAGAACCCAGAATGGAGCCAGAAATGGGAGAGGAAGACAGAGGAAAGGAGGAAGGACAACAAGGGCCACAGTTGCCAACAAAACAGGATATGGAAAAAATGTTCGCGGCACTAGAGAATTCCCTAAAAGCAGAGATATCAACACTCCATAAAGACATGGGATATATGTTAAACAGAGTGGAAGAAGTAGAGATCAAAGTAGACCTACATCAAAAAAACATAAAGGAACTGGAAGAGGAAATAAAGAAACTAAAACGGGAACAACAGGAACAATCATATAAAATAGAAGAGCAAGAAAATAGAGATAAAAAGAAAAACTTGAGAATACGCGGGTTACCGGAAACAGAACAAGCAGAAAACCTAATAGAAAAAATGAACAATCTCTTCAACCAAATCTTGGGAAAGGATGCAACCAACATAATAGGAATAGAAAGTGTCTTTCGAGTAAAAAAACCTCAAAGGTTCTCAAGGGAAACACCTAGAGATGTAATAGTACGCTTCGAAAAATGGGAAGAAAAAAAACAGATCTGGATAAACCTAAAGAGGAAAACACAAATAGAGTTTGCGGAAGGTAAATTACAAATATTTCAAGATTTGTCTCAAGAAACGTTGAAAAGACGACGGACATTAAAACCACTATTAGGAATCCTCCGGGAGCAAGAAATTCAATACAACTGGGGTTTTCCAGCATGTCTAATAGCAAGGAAAAACGGAATAAGTGCGAGGCTAAGATATGTGGAGGAGATTCCGGACTTTTGCAACAAACTAGAAATCCCCTCCCCAGAACTGAAAAAATATGCAAATAGACAGGAGCGAATAACGGCAGGAGATGACCTGCAATGGCAATTAAATTCAAGGAACAGACATCAAGATGTGGAATCTCGAGGAAATTAATAACTGAGAAAATACCACACATTAGTGCAAGGGGCCTTAGAGTGGAGGGGGGGGGGGGGCTGGGGTTGATGGGATGGGAAAAAAGGAAAGTGAAAAAGGATTGGTAAAACACAACAAAAATGCAGGGAGAGGAAGACAGGGACTCACGGAGTGGACAGGGGGTCGCCCTATTAGTGCTTAGGCGAGGGGGGAATAGGGTGTCTCACAGAGCTCCGCCTCACAATAAATAGAGCAGAGGGGGCAGGGTGTGCCCCACAAAACAAAGTAAAATGCTCTCAGCTCTAGAGAAAATGGGGGTAAAAAACCCATATCAGAAAAAAGGGAGGGGGAGGGTGGGAGGAGGGAAAAGGGAGGGAAGGAGGGAGGGGAGGGAAAGGTCTGATCCACATGAGTGGTTACATAGGCGCACCTATTTTGAGACAAGAGATGAGGAGACCCTGTGCGTCCGCTGGGTGTCCCCTCCACCCGGCCTTCTAAGAGGATCGGGTGGGGGGGAGGGCCGGAGGACGGGCGGGGAAGAAAAGGCACAAGAATGGAAAACGTAAACAGCATAAAAATAATCTCCTATAATGTCCGAGGACTAAATTCCCCAGGGAAGAGAAATATCATTCTCCGAGAACTAGAAAAAAGTAAAGCAGAAATAATTTTCCTACAGGAGACGCATATAACCCAAAACTCAAATACCAAGATTTATTCAAGAAACATACCAACATGGTATCAAGGAGACTCGCCAATAAGAAGGGCCAAAGGAGTAGCCATCGGTTTAGGGAAAAATGTACGTTTTCTAATAGATCAAAGGAAAATAGATCCGGAGGGTCGATATCTTTTTATTACAGGAACTATACAAGGGGTAAAATATACATTGTCTATTGTCCTAATAAGAACCCTAAAAAATATTTGATAGATATCATTAAAATACTAATGGAATTCAAACAAGGAAAATTAATACTAGCCGGAGACTTCAACTTCAGCATGGATAACAAAATGGACAGCACCTCAATAGTAAGGGACAAAGAGGTAAAACAACTAAAGAAATTAAAAAGAACACTATATGAACAGCAACTAATAGATCCTTGGAGAATTCAGCACCCCAGCACAAAGGACTACACATTCTACTCAACAGTACACAAAAGTTACTCCAGATTGGATTACATCATGGTCGAACATAGAAACTTGGAAGAAATAGAAGAAACAAAAATAGGTATAATAACCGCCTCAGATCACAGCCCAGTAACGTTGAGAATGAAAATAAAAGGAGAAGTCTTTGAAAGGGGTCCATGGAGAATCAACAAAACTTTATTAGAAGACAGCGAGACCGAAAAAAGTATCATAGAAGAAATTAAAAGATATTTTGAGGAAAACGATACACCAGAGGTATCGAAAGCAACTATATGGGAGGCGCATAAATCTGTTATTAGGGGCAAATTAATAGCCATAGGGGCAAGAAAAAAACAGGAAAGGAAAACAAACATGCAACAAATAATTAAAGAAATTTATGAATTGGAACGAAAACACAAAAATCAAGTAAACAACAAAATCTTCGGCCTATTATCTCAAAAGAGAGAGCAATTAAAAGACTGGATGGAACAAGAAGAAAGGAAGGAGTACAACAGAGTAGTACAAGAAAAATACAAATGGGGTAACAAACCAGGAAAATACCTAGCAAATTTGGTAAAAAAAAAGAAGTCTTTGAATTACATTGAGAAGATCAAAAATGAAAAAGGAGAAGTGGTAAATAAAACTACAGATATAGCGATAACATTTCAAAAATACTTCAGCTCCCTATATGCAATAAAAGGACAGGAAAGTTGGAAAGAAGCGAATACAAGAACAAAGAGGATACAAGAATATCTAAAAAAAGCAAATTTACCAAAAATAAAAATAGACCAACTAGAAGAATTGGAAAAAAATATTACGCAAGAAGAGGTAAAACTGGCATTAAAGGAAACTCCCGTAGGAAAAAGTCCAGGACCAGACGGGTTCACGGTCAAATACTATAAAAAATTTGAAGAACAGCTGACTCCAAAACTATTAGAATATATGAATTCCTTAGGGGAAGATGAAGAAATAAGAAGTGAATCGCTACTAGCTCATATTACAATACTACCAAAAGAAGGGAAAGACAAAGTTAACTGCTCAAGCTACAGGCCAATAGCCCTATTGAACGCTGATACGAAGCTGTACTCCAAGATCCTGGCCACTAGGATAAAAAAACTAATCCCACAGTGGATCAACCCGGACCAGACTGGTTTTGTCCCGGGGAGAGAGGGGCGGGACAACAGCCTAAAATCATTACTGTTGTTGCACAAGAAGGTGCAGAATGAGACCCCAGTTCTATTCCTGTCATTGGATGCAGAAAAAGCATTCGACGGGGTAGACTGGGGTTTCATGATGGATACATTGCGGCACTTGGGTATCGGGACAAAAATGATGAAGTGGATAACAAATTTGTATAATGGCCCGACAGCAGTCATAAAAGTAAACGGTAGACTCTCTCCAAAAATTAAGATGCAGAACGGAACACGGCAAGGCTGTCCACTGTCTCCACTATTATACGTATTGGCTTTAGAACCATTATTAGCAACACTCCGCAATAACAAAGAGGTAGAAGGAGCGAGACTAGGAGGAAAAGAGCATAAGATCGCAGCTTACGCGGACGACATCTTGATGTACGTATCCAACCCAAGAGTGTCACTCCCAAACATATTGAAAGAAATAAAAAAATACGGAGAACTGTCAAACTTCAAAATTAATCCAATAAAAACGGAAATATTAAACATAGGACTAGAGAAAAAGGAAGTTCAGTTTTTACAAAAAGAATTCCCATTTACGTGGGTAAAAGAACTAAATTACCTTGGAATTAAAATAACTCCTAGAGTCGAAAAAATTTACCAGGCAAATTTTATCCCATTGATCAATGAGGTCAAAGAAGAAATGAAAAAGTTAAGAATACAGCCACTTTCATGGATTGGAAGAATAAATATGTTCAAGATGATGATACTACCCAAAATAAATTACAGATTACAGATGTTACCAGTAAAGATCCCGCAGAGCTTTTTTAAAATAATTAAAACAATTTTGTTAAAATACATATGGTTTAATAAAAAACCAAGAATTAAATACACGCTGATTACAAGGAAAAAGGAGCACGGAGGTCTGGCCGCTCCAGATATAAGTAGGTACTATAAAGCCATAGTTTTAACACGAATGTTAGAGTGGACAAATGAGAAAAATGAAAAAAAATGGGTGGAAATGGAAAACATAATAAGCGGAGTCACATTACATAAGAATATTTGGATTCCACGGAAATATAGAACATTGGACACTGACACACACGAAATAACAAAAAATGTATTTAAAATTTGGGACACTATTCACTTAAAGAATGAATGGAAATATAATTCACCACTATTAGCACTCACAGGATCGAATTTCTTCACCCCTGGGAAGGAAATATTTGGAATTCAAGGAATACGTAACCCACAATTGAAAGATATCACTAGAAATGGCAAAATAAGAACACACGTAGAAATAGAGGAAAGGAATGGATGGAAGATGAATGAATGGAATTATAATCAACTAAGGCACTTAGTAAGCACAATACCACACCCACTGAGAGACGAAACGAAATTAACCGCACTGGAAAAGCTATGTAGCAATGAAATACCATTGAAAAACGGAACATCAAAAATTTATAGTACACTGACAGATTTGGAAGCACAAGAAAGACCAGAATACATAAATCAATGGGAAAAAAAAATAAATATAAAAATAGATAACCAAAAAGTGGAAAAAATGATAGAAATGGGATATAATAAGGCCTGGGACATGAAGACTATTGAAATGAATTATAAACTAGTAGCAAGATGGTATATGACCCCAGTAAGAATACACAGATTTCATCAAGACAAAACCTCTTTGTGTTGGAGAAAATGTGGCCAAATAGCAACGATCATACACATATGGTGGGAATGCCCAATAATAATGGAGTACTGGAAGGAAGTGTTAAATAACATAAAAGAAATAACAGAAGAAGAAATAGAACAAAACATCTGGACTTGCCTCTTCCATATCTATAATAAACCTAAGAAACAATATAGAAAATCAATAGTACCTAACCTCCTGAATGCGGCCAAGGCCTTAATTTCCAAGAATTGGCTAAAAAGTGGAAAACCAGACATTAGAAACTGGCTAAAGGAAATAGATTATCACTACAAAATGGAAGGAGGAGAGAAAAGGGATAATAGTAGATGGGAAAGTTGGAAAAAATACAAAGTCTCGGACATTTATTTAGATAAGATAAAAGAAAGAATAGGTGCAGAGCCAAGTGGATAAATAAATAACATAAAGGAACGGATCAAACACAGGAGAGGGGGAGGGGGGGTGGGGGGAAATAAGAGGGACTGAGAGAGAATAAGATAATAGTCGCTTCATATTTATAGGAGGCGTTTTGTCGTTGATTTTTAAAATTATTAAATAATATCCTAGAAGGGGAAAACAATAAAGATGTGACGGAAACAATCCACAATGATGTGAAAAATGAGAAGAGATAAAGTTTGACATATAAAGTTGAAATAATGTCTCTCAGAAAAATTTTCGCTGAAGTGGAAGGAAAAAAAAAGGAAAAAAAAAAAAAAAAGAAAAAAATACAAACCAAAAAAAAATAATCTGCCTTAAAACAAAAAAACAAAAAAATACAACACAAAAATAATGTTGTCAGATGTGACAAATCAAAATATATATATTGAGGGAATCCCAATAAATAGTAAAGAAAGAAGTTTGTGAGAAGTCTGTGTGAATATGAGCAGCAAAACTACTTCATTCTTCTCACATTATAAAGAAGAAGAGAGTGCGCTGTATTAATCCATTTTTAACATTGTACCGTGACGAAAGTGTTGTATCCATTGCGAACGCTAAGTTTACCAGACCGAGCTGTTCCGTCTCGGAATTTCTTCTGAGCATGCGTTGCACTTTGTGCATCGGAACAGGCCACACACGGTCGGAATTGACACGATCGGATTTTGTTGTCAGAAAATTTTATAGCCTGCTCTCAAACTTTGTGTGTCGGAAAATCCGATGGAAAATGTCCGATGGAGCCCACACACGGTCGGAATTTCCGACAACACACTCCAATCGGACATTTTCCATCGGAAAATTCGACCATGTGTACGGGGCATATGAGTGTCACAGCAATGGGTCTGAATACTTAGGACCATATGATATTTCAATTTTTCTTTTTTAATAAATCTGCAAAAATGTCAACAATTCTGTGTTTTTCTTACAATATGGGGTGCTGTGTGTACATTAATGAGGAAAAAAAATGAACTTAAATGATTTTAGCAAATGGCTGCAATATAACAAAGAGTGAAAAATTTAAGGGCGTCTGAATACTTTCCATCCCCACTGTATGTCAATTATGGAAGAGGCTGCTCATTTTCCTTTGTTAACCACTTAAGCCCCGGACCATGTGGCTGGCCAAAGACCAGAGCGTTTTTTGCGATTCAGCAGTGTGTCGCTTTAACTGACAATTGTGTGGTCGTGCGACGTGGCTCCCAAACAAAATTGGCGTCCTTTTTTTCCACACAAATAGAGCTTTCTTTTGCTGGTATTTGATCACCTCTGCGGTTTTTATTTTTTGCGCTATAAACAAAAAAATAGCGACAATTTTGAAAAAAACGCATTATATTTTACTTTTTGCTATAATAAATATCCCCAAAAAACATATAAAAAACAATTTTTTTCCCTCAGTTTAGGTCGATACGTATTCTTCTACATATTTTTGGTAAAAAAAAACACAATAAGCGTTTATTGATTGGTTTGCGCAAAAGTTATAGCGTCTACAAAATAGGGGTTAGTTTTATGGCATTTTTATTATTTTTTTTTACTAGTAATGGCGGTGATCTGCGATTTTTATCATGACTGCGACATTATGGCGGACACATTGGACAACTTGGACACATTTTTGGGACCATTGTCATTTTTACAGCGATCAGTGCTATAAAATTGCACTGATTACTGTAAAAATGACACTGGCAGTGAAGGGGTTAACCACTAGCTGGCTAGGAAGGGGTTAAGTGTGTCCTAGGGAGTGATTCTAACTGTTAGGGGGTGTGGCTACAAGTGACATGTCACTGATCACCGCTCCCGATCACAGGGAGCGGTGATCAGTGACAGTGTCACTAGGCAGAACGGGGAGATGCTTGTTTACATTAGCATCTTCCCGTTCTTCCTCTCCATGAGACGATTGCGGGTATCCCCGCGGACATTGAGTCCGCGGGACCCGCGTTCCTATTCATGGAGCTTGAGGCGGGTGCACGTGCACGCGATGGCACGGCGGCAAATTCAAAGGGACGTACAGGTACGCCCATTTGCGCAGCCGTACCATTCTGTCGACGTAAATGTACAGTCAGCAGTCGGCAAACGGTTAAAATAAAAACAAGGAGATTGAAAAAAAAATATTCATACCAGACCCAAAGGGCCTGGTAATGGACTGGGGGGGAGCTGGGGGATCCATGCCCTTTTTTCAATGAGTTTTATCTACAGTCAGGTCCATAAATATCGGGACATTGACGCAATTCTAATCTTTTTGGCTCTATACACCACCACAATGGATTTGAAAAGAAACGAACAAGATGTGCTTTAACTGCAGACTTTCAGCTTTAATTTGAGGGTATTTACATCCAAATCAGGTGAATGGTGTAGGAATTACAACAGTATCTATATGTGCCTCCCACTTTTTAAGGGACCAAATGTAATAGGACAGATTAACAATCATCCATCAAACTTTCACTTTTTAATAGATGATTGCAAATCCTGAAGTCTGGAATGCATAGATATCACCAGATGCTGGGTTTCATTCCTGGTGATGCTCTGCCAGGCCTCTGCAGACTGCAACTGTCTTCCATTCCTGCTTGTTCTTGAGGCATTTTCCCTTCAGTTTTGTCTTCAGCAAGTGAAATGCATGCCCAATCGGATTCAGGTCAGGTGATTGGATTGGCCATTGCATAACATTCCACTTCTTTCCCTTAAAAACTCTTTGGTTGCTTTCGCAGTATGCTTCGGGTCATTGCCCATCTGCACTGTGAAGCGCCGTCCAATGAGTTCTGAAGCATTTTGCTGAATATGAGCAGATAATATTGCCTGAAACACTTCAGAATTCATCCTGCTGCTTTTGTCAGCAGTCACATCATCAATAAATACAAGAGAACCAGTTCCATTGGCAGCCATACATGCCCACGCCATGACACTACCACCACCATAGTTCACTGATGAGGTGGTATGCTATCATGAGTAGTTCCTTTCCTTCTCCATGCTCTTCTCTTCTCATCACTCTGGTAGAGAAAATCGAGTACTGTCCGTGATACTTTCTTTATTTGCAGTAACATACAATTTTTCAGGACAAGCTTTCGGGATATGTCCCCTTCTTCAAGGTCCAAACAGTACTGATTCACAAATTTTTAAGCAGAATGTTAAAAAAAAAAAAAATCTCTGAGAGGGAAAGGAGAGAGAAAAAAAAGAGAAAAACATACACATACAAATCAATGGTAATAAAGATAGCAGCATAGTTAGTGAGATAAGACAGAGGGAGAGCTATAGAATAAGGGGGGGTGATAGTCACAGAGGGGGCCTTAAAATTTTAGTGTAATGGGTAAGGAAACCAATATCTAAATTCAGGCCATTATTTTTACTGTCAAAAAGAATTATCATTCTTAGTTCAACGTTTTTCTTTCCTGGATAGTTCTGAAATTCCCTTTAAGAACTAAAACATTGAGGTCTTCTATAGTGTGGTCCGGTTGTGAGAAGTGATGTCCCACAGGTGTGCATAAGCTGCCTTCTTTATGTTCCTTGATCGTATGTCTGTGCAAATTCATCCTCGCTTGCAGCTTCTGTCCTGTTTCACCAACATAAGATCCTTTGCTGCACTTTTTGCATTGGATGAGGTACACAACATTACTGGAGGTACAGCTGTAAGATCCCATGATACTGAAGGTCCCATTTGTGTGTGTGACACTTTTGGATAGATTCATCCAAAATGTCACACACAACTACTTCACTTTCAATAATGACATCTATCTCCAGTGTATGGGTACTGCTATGGGAAGCAAAATGGCACCCCAATATGCAAACTTATTTATGGCTGACCTGGAGGACAAATTCCTGAACAGCATACAACACAAGGCATACAGCTATTATCGCTATATTGATGATATCTTCATGATATGGTCTGAAGGTGAAGAAAATCTAAATCAATTCTTCTCATTGATCAACACTTTTCACCCATCTATAAAACTAAAAATGGATTATTCGAACACACATGTCAACTTCCTAGACACTACAGTATACATCAGGGATGACAAGCTTCACATGTCAATACACAGAAAACCGACTGACCGATGCAGCTATCTTCACAGTTCCAGTTTTCACCCCCAACACACTAAACGGGCCATCATACACAGCCAGGCCATCAGATACCACCAAATTTGTTCAGACCCAGAAGACAGAGATAGACATCTCAGAACACTGGCAGACTCCTTCCATAAGAGAGGTTACAAAGACAAAACCATCAACAACAGCATAAACACAGCCTTGAAACCCCAAAGAGAAAATCTCCTCCAATACACAGAGAAAAAAACAAATAACCGAGTACCTCTAGTCACCACATACAACCCAGCACTTGAAGGGATCAAAAAGATCATCAAAGATTTACAACCCATTATAACAGAGGATGAAACTCTCAAAGGAATATTACAACTCCCATTATTGGCTTTCAGACAACCACCCAACCTCAGACACAAAATAATCAGCAGGAAACTTCACTCTGATTATGAAGTCACAAATAATGGAAGCAAACCATGCAATAAAAAACGCTGCAAACTATGCAACCAGATCAATCTATCCAAAAGTGTCAGACACAAAAATGGGACCTTCAATATCATGGGATGTTACAACTGTACCTCCAGTAATGTTGTGTACCTCATCCAATGCAAAAAGTGCAGCAAAGGCACTAATACGGCTACAACCACATCAAGCATCACTCTGCTACAAGTTGATCTTGGTCTCATCTGTCCATAGGATATTGTTCCAGAACTCTGAAGGCTTTTTTAGATGTTGTTTGGCAAACTCTAATCTGGCCTTCCTGTTTTAGAGGCTCACCAATGGTTTACATCTTGTGGTGAACCCTCTGTATTCACTCTGGTGAAGTCTTCACTTGATTGTTGACTTTGACACACATGCACCTACCTCCTGGAGAGTGTTCTTGATCTGGCTAACTATTGTGAAATGTGTTTTCTTCACCAGGGAAAGAATTCTTCGGTCATCCACCACAGTTGTTTTCTGTGGTCTTCCGGGTCTTTTAGTGTTGCTGAGCTCACTGGTGCGTTCTTTCTTTTTAAGGATATTCCAAACAGTTGATTTGGCTACACCTAATGTTTTTGTTATCTCTCTGATGGGTTTGTTTTGTTTTTTCAGCCTAATTATGGCTTGCTTCACTGATAGTGACAGCTCTTTGGATCTCATATTGAGAGTTGACAGCAACAGATTCCAAATGCAAATAGCACACTTGAAATGAACTCTGGACCTTTTATCTGCTCCTTGTAAATGGGATAATGAGGGAATAACACACACCTGGCCATGGAACAGCTGAGCAGCCAATTGTCCCATTACTTTTGGTCCCTTAAAAAGTGGGAGGCACATATAGATACTGTTGTAATTCCTACACCGTTCACCTGATGTAGATGTAAATACCCTCAAAATGAAGCTGAAAGTCTGCAGTTAAAGCACATCTTGTTTGTTTCATTTCAAATCCATTGTGGTGGTGTATAAAGCCAAAAAGATTAGAATTGTGTTGATGTCCCAATATTTATGGACCTGACTGTATATTGCCGAGACCCGACAACATTACAGCCGCGATCAGTTTTAAATGACACTTTTTCCTTTAGAAATTTCATTTTGCTGCGATACTGTTCTAAACACGGGAAAAATGCACCACTTTACAGGCATACTATAGACACCCCCCAGGCATGATATTTAAAGGAATATTTTTTTTATATATAATTCTTTATTCAATATTTTTCAGTTATAACAAAACATATGAACAATATAAAACAATAACAAAAAAAAAGAAATAATCATAAATAAACCTGTATTAAAGTAGAGAACAAAACTAACCATCCGGCCTCAAAATAATAACAAATAAACCAGCCGTATCATCTATTAAATTCATACAATTAGGAGTATAAAGCTACCCAATATGCCTAGTAATAAATATTACTACATTTATTAACCTTTATTGTATTCCTTCCATATCAATACTTGAATTCTTCCTTTATTATACCTTCCCTTCTCTACTTTGGAATAAAAGAAACCTCCCCCCTGACCCCATCCCCTGGAGGTCACGAGAGAGGGATAAGAGAAAACAACAACACAAAAAAAAAAGAGAAGAACAAACAAATAAATATAACTTCTCGGTCTCTAACACCCCCCCCCCCCCCCCCAGCCAGATCCACCCATATAAATTTCAATACTAATGACAAATCAGCACACTGAGGTGTACAAGTAAAGATCAACCATGGCCGCCAGCTTTCCCTACATTCCTACATTGTAATAATGTCCCTGGCTCTTTCTTGCAACGCCAACATAGGTTAGAGGTTTGCGGATAGAGTTTATTAAGTAGGGCTGGAACCCTATACCATCTGACCCACAACTTATAGCCCTGTTCTTGAAAGTGGCTTGCTATAGAAGATTTATGGGCCAATTAAATTATCCTTTTAAATTGTATGCTTGTAAAGGAAATTTGAAGGTCCTCTTCCCAGCAGTGTATATAGGGAGGAACGTGGCCTTCTGGAGGCTCAATGATCAGTTTATACAAGAGTGACAACAAGTGTGGTACATATTCCCCCGCCATACATTGATGCTCAAAGGGTGTCAGTGACCTAACATGAAGTTCCGCACCTGGTATATACCTTAAATAATGTGCCAATTGAAAGGCTGACTAGGGGCTCAGAGGGGGCTGTGAAACGGTGGATAGATCTTGCATAGACATCCATCCCTGCAAGGTAGCGAAGTGCATACGTCTAGATATACCAAGTCCTACCAAGCCCCGAAGCTGTTTATTATCAAGCCCAGGCGTGAAGTCTGGGTTCTGAATCACTGGTATTAAAGGTGATGGATTGGGAGAAAGGCCCTTTGTAGAAAATATTTGGATAAGGACTGCAATTGTAGTCCCAATCGTAGGGTGCTTCTTCAATCCTCAATAATGTTTACAGGCAACCCAGGGAAGCACAGACAAAACGATCAGTGAAGCTTGTTGTTCTACTTGTACCCAAGGTTTGGTCTGTGAAGAAGTACACCATGACTCCACTGTAGACAAGTGTTATGCCCCGTACACACGGTCGGATTTTCCAACGGAAAATGTGTGATAGGACCTTGTTGTCGGAAATTCCAACCGTGTGTAGGCTCCATCACACATTTTCCATCGGATTTTCCGACACACAAAGTTTGAGAGCAGGATATAAAATTTTCCATTATATGCAAAATAATTCTGCGCTGCTCAAAAGAAACAAAAAAGGGGAAGCAGCTAACACAACCAACAAGGTATATAGGTAAGAAACAACAAAAAAGTGTAGCGCTAAATCATATCATAAATGACAATGTATGGGTAGAAATACTTAATGAAAGATCTATCCCTGGGTAGGAAGTCCTGATAAGGATGTTATGACTAAAAGGTAACCATAATTAGTCCACAGGTAGATATGTTGTACACAGGTAAATCCAATGTTCCAAAAGGCAGATCAGCTCACTCCCACCAGAAGGAAAAAAGGCTTACCAGATGTGGTGGACCCGACAGGGCATACGCCGAATTGGGTCAGATAAGGCTGGGGTGGTAAGTGGCTGTAGATGTCTGTGATGTCGCGACTTGCTGGATTCCTCCAACTGGTCCCCAAGTCCTGGAAGGTGTGGGGTATCCCAAGAATATGGACAATTCTGTGGATCCTAGGGGAGGGATGAGGTGTTCCGTAGACAGGTCCCTCAAACCAGCATTCGTAGGTTAGGTGATGATGTGAATAAGGAGATAAAAAAGGAAGGGCCACATAGTGTGAATCCGAATATAAAAATTTTTAATAAAAAATGTAAGGAAATACACTCACGTATAAGTCCAAAATTTACAGCGCTGTGACAAAGTGGCGACAATGGGGTCCTACCCGACGCGTTTCGTCCTAAAAAGACGTCATCTGGGGGGAACATTGGATTTACCTGTGTACAACATATCTACCTGTGGACTAATTATGGTTACCTTTTAGTCATAACATCCTTATCAGGACTTCCTACCCAGGGATAGATCTTTCATTAAGTATTTCTACCCATACATTGTCATTTATGATATAAAATTTTCCGACAACAAAATCCATTGTCGGAAATTCCGATCGTGTGTACACAAATCCGACGGACAAAGTGCCACGCATGCTCAGAATAAATAAAGAGATGAAAGCTATTGGTCACTGCCCCGTTTATAGTCCCGACGTACGTGTTTTACGTCACAGCGTTTAGAACGATCGGATTTTCCAACAACTTTGTGTGACCGTGTGTATGCAAGACAAGTTTGAGCCAACTCCGTCAGAAAAAATCCTAGGATTTTGTTGTCGGAATGTCTGAACAAAGTCCGACCGTGTGTACGGGGCATAAGGCTCGATAGTATGAGATCAAGTCAGGTAGACCAATATCCCCCCGAGATTTAGGCAGTAACGAAGTCTAGCAACTTTATTACCCCAAAGAAATTTAATTAACAATGTCCGACACAAACGAAAAAAGGCTTGAGGTAATTTAATAGGTTTCGCTTGCATTAGGTATAAAATCTGTGGGAGCAATGTCATCTTTTTTTTTTTTTTTCCACTTCATTGTTTACCTTTGAGAGACTTATTTCAACTTGATGTTCAAAACCTGTCCCTTCTCAAGTTCACATCATTGTGGTAGCGTTAAGCAAAGAGAGAAGAGAAAAACAA
Organism: Aquarana catesbeiana; assembly: GCF_042186555.1. Lineage (NCBI taxonomy): Eukaryota > Metazoa > Chordata > Amphibia > Anura > Ranidae > Aquarana > Aquarana catesbeiana. The sequence continues at coordinate 188,676,865 of NC_133329.1, read as the reverse complement.
TGCAAAAAACAAAAAAAAAAGTCCCTTTCTTCTATTTGTACAAAAAAAATTTTACCCAATCTGCGCCACCCCTCCAACAACCCTCCCTCTCTAATTTCCATCTAACCCCCCCGCCTCACCACTGCATTTTTCCTTCCTTTCCCAGGTGTTTTTTCCTCTTAAAGCGGGGGTCCACCTATCTATCGTTTTTTTTTTTTTGGAGTTCATTCACAAACTTTTCTTCTCATGTTTATCTACTCACATATTCTGTGTAATAAGTCCGCCTGTGTCCAATTTCGTTGTAAAGAATAACTTATAAAATTCACTGAAGGCGGTTTCCATCTTCATTGTGGGCATTTGAAGCCCACAAGCATGTATTTCCTGGATGCGGTGAATGCTGTGCTCCCAGCATTCACTGAGATGTTGTGATGACGCTGTTGCACAATGCATGCTGGGAAGCCTGAGACTAGCTCCCAGGGGACTGTGGGAGGTCTGGGAGAGGCCAGAAACACGCCTACTCCCATGGGAGGAAAACCAGGAAGTGCAAAGAAGATTAGAAAAAAAAGGTAATTACGGCGATTTAAATTTTTTTACACAGCATGTCAGCATCTAGGTAAGGAAGAGAATGCATAGAGATAATGTTCAAAATTTGGGTGGAACCCCGCTTTAAGATCTTATACTTTCTGACATCTTCTGCCAATAGCTGTCTGAGGTTTTGTATTTTACCCACCCATTCCAGACAGAAGTACATTTATCTAGTTGCCCTTTATCTTTACAACAAAGTAATTCCATTTTGTGATAGTGCTCCACTTGGTTAAACCATTCACTTATATCTGGACTTTCACTCTTTAACCAATTTTTTGGGATCAATCCCTTTGCAGAGTTTAGTAGTTTTGGCGTTACTTTTTTCATGTATTGCTTTTTGGGAGAGTTGGTATCGTGGAACAGACAAGTCAGTCTATTATTTTCTATCTTCTCTCCCGTTATCTCCTTTACACATATAATTAGTTCTTGCTAGAATACACTGATTTTTGGACAATCCCACCATATGTGTATCATTGTGGCTTTTTTTCCACAATTTCTCCAACATAATGGTGATTTTTCCTGATTAATTCTATGGAGTCTCTCTGGAGTCATGTACCACCTAACTAGAAATTTATAGTTCATCTCAATGGTGTTTACATCCCATGCTTGGTTATATCTTCCTGAAATCATTTTCTCAATTTGTTGCTCTTCCAAATTTGTTTCCAATTCTTTTTCCCATTTTTCTATGAAGGAAGGCCTTTTTTGTCCTTCAAGGTCCGAAGGTCTCTTCAATGGCGTTGGTGACGCACAGAGTTTTTCCAACCAACTTAATTCTTCTCCATCTCTAAACGTGTGCGTTGATGTAGTGACTAAGTGCTTTAATTGAAAATATTCCCATTCACGTAGTTTCTCACCAAATTTAATCTCTAATTATTGTGCAGATTCCATCTTCCCTTTCCTAATGATATCTTTGATTTGTGGGTTCTTTATTCTAAGTCTTCGAAATATATCCTCATCCGGTATGAAAAAATTTGTTCCCGTGAGGGCAATTAACAGTGAATTGTGTACCCACTTTTGCTTCCGGTATAGTGCATCCCAAATTCTGAAAACGTTTTTTGTCAATTCATGTGTGTTAAAGTCTAATGTTCTATACTTATTTGGTATCCAAATATTCTTGTGCAGCGTGGTTTTGCTTAAAGTGTTTTCTATCTCTATCCATTTTTTTTTCTCTGTTTTCCTTTGTCCACTCAAACATACGTGCTAGGATTACTGCTTTGTAATATCTAAAGATATCAGGTGCTGCTAACCCCCCGTGCTGTCTTTTTCTGTAAATTAATGCAAATTTTAATCTTGGTTTTTTATTTCGCCAGATAAATTTTGTCAATATTTTTTGTATAATTTTGAAAAAGCTCTGTGGGACCCCTATTGGCAACATTTGGAATTTGTACAATATTTTTGGTAAAATTACCATTTTGAGCGTATTGACTTTTCCAATCCAGGATATTGATTGTGTATTTATCTTCTTGATTTCTGCCTTGATCTCGTTTATTATAGGATGTAATTTGCAGGATAAATTTTCTCGAGAGATGTTAATTTAATCCCAAGATAGGGTAGCTCTACTTTTACCCACGTAAATGGGAATTCTTCTTGAAGGGCCAGGATGTCTTTTTTTCCTACTCCGAGGTTAAGTATTTCTGTTTTTATGGGGTTTATTTTGCAATTTGAAAGTTCACTGTACTTATCCACTTCTGTCAGGATATTTCGCAGAGTCTCTCTAGGTTTGGTCACATACACAAGGATGTCATCGGCATAAGCATTTCAAACACTGGTGACATCTTACCATTTACTCTTACTCTTGCCGTAGGCCCCTTATATAGATTATTTATCCACTTCATTATTTTAGGCCCCAATCCAAGATGTTGTAACGTAGTCATCATAAATCCCCAGTCTACCCTGTTGAATGCTTTTTCTGCATCGATTGACAGGAGTAGATCTGGAGAAATGTTGATGTTCTTTCTTCTCAGCATCAAGATGTTTTTATGCTGTTGTCCCTTCCTTCTCTACCCGGAACAAATCCAGTCTGGTCTGGGTTTATCCAGAGTGGCATCAAACTTTTTATTCTAATGGCTAAGATTTTGGCATAAAGTTTCGTATCCGTGTTCAATAAAGCAATGGGCCTATAGCTTGAGCAGTTGACTTTACCTTCTCCTTCTTTGGGTATTATGGTGATATGTGCCAGGAGTGACTCTTTTCTGATATCTTCTTCTTCTCCGATTTTATTCAGATATTCGCACAGCTTTGGAATCAATTGGTCTTGAAATTTTTTATAATATCTGATCGTAAATCCGTCTGTTCCGGGACTTTTACCAGTGGAGGTTTCTTTTAGTGCCATCTTGATCTCTTCTTGTGTTATCTCCTTTTCTAGGTCCAATAGTAGCTCGGGTTTAATTTTTGGTAGATTAGCTTTTTCCAAATAAATTTGGATCATCTTCTTCTTTCTTTCTGCTTGTTGACTTGTTTCTTGCTTTTTTATTGCGTACAGAGAGCTGCAATATTGTGGAAAGGCTTGTGCTATGTCCGTAGTTTTATTTTTTATTTCTCCTCTTTCATTTTTTATCTTCTCTATATAATTTAAGGTCTTCTTTCTTAGCACGTTCGCGAGATACTTTCCTACTTACCCATCATAAATCTCTGACTTATTACCCTATTGATTTCCTTTCTGTCTTCTTTTTCCGTCAGTTCTTTTAATTGTTCTCTTTTTAGGATCAGAGACCGATATATTTCCTTTTTGCCTTCCTTTTTGTGCCTTTGTTCCAAATTATAAATTTCATTTTGGAGTTTCAGCATATTCCTTCCCTTTTCCTTCTTCTTTCTCGTTCCTATAGATATTAGTTTTCCCCTAATTACGGATTTATGCGCTTCCCATAGAGTTGCTCTTGAGGGGTCAGGGGTGTCGTTTTCCCGAAAATATTTTTCAATCTTGTCTTTTATAGTTTTTTCAATATCTCCATCTTCCAGTAATTCTTCATTAATTCGCCATGTACCTTATCCCATAGACTCTCCCCGAAGGTTTATCTGCATTGAGACTGGGGAATGGTCTGAGAAAACTGATGTTTCAATTTCTGTCTCCAGTACTTCCTCCAGTAATCTGTGTTCCAGCATAATATAGTCCAGTCTGGTGTAAGTTTTGTGTACTGTTGAAAAATATGTGTAATCTTTTATGCCTGGGTGCTGTATTCGCCAAACATCCACTAATTGCAATTCATGTAATTTTTTTTTTATCCTCCTTAGTTTTCTTTCTCTATCTAGTGCAGTCGATGTAGAGTCTAGATTGTGATCCATGATGAAGTTAAAATCACCCGCTACTATTAATTTGCCCTGTTTAAATTCAAGTAGGTCTGTCATTTTCTCCGCTAGAAATTTTTTAGGGTTTTTATTGGGGCAGTAAAAATTTGCTAATGTATACTTTGTATCCTGTATTGTCCCTGTAAGAAAGAGAAAACGTCCTTCTGGGTCCGCCTTCATCTTTTCGATAACGAAGCCACTATTTTTTCCGAACCCGATTGCGACGCATTTTGATCTTCTTATTGGTGAGTCTCCATAGTACCAGATTGGGATTTTTTTTGAGTATATTTTAACAGTTGAGCCCTGCGTTATATGCGTCTCCTGTAGGAAAAGCCTTAAGTTGTTCCAATTCCCGCAGAATTACACGCCTTTTTTGAGGTGAGTTCAGCCCTCGGACATTGTATGTCAGAATTTTGACTTTATTTATTTCTTCCATTTATGACTCTGGTTACCCATCTTGCCCCCCCCGTATGAGGGCCCCCCGCCCTGTGCCCCGAAAAGGGACACGGGGGGAGGACTTCCACCCAGGGACCAACACCTGGGCAAGCCCCTCTGTCCGAGCGGTCGGTTAGGCAACACAATTTTCTTGGTGAGACAATCCTAAACCCTCCCCTGTCCTCCCTCCCATTCAACTCCCTCACTCCTTTCCCCCTATCTACCCCTCCTATTTCCCTCCCCCCACCCCACTCCAAAACCCCGCACCCTTGTGCGCTTGACCAGAAGGTCATGAGTAGGAACCATATGATTTTAAGGGTTGCTTATCCCTACTCCCTTACCTGAGGTGGAAATCTGTTTGGTCCCTTGAACCACCTTCTTCCCAAAGGCTAGGGTGGTCTCAGCAAAAAGCGCTCTTTCTTCCAGGTCCCCTCCCCACACCCCCCCAATGCCTCCTTCCTTTATTCTCCTATTTTAGCCCTTTGCCTAATCCCCCCAGCCCCTCACCCCCTCTTCCTTTACCTCTTAGTCTATTTCCTGTGAACTAGCTGCCAGTGTGTTTCATCCCCAGTCTGCCTATCTAATCTTTTAGCGGTTTCGTCTAGGTATTTTGGTGGGGGAATTTCCAAGGTCTTACAGAAGTCTGGGATTTCTTCCGGGAATCTCAGTTTTGTGGTTCTTCCATTTTTTTGACCAGTAGGCACGCTGGGAAACCCCAGTTATATTGGAGTCCATTTTCTTGCAGTGTTTTTAATAACGGTTTTAGTGTCCTCCTTCTTCTCAGAGTATCTTGAGATAGATCTTGAAAGATCTGGATTTCCTTTCCCTCAAATACAATTGGTGATTTCCCGTTTAAATTTTTCCAAACTTGGTTCTTTCCTTCTAAGCTATCGAAACGGACTACAATGTCTCTTGGTGTCTCATTCGAGAGACCCAGTGGCCTTCTTGTTCTGTGGACTCTTTCTATTTTTAATTCATTTGTTGCTTCGTTAGCGCTTGTTGGATTGAGAACTTGCCCAATTACCTCTATTAAATTTTCTGTTTGAGGCGCTTCTGGGAATCTGCAGATTCTTAGGTTCTTCCTCCTTTCCCTGTTTTCCTGGTCCTCAAATCTATACGCCTGTTCCTGCTGTTCTTGTTTTAAAATTTTAATTTCTCCTTTTAACTCTTTTATTCTTCGTGTATGTATGTCCGTTTTTTTTTCCACCTCCTCCACTCTAGCGAGCATATGTCCCATATCCTTATGGAGTTTTGTCATTTCTGATTTTAGTGAGTTTTCCAGTGCTGCAAACATCTTTTCCATATCTGTCATTGTTGGTATTTGGGCCGTTTTCTGATCACCTGTTGTTCTAGGGAGGATCTCAGGTTTGGTTTCTTGCTCTGTTCTATTCTCTGGAGTTATACTGTTATCCATGATTGTTTTTATCTGACTCTTTTTATCCTTTTTTTCTTTAGTTTCTGCTAGCCTTCCTTTAGAACTTTGTTGTTTTTCCACTGCCAAAGCTGCCCCTTCCTCCTCTCCACCCTGGGTTACATATCTATGCATTGGACCTGAAGTGGGACTCATACTAGGGCGTGGGGATTTTGCCACCACCCCTCCACCCCTCCCACTTTTGCCCCTCATAAGGAAAAAAAAAAAAAAGGAAAAAAGGGGGAAAACCACACAACTGGGATATAAGCTTCAAACAGTTTTCTTACCAGTTACACTTTCCTAAGACAGTCCCCTTTTTATTGCCTTGTTGTAAAATATGGTAGAACACAGGAAGTGACCGTCCAGCTTTCAATGTAATACTTTTACCTAAGTAGCAGCTATTATTTACCTACTTATGTCCTTATTGGCAGTCGTCTTACACCTTGTCACATTTCAAAACAGTGTTTGGATACCAAGTGTCAGTGGTGTTTCTATTTCTTTTCTTACTGGGAAATATTTGTACAATCAGATGTTAATCACAACTTATTACTTAACTGGGGGTGGATTATAATGCGTTTCCGTTTTGATTAAATACACCAGGGGCTGCGATCAATGGGGGGAGGGCGCCAGAAACCTCCTTCACAACATCTAGTTCTCACAATGTCTCATACATATCCATCTAGAAATATAAACACTTATCAAAGAAAATGCAGCAATTTACTTATCTTGAGGGGGTGGCAAGGATCTTCCTCCTTTTCTAGTGCAAACTTCTCTTTTTTCTTTTATTATATTCTTAAGTGATCTCTCTATTTATTTTTTCTTTCTTCTCTTCTCTCCCCTCTTCCTTCTTTTTCCTTAAGGTTGTTTGCTCATCATCTTTTCCTTCTCATTGTTTTTCGCAGCCACAGGCAACCTTCTCAACTGTGCTGTCAGGGGATAGGTGCAGAGGGAGGGAGGCAGCAAAGGTTCTCACAGTGCTCACGATGCTCTGATCCGACATTCACCCCCCCTCACACCGCCTCTCGTCCTACCCCCCCGGTTGAACCTAAGCCTGCAGCGTCTTTTCTGAGAACTCCGGAGGAGAGTGGGGAAAGATGAAGCCTCACCAGCTGCCCCTCACCGCTCACACCACTGCCGGAATCCCCGCTGTATCTCCGAGTCACATGTGTCAAGTCACATGACAAGTCAAAACCCATGATTTCAATGGTCCCCATTCTAATTGGTGCGACTCAAGTCACAGCGACTCCAAAAAAGGTTCCTGCACTACTTTGTTCCATCTTCGGTGCGTCTTGTTCTCCATAGAAAGGTATTAAGTTGCAATGCAGTCGTATGTACATGTCTGACACCGCGACTTTGTTGCGACTTCAACGGAAGTCTACGGAAGCACATGATCTCTGCTCCTCCCAAATACATCACTTCCTAAATTGATGTATGTGAGTGTGGAAGACAGCAGGAAGCATGCCTAGGGCTAGAAAGAACAAGGGACAAGTTCATGACAATGAGAAAATTATTAGGCTTGTCAGACAACGTCCGGCAATATATGACCTCAGAGATCCAGGTTACAAAGATCATGCAAAGAAGGAGAGAGCATGGTTGGAAGTGGCTCGCATATATTATGATACCTGGGACTCTTTATCAGCCACAGAACGGTCTTCAAAAAGTAAGTGGTTGATATATGCTGCTTAGCACTTTGCGCCTTGCACCTATTTAAATATTCTGCAACCAATGGGTGTGTGTTAACAATGTGCACTGTGGTTTCTTGGTGGGGACCGCTTCTCTTGCCAGGAGATCACAATGGTTTGGCAGGAGGGAATCCCCTGTCAATACCATCTGTGTTGATGGTGGAATTTATATAGTTACTTTCCTGTAACCTGTGGTTGCAGGAAAGTTAATCTGTGTATGTGTGGGCCAGCAAATAATATTTGACCACGGTCCAAATAATATTAAATAATATTAAAGATGGCCCTGTCAACATCCTTCAGCACATGGCAAATTATGCAGGTGTCATGGGTAATATATTTAGCAGTTGTTTTAAGACCATCCATATCAATTATGCAGCCTAGCAAATGAATGATCTATAGGCAGTTAATAAAGTTTTTTTTTTTTATTTATTATTTGCTTTATATTTTGTAGTGCACTCCTTACAAACTCGATGGAGAAGTCTCAAAGACTGCTACAACCGGTACTTACGAAAATTAAAAGAAGGAAGGAGTGGTTCCGGCTCAAAAAGATCAGCCCCATATGCCCATGCCGGGGATCTTGATTTTTTAAAACCAGTGTTGGAAATGCGAGAGTAAGTTATCAGCAGGCATATGTTACGAATTGTACATATCAAATTGTAATGCTTACTTTAAAAATATGTGATTTGTATTTCAGAACCCAAGCAAGCTGGGAAGACAGCACACAGGGTTTGGCAGCAGAAGATGAGTCAGAGGAAGCTGCTACGGAGGAGGAGCAAGAACAATTCCAAGACAATGTTGACAAGGAACTGTTCTTAGATGAATCAAGGTCAACATCAAACTCAATGAATGAGGAGGATGCAGAACCAGGGCCTAGCAATGTCTCTAGGCCTTTGCGAAGATCTTCAAGGGGAAATGCCCGGCCTGTGAAACCCAAGGATAAAATTTTAGATGTAGTCAGTCAGATGTCCACTAAAATGGCTGAAAACCAGTGTGAAGACACAGTATTTCTCACTGTAATTTTAGGCATATGTAAACAGGTACCCCCTGAGAAAAAATATGCACTCAGGATGGCTTTGATGTCAACTGCTCAATCATTTGTGGGTGAGGGGCCAACAACATCCTCAGAATATATGCAACCCCCCCCTTCCCCAATATCCCTCTTATCAACAATACCCTCACTTTCCAAGTACACAGTATGCTCCACCAATAAACCGTCCATACTGTGACCAGTATGGTAATATGCTGAATCCCTCAAGGCCACGCATGTTGCATCCAATTCCTGCCCCCACTACCTCTACCCTTGGCCCCCCAACCACTCACCAACTTAGGCAGCCTACACCCAGTCAGGTTCCGCCTTTTCTTGAATGGAAATATTACCCTGGTCCATCAGTGGATTTCCCTGGACCAACCAATAGTTCAGTTTCCGGGACCACTGATAACAAAACATACGAGCAATTGTAATTTTCTATTATTTTTGCTGTGGGTTTAAGACTTGTTCTATATTTTGTGGTTGGTTGTGGATACCAAAACAACAACTGTCGAATTTTTGAGTTCATGGAACTTATTTCTTTATTTTTGCCTTCTTGCAAAAAGATTTGGCTTGTAAAAAAGATTCAGATTATATATTTTATTTTTTTTATGACTTTTAATTTTTGTGTTGTTCAAAGTGAAATATTTTATTATTTTAATATTTGTTGTGCTTGTTAAAAAATAAAAAAAAATGGTGTAGTTCACCAAAACAAAAAAACAAAAATTTTGGTGCATTCTTGCACAAAATTCAGGAAAATAAAAATTATTCTGTTTACATTATGCATTTTTTACTTATCCTTTTTTTGAATTTGTGTTAAAAACCTGTTATTCTGCATTTGAATGCAATGAAACATAACAGACATCTAAATAATATTACAATAAAATGCATGACATACATTATGCAATGGCATCCTGCTACCAGGGGACAGAACCAGCAGAAGACATAAAATACGACGGGAATCCCTCATGCACAGTGGCACCATTGGTGGTGCCCCTACTGGCACTCCATTGTGCACCTAGATAGCCATCACGAATTCTAACAAAATTATGAAGCACACATGCTGCTTTTACTGCAGATATTGCATTCTCAAATTTTAAATTAATCGGTGTATGTAGCAAACGCCACTTGTTGGCTAAAATGCCAAATGAACATTCTACCACTCGTCTTGCCCTCGTTAACCGGTAATTGAAGATTTGCTTCTCTTCACTCAGACACCTATTGGAATAAGGCCTTAATAGAGGCTCACTGAGAGCAAAGGCCTCATCCCCAACATACACAAATGGCATTGGTGGCCCATTTGTTCCTGGCAACGGACAGTCCTGTGGCAGGTCCAGACCATTTTCCCTCAACATTCTTCCAAACAATGATCTTTCGAAAATACTGGAGTCTGAGCTGCTGCCATATGATCCTATGTCTATCTAGCTAAAGCAATAATTGGCATCAGCCACTGCTAGTAATACAAAAGAAAAATATTTTTTGTAGTTAAAGTATTTGGTTCCACTGCCGATGGGCATCACTACCCTCATATGTTTTCCGTCAATTGCCCAGAGACAATTCGGGAAATTGCAACGATCCCAGAAATCTTCCGCTATCTTGCACCAATCTTCGCAAGTGGGCTTCTTCTGGACCAAATCCCTAAGGACATTCCAGATGTCTCTGCAGGTATCGTGGACAATATTGCTGACAGTAGTTTTGCCAACCAAAAACTCATAATGCAAACTTGCAAAGGAATGTCCAGTTGCCAGGTACCTAAAATGGAACAGTACATACAGTTTATTATAATGATACATATTTACACTAAGCTACTTCAATAAACGAACAAAAAATGAGCTAGGAAGGAGGTGCCTGAGGAAGTGAAGGAAGAAGAGGAGCAGGAGAAAGACACTGGTGATGTAGAGGGAAAGTTAATAGTGTAAAAACAATCTCACGCACAATTACATGCTAGTATTTATTTTTTTACTTCATGTAAAGAGGATGAAAGAATGATGTGGATATCCAAATGCCCCATATAAGTTAAGAAGAAGAAAAAGTAGGTATGAAAAGTTACCTCAATGTTATAATGAGTCTTTCAGCAGCTGGAATACTCCTTCGGAAACTTGTGTTTTGTAGCTCTAGATGGCTAGAGAGCAAAGCCAACAATTCATCAAAACTGTAAAGAGAAAAAATATGGCTATTATCTACATTGACCATGTAAAAATCAAACATTTAAAAATCGATCCATTTTTTTAACAATTTGCTCAGGTTATAGTTAACACTTCTAGCTATTCAAACCTAAAAATGATAAAAAGAGTCATACTGACCAGGCATATACACATTTTCATAAATATATCTGGCAGCATTTGCAAGTTGACATCAAAAAATGTTCTCACCTAATTGACATCCTTGTGTAGTTGAAGAATTTCTCTTCATGAGCACGGAGGTCGTTGTAAAGAACCCCAAACTGGCCTCTCACTTCCCTTTGGGCGATGATGGGATGGATCCAAAACCTATGCCTTCTCCTTCTCCGGTTATCCTCCTCTTCTTCATCTATAAATGCTGCTACAGCAGCCAAAATGACTGCTGACCCAACATATTGCATAGCCAACATATTTGCTAACAAACATACAACACGTGACAATGAAAGAGGAAGGGGAAATAACTAAGCAGGATAAGGAATTACATCACTATGACTAAATCGCAGAACATCCAAGTCGCACAAAGTCGTTTTTAAAGTCACAACAAATCGCACCACAAATCGCATCGCAAAGTCGCAGTGTAAATCGCGCGACTTTGGGGATGCACTAGTGTAAACATAGCCTTAAAGAAGAATTATACAAAAAAATATTAGATAAACCCACAAAGTACTTTTTTTACCACTACTATTCCATTATACTGGCTTTTGAAATATACAAATCCAGCCATTTAGAAACTTGATGAAAGGTTTAGCACTGGAAAATACTTTTTGAAAGATAAAAAATTAATTTTATATACAACTATATAGATCAGACCAAAATGAGGGACAAATGAGGAGGAAAGAGGGACTTTGTTCTGAATGAGGGACAGTCCCTTGAAATCAGGGATAGTTGGGAGCTATGTCTCAGTCAAATCTTGACCTGGAGGGCTGAATATTGGAAAGGCTGAAGAAGGAAGCATTCCTGCATACCCACACTCCACCCACATGGTGGTACTGTGGTGGTACATCCAGGCTGTTCCTCCCTCCATGTATGGCAGACTCCACAGGTTCGGTTCCTCCACAGACACTAATGGCTAGTGGCAGCTGCCCCTGGTTGTGTTTACATTCATCTGTTAGTGGGAACCATGCCGACAGATGAATGAGTCATCAGTTGTTAAAGGTTAAGTTCACCTTCACAGAAAGATCTGTAAGGTGAACTTACGCAGGACCCCCTCCTCACCCCCAGGTCCTGCTGACCTGGGGCGTGACAATCTCCCATTCTGAGCCCCGGTATATCCACATTAGGAGTTTGGGTGTCAGGTCACCTGAGTCAGGGTGACAGATGCACCCCGTTGGGGTCAGGAGTGCACGGCAAGGTAGTGGACCGTACGGCTGACTGCTGAGGATGGAGCCCTAGGTGATTCAGGAGAGCAGGTATTCCGGAGCACCAACATGGATCACACTGGGAGCTAGAGCATGAGATTTCCCAGAGCACGGAATCTAAGAGCCAGCGGGTGTTCTCCAGAGGGCCCTAGTGGTGGGGATGGATTTAGCTGCAGTCTGGCTTCCAGATCACGACCCCCGGGGCCTCCCAGCTCCCAGCTCACGGTAGACTACAGGAAGGTAGAGAGGAAGCCACAGACTGTGACAACAAAGGATAGTCAGGAGATAGCCAAAGGTTGGGGCAACGAGCAGGTATGCATAGTCAAGGAACACGCCAAGGTCGGGATATGAAGCAGACAAGGACAGCCAAGAACAAGCCAAGATCTGTAACTAGAATCAAACGTAGAACACACAGCAAGGAGCACACGGAAGCCAAACACACAATATTTATCAGCAGGGTTGGCTTGCAGTGCACAGTTTAATATAGTATTCCCTGATAGGGCCTGGTGTGGATGTTTTGAGAAGAGATTACTCAAGCAGCCAGGTGAAGGGCGGCTGGTCTCTCAAGCTGAACACATGGAGAGGTAAGCTGACAGACTAACATTACAGGGGATCCATGACAGTACACCCCCTCTTAAGAGGCCTCCCCCTCCCCCGCCAGGACCCAGGCTTAGAGGAAAACCTCAGATGAAACCTCCTCAATAGACGAAGCGCAAAGACCTCAGATGCAGTGATCCAAGACCTCTCCTCAGAACCAAACCCTTTCCAATGTTGAGGTACTGAAGAATGCCTCTACAGAGCCGGGAATCCAGAATTTGACTAACCTCGTACTCCTGATTATCCTCAGAAACCAGGACCATGGTAGGGAGAGGACGAGATAACTTATTGAGGACTAAAGGCTTCAGAAGGGCAACAAGGCAGGAGTTAGAGATTTTGAGGCTTTTAGGAATCTAAAGTTTGAAACAAACCAGATTCAGTTTAGAGACTATAGTGTACAGACCAATGAATCTTGGGGGAACTTCAGAGAAGGAACTCAGAGCTTGATGTTCCTGGTGGAGAGCCAGACTTTGTCCCCTGGCTGTAGAGAAGGTGAAGCTGGAATGTCTGGAGAACAGGTCATGGGAAGAGGGAGTTGAGGATGTTTCTTTCTCGAACATCACGGGACACAGAGCCACAGTAATTACTGATGGGTTATATAGGTATCACTGGTGATTGGACACTGGCACACCCTATCAGGAAGTTCACCCCCTATATAATCCCTCCCCCTTGCAGGGATACCTCAGTTTTTACGCCAGTGTCTTAGGTGATGGACGTGTAAAGATGTCCTGTGCTGAGCTCCAAAGGGAATATCCTAAGATCCTATACTGGGGCAAGCCAGGCGAACCGGATCCATTCAAAGTGTCTTTTCATGGCCGAATTGAATGGTACCCGGGCCTCGTGTCCGAAGAAACAAGGTTTTACCCGTAATGCTTCTCTTTTTAGAGAGCTGGACCCCGCAGATCAGAAAATGGCTTTAAACTTCCTAATTTCTGGCGAGGTGCTTTACGGTCCCAGAACTGTTGGATCCCCCTACTGATGGGGGCCCCAGTCTCTGACGGTTTTTTCAAACGGAGCCCACCGTGAGAGGTGAAGATTGGGTCTGTGTAAACAGCACCCTGCGGCTGGATAAGGTAAGAGGAGATTCCACAGAATTTTTGAGTTCTAGTGGCTTTTCTCCTTTAAGGTAAATGCATGCTATGCCTATTGTGACCACCGGGGGCTGCCAAGAGCACAAACCTACACATGCTGACTGACTGTCTCAGGTGTTCAGTGCTGATTATGTCCCAGCATCTCAAAGCAGGCTGCAAGCATGTAAGGTGGAAAGGGGGATTTCTCATGTTTGAATGTTCCCCCCAGGCTAGAGAGGGGCCACAGGGGTCTAGAAAGTGGTTATACCACCCGGGCTCTGCGGCCTAATGGCCACCATCTCTGAAGATAGCCGTTCAGGCAGATCTTGTTACCAGCCCCCCTCCCTCCCCCCCCATCCCCAGCCTTTTCTCCAGAAGCATGATAGGAGAGTCGGCAGTGCGGGAAGCGCTTGTTTTTTTCAAAACTCGAGGGGGGGGGTGGTAGAGGAGGGGGCGGGACGTCAGCACAGAGTGTTTAGACTCCCACTCAGGCCAGCTGCAGGCTATTAAAGGCACTCTGTACAGGTGCACTCAGCCTTCTGAGAGACACAGAGCTGACGGTCGCATGTAAGGTGGGACACAGGCATTCTCCTAGGCAGCATTTACTGAAGTAACACCAGACTGAGCATTGGGTAGCAAGGCTTTTAGCCAGACTACATCGCTCAGCGGGCAGTGTTCATTTGTATACCTCACACCTTGTTGCTTTGCACTATGGGTAGAAGAGGTTCAAGCACCCCAGGAACCAGAGACACTAGGGGATCTCATTCAGGTTCTGAGGGCCCCCTGTCGGCAGCATCCTCCCCCCCTAAAGATGGGCCAGGGACGGCTAGCCAGGGAGAGCCATCGGGGTCAGGGGCTACACCTGCTTCTGGCACTTCAGCCCCTGTATATATTACACAAGAGGTTTTTTCCTCAACCATTAATGGTCTAGAGGAAAGATTAATGGCCGTGATTACGTCTTCACTCAGTGGAAGAAAACGCACTAGGCTTTCCTCTGTTCCCCAAGACCCTCAGACAGAGGAGCTCTGGGATAAAGGAGATGAATCCCTTTCAGAGGATCGGGATGGGATGGATGATTCCTCTTCGGAGGATTCAGGTGGAGATGGACCCTCTGCGACTTCCCAAGAGGAGAAAGTCTTAGTGCAGATCCTCACTGGATTGGTCCGTTCCACATTTAAGTTGCCCATACCTGAAACTGCTAAAGAATCCTCTTCTGCTTTGGGGTCACTGAAACCTTTCCAAGCAGCACATGCTTTTCCTGTTCATACTTTACTTGAAAAGCTTATTTATTCTGAGTGGGATCACCCAGACAAACGTTTTTTTCCGCCGAGAAAGTTTTCAACACTTTATCCGATGGAAGAAAAGTTTATTAAAATGTGGGGAATACCGGCTATTGATGCCGCCATTTCCTCCGTAAATAATAGCCTGACTTGTCCTGTAGACAATGCTCACATGCTCAGGGATCCTGTAGATAAAAGGATGGAATCCCTATTGAAGGATGTTTTCTCCTTAGCAGGATCAGTGGCCCAACCTGCAGTAGCAGCGATTGGAGTCTGTCAATACTTAAGAGACCGTGTTAAGCAGGTCATCAAAGTATTACCTGAACAGCAGGCCCAGGGGTTTGCTAACTTTCCAGCGGCCTTATGCTTTGTGGTTGACGCCATTAGAGATTCTATCGTGCAAACCTCCCGTCTTTCACTGGGGTTGGTGCATATACGTAGAATCCTATGGTTGAAAAATTGGTCAGCTGAAGCACCATGTAAGAAGCTACTGGCTGGGTTTCCATTTCATGGTGCAAGGTTGTTTGGAGAGGACTTGGATAACTATATCAAGAGAATCTCTTGTGGGAAAAGCACTCTCTTACCTGTCAAGAAGAAGAGTAAGCGTCCCTCTTTCAAACGGACTCTTTCCCCAGCGCCGGGGGCTTCAGCCTCCAGGCAGTCTCGACGGCCGCCTCCATCGGGGTCCAGAGACAAGAGTCAACCCCAGGGACAAAAGAAGTCCTGGGGAAAGAAGCCTACTAGGCAAAACACTAAGACCTCTGCATGAGGGGGCGCCCCCGCTCACTCGAGTGAGGGGAAGACTGCGACAGTTCTCAGAGCTCTGGCACGAGGACTTCCAGGACAGATGGGTAGTCTCCACGGTAACCTTAGGGTACAAGCTGGAGTTTCAGGAATTCCCTTCTCCTCGGTTCCTCAGATCAAATGTTCCCAGAGACCCAGAGAAGAAGCAGTCGCTCCTTCTAGCGTTAGAGCGACTTTTGTCGCAGGAGGTCATTATGATAGTTCCCGCAAAGGACCAGGGATTGGGCTTCTATTCCAACCTTTTTACGGTCCAAAAGCCAAATGGGGATGTCAGGCCCATTTTGGACTTAAGGGATCTGAACCGATTCCTAAGGATTCAATCCTTCCGCATGGAATCAATTCGAACAGTAGTTCCCACCCTGCAGGGAGGAGAATTTCTGGCATCAATAGACATCAGAGATGCATATCTGCATGTGCCCATTTTTCCTGCTCATCAGAAGTTTCTGCGCTTCGAGGTAGGAGGGCGCCATTTCCAGTTTGTGGCTCTGCCTTTTGGGATAGCCACTGCACCTCGAGTGTTCACAAAGATCTTGGCTCCTCCTCTGGCCAGATTAAGGGCTCAGGGTATAGCTGTCATAGCATACCTAGACGACCTGCTCTTGATAGACCGGTCGGTAGCCTCTTTGAATGGAAACTTGAGGACCACGGTCAGGTATCTAGAACACCTGGGTTGGATCCTCAACTTAGAAAAGTCTTTCCTAAAACCAGTAAGAAGACTGGAGTATTTAGGTCTGATTATAGATACAAGTCAGGAGAAAATATTTCTACCCCAGGCAAAGATCACTGCTTTGAGAGAGCTGATTCTGACAGTAAGGACCAAGAAGGGTCCCTCAGTCCGCCTTTGTATGAGGCTACTAGGGAAGATGGTGTCTTCATTCGAAGCAGTTCCCTATGCTCAGTTTCACTCAAGAATGCTGCAACACAGTATTCTGTCGACCTGGAACAAGAAGGTTCAGGCATTAGACTTTCCGATGCACCTGTCGCATGCGGTGCGTCAGAGCCTCAATTGGTGGCTCATACCCGAAAACCTGCAGAAGGGGAAATCCTTTCTACCGGTTACCTGGACGGTGGTAACAACAGATGCCAGTCTGTCAGGTTGGGGAGCAGTTCTGGAACAGGCTGCGGTCCAAGGGGTATGGTCCAAGACAGAGAGGACCTTACCCATCAACATTCTGGAGATCCGGGCGATACATCTAGCTCTAAAAGCCTGGACTATCAGGCTACAGGGTTGTCCGGTCAGGATCCAGTCCGACAATGCCACAGCAGTGGCTTATGTCAATCATCAGGGAGGCACCCGGAGCCGAGCTGCTCAAAAAGAGGTGAACCAGATCTTAGTCTGGGCAGAGATGCATGTGCCATGCATATCGGCAGTTTTCATCCCGGGAATAGAGAATTGGCAGGCGGACTATCTAAGTCGCCAGCAGTTACTTCCAGGGGAATGGTCTCTGCATCCCGACGTCTTTTGGGCCATGTGCCAAAGATGGGGGGTTCCAGATGTAGATCTCTTTGCATCCTGATTCAACAAAAAGATAGACAGATTTGTGGCAAGGACAAAAGATCCTCTTGCATGCGGGACGGATGCGTTGGTGATTCCGTGGCATCGGTTCTCACTGATTTACGCATTCCCGCCTATTCTGCTACTACCACGACTCCTTCGCAGGATCAGGCAGGAAAGGAAGTCGGTACTTCTGGTGGCCCCCGCTTGGCCCAGAAGGACTTGGTATGCAGAAATAGTAAGGATGACGGTGGGTTCCCCGTGGACCCTACCGGTACGCCCAGACCTGTTATCTCAGTGTCCAGTGTTCCATCCTGCCTTACAAACGCTAAATTTGACGGTTTGGCTATTGAGACCCACGTTCTGAAGAGTCGTGGGCTCTCAGGTCCTGTCATATCTACCTTGATTAATGCAAGGAAGCCAGCTTCCAGGATGATTTATCATAGAGTCTGGAAGGCTTATATAACCTGGTGTGAATCCAGAGGTTGGCATCCCAGGAAATATGTCATAGGTAGAATCCTTGATTTTCTACAGATGGGATTAGAGATGAAGCTGGCCTTGAGTACCATCAAGGGCCAGGTTTCTGCTTTATCAGTATTATTTCAGCGGCCACTTGCTTCGCATTTTTTGGTCCGAAACTTTATGCAGGGGGTGATGTGTCTTAATCCTCCGATTAAAGCGCCCCTAAACCCCTGGGACTTGAATTTGGTCCTGGCTGTGTTACAGAAACAGCCTTTTGAACCAATAAGTCAGATTCCTTTGGTCTTGTTGACAAGGAAATTAATTTTTCTGGTGGCCATCTCTTCTGCTAGAAGAGTATCAGAATTAGCAGCTCTTTCCTGTAAGGAGCCTTATTTGATTATACACAAGGATAGAGTGGTACTACGCCCTCATCCTAGTTTTTTTCCAGATCCCTGTTCTCCGGAAGAGAGATCTCTACATTCGTTGGATGTAGTAAGAGCAGTTAAGGCCTATCTAGGGGCAACTACTCAGATCCGCAAGACGGATGTTTTGTTTGTGCTGCCAGAGGGTCCCAATAGAGGACAGGCAGCGTCAAAAGCTACCATTTCTAAATGGATTCGACAGTTGATCATTCAAGCTTACGGTTTGAAACAGAAGATTCCTCCGTTTCAGATCAGGGCACATTCCACAAGGGCTATTGGTGCTTCTTGGGCAGTGCATCACCGGGCCTCTATGGCTCAAATCTGCAAGGCCGCAACCTGGTCTTCAGTTCATACATTCACCAGATTCTATCAGGTGGATGTGAGAAGGCATGAGGATATCGCCTTTAGGCGTAGTGTGCTGCAGGCAGCGGTACAGGGTCCTCAGGTCTGATTGCACCCTACTTGTTCGTGGTTCCCCCCCCCCTCAGGTAGCATTGCTCTGGGACATCCCATCAGTAATTACTGTGGCTCTGTGTCCCGTGATGTTCGAGAAAGAAAATAGGATTTTTTAAAACAGCTTACCTGTAAAATCCTTTTCTTTCGAAGGACATCACGGGACACAGAGGTCCCGCCCCTCTTCTAATACACTATATTGCTTGGCTACAAAACTGAGGTATCCCTGCAAGGGGGAGGGATTATATAGGGGGTTGAACTTCCTGATAGGGTGTGCCAGTGTCCAATCACCAGTGATACCTATATAACCCATCAGTAATTACTGTGGCTCTGTGTCCCGTGATGTCCTTCGAAAGAAAAGGATTTTACAGGTAAGCTGTTTTAAAAAATCCTATTTTTCCATAAACTGTGAAAAAGAGTGTCTTCTGAGAACTGGTATTTACATGATTGTTGTGAGAATTCTGCCCACGGGAGTAGAGAGGACCAATCGTCATGATGAGCAGAGACTAAGGTGCAGAGAAAGACCTCTAACTCTTGTCCATTGGATTGAGGGTGGTAAGAAAAGGAAAAATCCAAGACAATATTGAGGTATTTGCAGAAAGCTCTCCAAAAACTAGATGTAAATTGAATGCCCCTGTCGGAAACAATATGAGAAGGAACCCCATGGAGGCGGAAGATTTCTCAAACAAAAATGGGAACCAAAGCAGGGGCAGAAGGGAGACCAGGAAGAGGAACAAAATGAGCCATCTTGGAGAACCGATCGATTACATCCCAAATAACCATATTATTCTCAGACAGTGGGAGATCGGTGATAAAATCCATGGCAATGTGAGACCAGGGCTCCTTAGGAATGGGCAAGCGCACGAGAAGACCAGCAGGGGCTTGAGTGGAGGTTTTAGACTGAGCACAGACATGACAAGCCTTAACGTAGTCTTTGACATCTGAGCGGAGATTAGGCCACCGTTAGTGGCGACTGATGAGCAAGAAGGATCGGAGGAACCCAGTATGACCTGCCACCTTGGAATCATGTCCCCAATAGAGGATCTTAGCTCTTAGTTCAGTGGGGATGAAGGTCTTGCCAGGAGGAATTTTTTACTCCAGGGTGGTAGAATGGGCAACAATGCACGAGGTCAGAACGATTGGCTCAGGTTCAGGGGTGGACTCTTCGTCCAAAGTGTCAAATGACCTAGAGAGTGCATCAGCCCGACCGTTGCAGGGACCAGGTTTGTACGTAATCGTGAAATTAAAATGGGAAAAGAAAAGACACCGCTCTTTGCACCTCCCAGAGACTGCTGTATGCAGCAGGAAGATCAGAAGATACAGATGTGGTAGCAACCGGAAGTCTCTCCTTGGGGGCCACCTTGAGAAGGCGGGACGAGAAACATGAGGGAACCCAAGCCAGGATCTGCCCAGAAGCCCAATACACATGTGGAGAGTGGAGCTGTAGCCAAGGAAGGCCCAATACAATGGGGGTTGAGGCCTTGAGTAGAATAAGGAACGACATGTTAGTAGGGAAAGTCTGGAAGCAGATAGGGCCCCCTGGGAGAACAGTGTCATCAATTGCCGAGAATACCAGTGGTGTAGTGAGGGGCAAAAGGGTAAGCTTCATGGAAGAAGCAGTTCTCCAGTCCATAATATTGCCAGCAGCCCCAGAATCCAGATAGGCAAAGATCGATTGAGGGGAAGCACCTACATAAAGGAACACCAGAAGAAGAAGATGAGAAGGTCATGTTTCTGGGTCCAATACTCAACCTTCCAGACGTATTAGACCCAAGCGTTTCCTGGACGAAGGGAGCAGGAGTGACGAAAATGACCCTTGCCCCCACAATAGAGATACAAGCCCAGAGTTCTGTGCTTAGCACGTTCTTTGGGGGTTAGCCTGGTCCGACCCAGCTGCATAGGTTCCTCAGCAGGCAGAAGATGCTCCACAGGATGAAGGGAGGGGAGCTCAGACTGGCGGGCCCAGGGAGTGCTGGCATCTGTTTTCTAGGGGCCTCTCCTGAAAACGAAAATTGATCTGGTTACACAAGGAAATTACATCGTCCAGACCAACGGGGATGGCTCTTCCCTCTAAGTCGTCTTTCACTCGGTCAGAGAGGCCATGTGAAAAGGTTGCAACTAGGGTCTCATTGTTCCAGCTCAACTCAGCTGTGAGGATACGAAACTGAAGAGCATATTGTCCCACTGAAGAAGATTCTTGGCAAAGACATAAAAGGGCACTGGCCGCTGAAGAAACCCGAGCAGTTTCCTCGAAGATTTTTCGAAAGAGCTTCAAGAAGTCGGACAGGCTGGAAACCACAGGATCATTCTTCTCCCACAGGGGAGCAGTCCAGGCTAAAGCTTCACCAGAGAGGAGAGTAATAACATAGGCTACCTTTGCCTGATCAGACAGGAAGTTTTGAGGCTGGAGTTCAAAATAAATGGTGCATTGGTTGAGGAACCCCCTGCGGGTATTGGAATCCCCAGAGAAATGGGACGGAGCTGGCAGTTGTAATGAATGTGTGGCTGCGACTGCAACCGGAATAGGTACAGCCGCCGATTGTAATTGAGGTTGCTGACTCAGGGTTCCCAAGAAGGCCTGAAGCTGCTCGAAGTGGGAAGCCAGATCCTGGAGGAATCACATCATCTGAATCTGATTCGATTCCTGGGTCTCAAGTCTGCGGACTATGCCCTGCAATGGATCATCTGCAGGTAGCTGCACATCAGCGAAGTTCATGGCTGATCAAACTGTCAGGTCATCTGCATCCTTACCCCAACAGATGCACCCTGTTGGGGTCAGGAGTGCACCGCAAGGTAGTAGACCCTACGGCTGACTGCTGTGGATGGAGCTCCAGGTGATTCAGGAGAGCAGGTATTCTGGAGCACCAACATGGATCACACTGGGAGCTAGAGCATGAGATTTCCCAGGGTGTGGAATCTAAGAGCCAGTGGGTGTTCACCAGAGGCCCCTAGTGGTGGGGAGGGATTTAGCTGCAGTCTGGTTCCAGGTCACGACCCCCAGGGCCTCCCAGCTCACGCTCACGGTAGACTACAGGAAGGTAGAGTGGAAGCCGCAGACTGCGACAACAAAGGATAGTTAGGAGATAGCCAAAGGTCGGGGAAACAAGCAGGTAAGGATAGTCAAGGAACACGCCATGGTTGGGATATGAAGCAGACAAGGACAGTCAAGAACAAGCCAAGATCGGTAACTAGAATCAGACGTAGAACACACAGCAAGGAGCACACGGAAGGGGGCGTGGCCTGATGGTGAAGAGAGCAGTCCCATAGACTCACAGCTCCGGCTCTCAATGACCATCCTTCCCTTATCCTTGGTCCTATCTCCTCGTGGAAGGTACCATTTTGTTCCCCACAGCTGTGGGCATCTACCAGGCTGGCAGACATGGTGAAATACGGGCCACCCCGGCCCTCACACACGGTGGAACAACTGTCGCGGTTCCGGAGGCAAAATGGCGCTGAGACACATGCAGAGCATACAGGCACACTGCAGGCTTCCTCCTCTGCTGTCCAGGACTTTGTAACAAGGGTGAATGCTTCAATTCCTGCTATATTTATCACACACACAGACCCCCTGCAGGCACAGGAATCACAGCAATCTGCTGAGTTTAGTCAGGATGTGGATTCTCCCCCTGCTGAGCCTACACTATCTTCCATTATGCTGGCTATTCAGGATTGCAAGGCCTCCCTCTCTACTCAGATCGCCTCTATCCGCATGGACTTTTCATTATTAAAACAAGATGTCCAGAACCTCCGTGACCGCACCGGAGATGCTGAGGAACGTATCAGTACCTTAGAAGACACTGTGCACCCCATGTCTGTTACCATGCGTGATACTACTAGCGAGATGGCGGCACTTCGCGCCAAGATCGATGATTTGGAAAATCGTTCTCGCAGGAACAATCTTAGATTAGTGGGATTCCCAGAATGCGCGGAAGGCCCCCCATCCTGAAAAGCTTCTTTATTCTTGGTTGCAAGACATTTTCGGTAAAGATGCACCTTTATTATCACGTTATAGAGCGTGTGCATCGCACTCCTCCTCGCCCTCCTCCGGTGGGTGCCCCACCACGCTGCATTATTGCACGCATCCTCAATTTCCAGGATAAAGTGGCCATCCTACGCCTTGCACGAGAAAAAGGCCCACTTACATTTAATGGTAACAATATTTCTGTTTATCCGGACTTTTCTGCTGAAGTTCAACGCCAACGGATCTCCTTCTCGGCAGTGAAATCTCGTCTGCGCACGGAAGGCCTGTCCTATGCCATGCTCTTCCCTGCCAAATTGCGCATTATTCATGATGGCAAGGCCCATTTCTACACCAGCCCCAAGGAGGCCATGAAGTGGTTGAATGATCACTATGGAGCAGCCCACAGACGCAGAGGAGATTGAAGTTGCCACTAACCTACAATGATACTCACCAGTTGTCTTAATACAGGCCCCGTACACTCCTGTATGATTCAGTGCCTTTATAATAATAATAATTTACAATGGCAGTAGTTTCTGCCATCTGGCTCTTTTTACCTGGTGAGACCTGCACCCTGCTATGCCAGATACGGTGTCTAACTCTACATTCGTCTTCATTTTTCCCTGACCTTCATCTCTACATTTTCTCCTGCACATGCACTGTTTGCCATCCTGACCTGTCTGTAATGCAGGCCGCCGGATTTTGCACTATCTTCCACACGGACGATTAGGCCATGCATCCTTCATCAGGACACGATCAAAAGATTTTTTTTTTCTGCCACCAGTTGGGAGCCTCATCAGATCTCACGTTACCCTCTTACCGACTTGTGGCGAGGCCACGGAACAGTTCTTGACCTCCATGGTTTTCTAGTTAGGAGGGTCTTTCAGTTTGGGATCCGAAGCTCGCTATGTTTTGGGATGGCCGAGCGGGGTGGGGGGCAAAAAGGTTTTAAGGGATTTGTTGGTGCTTTTTTTTCATGCCCTTTTTTTTCTTTTTATCCCTTTTCCAGCTCACCTCTGCAATTTTTCACTCGAGAGTCATCATTGTTTTCTCAGGTTACTGCCTATGGCGGTTTGTCAATGCATCTGTTTTTATTTTTATTTTTTATTTTTCTCTATTTTTTTTGGCTCGTGTCACCATGCAAGCAGATCCACGCACTTTTTGGTCATGGTCATGTGCTCAAATGTTTATCTATGTTTCTTTACTGTATGCTGTATTTCTTTTTCTTTACTGTATGCTGTATTATGGCAAAGCCCCTTAGGATAGTCTCATGGAATACTAGAGGTCTGAATGCACCTCAGAAGAGATCATTGGTTTTTTCTGTGTTAAAAAAATGTCACCCTCACATTATTTGCCTCCAGGAGACTCACCTTAACGGGCTCTAAAGCGCCCGTGGTTATCTAAATTATACCATGCTACTCACACTAACTATTCCAGGGGGGTATCTATCCTTCTGGCTAAATCTCTCCCAGCTGAGATGATAAGCGTTAAAACAGACCCAGAAGGGCGGTTTATTGTTCTTACTTTACAGATTTCCACCGTAACCTTTACGCTGGTGAACATTTATATCCCCCCCCCCCCGTTTTCAGTGGAGGTACTCTCCAAGTTGTCCCTCCAACTACTGAATAGACCCCCCGGCCCCCTGCTTTATGTGGGGGATTTTAATGCGGTCCTAGACCCAGCAATGGACCGTCTGGGAAGAGGAGGTAGGTCCTTCCCCTCTTTTGTAGACTGGGCTCAGGTCCACGGTCTGACAGAGATGTGGCGTTAGAAGCATCCAGATGAGCGCCATTTTTCCTGTCATTGGGATTCTTTCCACACCATGTCTAGACTGGACTTGGCGTTTGCTCTGGCGGAGACCCTACCTGTTGTTTCCACCATTTCATACCTGCCCAGAGGAGTTTCAGATCATGCCCCTCTTTCTGTATCCCTCCTCCTCCTCCCAGGTTCGGGACCTGCTTTGTGGCGCCTGAACTCGTACTGGTTGGAGGAAGAGGTAGTGCAGGGAGAATGTAGGATGGACATTTCTAACTACTGGAAAGAAAATTTAGATAAAGTGGACCCCTCCACAGAATAGGACGCATTCAAGTCTACACTAAGAGGCACCTTTATGTCTATCACGGGGATCTTACGAAAAAATAACCAGATGCTTACTGAGGAATTAGAGACTGTTATGGTGCAAGCAGAGTCTGATTATGCCTCTAACCCTGCCTCTGACACTAGAGAGGCATGGTTACAGAGCCGCAGGGAGTATGAACTCCGTCTGCTAGATCTCACACAAAAACGCATGTTGCATGTCTCCCAGAAATTGTTTGAATGTGGTAATAAAGCTGGACGTCTCTTGGCATACCTGACCATTCCCCCATTTCCATACCACGTATCATTACTGCTCAAGGTACTGTTAGTGATAACCCAGGGGATATCTTGGATTCTTTTTTATGTTTTTACAAAAAGCTGTATACTTCTAGGGTTGACTATGATGATTCCCAGCTGTCTGACTACTTGGCTGACATATCTCTTCCCTCCTTGTCAGATGAGGGACGGAATATGTTGGAGGCACCTATTTCAGCCAAGGAGATTGCTACAGCAATCTCCCAAATGCCTGCACATAAGACTCCTGGACCAGACGGCTTCCCGACCGAATGGTATGCAAAGTTCAATGACCTTCTGTCCCCTTTCCTCCTGCGGACATATAACAATGCCCTAGATGTTGGGATCCTCCCCCCAACGATGCAGGAAGCTTTGATAATACTCCTATTAAAACCCCGAAAAGACCCACTTACTTGTGAATCTTACCGTCCGATTTCTCTCATCAATGTAGACATTAAGATTCTGGCCAAAATATTAGCAAATCGGTTGAATACTGTGGTCGCATCCTTGGTCAATAGTGACCAGGGTGGCTTTATACCTGGTAGGTCTACTAGAATGAACATTCGCAGATTGTTTCACAATCTGCAATATCCACATGACTGTCCCACTACTCGCGCCATTGTGTCCCTAGACACCAGTAAAGCATTTGATAGTGTGGAGTGGCCGTACCTTTTTCGAGTGTTACAGAAATATGGCTTTGGCCCCCGTGTTGTAGCATGGATAAAACTTCTTTATACCTCCCCGGTAGCTCGGGTTCGGGTCAATTCATCTATTACTGATCCCTTCCCGATCACTAGGGGCACTCGACAGGGGTGCCCATTGTCACTCCTCTTGTTTGCCCTGGCTATGGAGCCGCTTGCAGTTCGCATTCACTCCTCCCCCTCAATTAAAGGACTTCCAATTGCTAATATAAAGGAGCGCATTTCACTTTATGCGGATGACACATTGGTGTATCTGGCTGATACAAATGAGTCTCTGTGGGCCTTGCTGGAGGAGATCGCTATCTTTGCGGACTACTCTGGATTCCGGGTTAACTGGGACAAATCCAGCCTTTTCCCATTAGACGTGAACAACCCTCTCCAGATTCACCCGGCCTCCAGGCTCCAGGTGGTGTCCTCCTTTAGATAACCTCGGAGTTTTAGTCCAGACCCCCTTATCTTTATATGTTACCAATAATCTAGATCTTTTGTTGGTTCGCCTACAACAAACTAAACAGTGGATGGATTTACCTCTGGACCTCATGGGGAGGGCCAATATTCTTAAGATGATTTATTTACCAAGATTGCTCTATATCCTTACTAATTCCCCATGTAAAATACCAAAAGCTATCTTCAAACGCATAGATATGATATGTACTACTTTCCTGTGGAGGGGCAGATCCCCCAAAGTGGCACTCGAAACACTGAGGCTACCAGCCCATTTGGCAGGCCTAGCATTTCCTAATTTTTTTCTTTACTATATGGCAACCCAGCTGGTGCATATACATGACTGGTTAAATCCAGTTCCAGCCAATGCCTGTATAGCCACGAAGGGGGCTATCGCATCTTCCCTTGAAACTCTACATAATATAATATATAGAGGCCGAGTCCCTGACCGCCCCGGAACCTCCATACTCTCCACTTCCCTTTCATTGTTTAAATAGATTATTATGAATATATCTGAACATTCTTGGTTGAAGTCTCCCAATAACCCCCTGTGGTTTAACCCTAATCTGCAAGAATTGTACTCTCTTCCGGATGCCAATTGTTGGTACCCTAGAGGGGTTAAAAATTTGTGTCACTTATATAATGCTCAGGGCTTTAACATTTTTTCACAGTTACGCTTGGACTTTGACCTACCGAGATCATACTTATTTTATTACTATCAGCTCAGACATGCTATACATGCCCAATATGGTGCCCTAGATGATATCACTGACCTTCCCCCGTTGGAAATAATGCTTAGGCAACCAGAACCCACTAAACTAGTATCCACTTACTATGCAGCCCTAATGACTGACTTTAACCCTAGGTTTCATAAAGCACAAGAAAGGTGGGCTTCAATGGATATTTCCATGATGACTGAGGACTGGTCAGAATTTAGCGACACATATAAAACCAGTTATTTCTTCTCAAGACCACATCATACAGGTTAAAATCTTTCATCAGACCCACCTTACTCCAGCTAGACTACATAAGATGGGTCTTTTGCCCTCGGCTGTCTGTTTCCGTGGCTGTGGCCAGGAGGCCGACTTCCTACATTGCTTTTGGTCATGCCCGATAGTCAGGGACTTTTGGGAGGAAGTGGGTGCTTTTATATTGACTATGTTGGGTCTTCCTAACATAATTCACCCTAAGAATTGCCTGTTAGGCGTTTTTGGTGACTTACACATCATCCCATGCCAAGAGACTGCTCCGTATACTTTATTTTTATGTTAAAAAATCTATTTTACTGACCTGGAAGGGTGCACAGACCTCTCTGAAATGCCTATGGTTAAAACTCATTAATGACTCTATTCCACTGTATAAACTGACTTTTGAAATCCAGAAATGGAATAAAACCTTTCATAAAATTTGGGGTAAATGGTTGGCTAGTCCGTTAACCCTTTCTCAACATTGATTATGATTGATCACTGATGGGCCGTGCCCCAGTAACCTCTACTACATGGTCCTTTAATACGGTTATGCCATACAAGTATGCCTATATTCCTTATTCCTTATTATTATAAATATCTCAGGCCTTTTACAATGATTTCTGTCTACTTGATATGTGTGAACAAATTGCATTTTGGTTAGCATTTCTGTATGACCCGATTGTCAGATGCTTTTGGCTTTTTTTTTACTTTTGTTACTTTCTTTTGTTTGTGCTAGTTTTATGTTTGTTGGTTTGTTCTAAACCTAAAACTAATAAAAATATCTTTAAAAAAAAAAAGGAGCACACAGAAGCAGTGCACAGGTTAATATAGTGTTCCCTGATAGGGCCTGGGGTGGAGCCATGCTTTGAGGAGAGAATACTTAAGCACCCAGATGAAGGGCGGCTGGTCTCTCAAGCTGAACACATGGAGAAGAAAGCTGACAGACAAACATTACTGCGAATCCATGACACTGGGGCTGAATCTCCAAAATGTACCCCGTCAGGAGGGACGTTTCAGGGCATTGTAACTGGTCAGCGACGTCTCATGGCCCGTCCTGTCAGCTGGGAAGAAGATGCATGGATCTGGAGGGGATTTCTAAGCCCTGGATTCCCGATGCGGATATACAGGAGGGGATATTGCTGCGGTCCAGGTCAGCAGGACTGGGGGGATGAGGAGGGAGTCTTGTGTAAGTTCACCTTATGGATTTTTCTGTAAAGGTAAACTTACCCTTTAGGGACGCGGCCCCACTCCTTAACAACTGAGAATTGCTGCATTCTTTTGTATACATTTCAGTTGTATCAGTTTTAAGAATCGGTGCATTTTCATGAGTACCGATACTTGTGTAAATGCCTAGTATCGGCATGGATACCGATACCATTATTTGTATCGGTGCAACCCTAGTTCACATCTGTGTGACTGCATGCTGCATGTAGGGCAGCCCATTCATTTCAATGGACTGCCCTATCCGCAGAAATGCAGGGGAAAACATCCCCAACCCTTTTTTTTTTAAATTGAGCCATACCAAAAACACCCCATTGTGTGGGTTACCATAAGGAAATAATAGCACCCTTAAAGAGCAGAGCATTTGTCTGTGTGTCAGGAACGAGTGCGATTTTCCATGCATTCCACAAGCAATAACGTGAACCAAGCCTTGGACAGGGCCTTGAGACTGAAAATACTTTTCAAGGGTGTCCCAACTGAAAAAAGGCTGAGAAACACTGTCCTAGAGAATAAAATGGTGGGTGTTGACATTTTTTATATCACAGTAATTGCGCAGTGGTTTTTCAAACACAAAGTTTTTGGAAAAAATACACTTTTTTTAATTTGAATGCATAAAAATTATTACTAATATATTGCCCAATTATTTGGTAAACTAAAAAGATGATGTTATGGCAGTTACACTGATTAAATAGATACCAAACATGTCATACTTTAAAATTGCGCACGCACGTAAAACGGCAACAAACTACGTAAATTTTTAATATCCATAGGTGATGTTTTAAAAGCCTTTGCAGGTTACCACTTCAGACTTACACAGGAGGTCTAGTGCTAGAATTACTGTCCCAGATCTGATGTTCGCTGTGATACCTCACATGCATGGTGCAATTGCTGTTTACATACCGACACAGGACCAAGCACTGTCCCTTTAATTTTTTTTTTTATCACTTTTAATGTTATCACAGGAAATGTAAATATCCCCTTTGATAGCAATAGGCAATGGCAGGTACTCTTTACTGACAAATCTAAGGTCTAAGGGAGGGGCCAAACGCAATCGTTGGCAGGTCTGTTCCCGCTAACGCTGCGTTTTTGGGGACACTAGTATAATTTTCATCTGATCAAAGATACTGATCCCACAATCAATTTTTTCGGGGGCATGACCGGATGTGAGAGGGAGAGAGTATGGAGTGAGGACATGTGTGGTCTCCGTCCTAGCTTCCCCTTAGATTGCAGCGGTGTTTGAAGAGACTGAGGCTGAGGTGGCTGGAGCTGTTGATCTCCTGCTAAACAGGAGCGGTGAGCAAGGAGCATGGACTGCTCATACTGAATTGACCGCCCGGCTGGCAGATCAAGCCCCTGTGTGGAGAAGGTCTCCCTCAGAGAAAAGGAGGCGGTGCATATCCTCCGAGTGAGATTGAACAGCTGGTGGAAAACACCCAAAAATACTGTGAGAAGGGCTCCGAAAGTGTGGATGAATACCAGCTTCAGTACAAACTTGGTTCTGGTGGTAATACATTTCCACAAGTAAGATCAAGCCAGATGAAGGGTATGCAAAAGACTGTGAGACTACACTGTATTATAGTTGCTTGGCCGCAGAGACTGTGGAGCAGGATACCCAGGCTTTCCTGAGTAGAAGGATTAGCAATCACTGATAAGGCTTGTTATGTATATATGTCCCTGAAGTATTCCTGTACATTGTATCATACTCACTTAACCACTTCTGCTCCTGGAGGGACTGATATATAAGATGGTAATAACCCATTGATTCTTAGTGATCCCTGTATTTATAATTTCAGCTCTCAACTCTTGGTAGTTTCTTTTTTTTTTTTTTGTAGGACTTTGGAGTACAATACTCAACCTTACCAGTTTAGCTGCTCTGATGAACTTAATACGTGACACTTGGCACCTCTTTCTTTTTCTTTTTTTTTGTTTTTCAACCTTAATGCAATATATTTAAGACATCAGCAATCCTTCAGTAAGCCTTCAGCAATTCTAGTGAGCAATACTAATATACTAATATAATTTAAACCCGGCTTGAGATCGTGTATGGAAAAGTTGCACTTAATTGAACTCTGAACTGAATGGAACATTATGATTTACAAGTAATTTCATGCATTTTACACCTGAGTTTATAACTCCAGAGAAAACCATTCCTTTAGTTTTAACTGCGGATATACCATCGCACTGTTATATCCTCTTTGGGCTTAAATGACCTTCCCTTTCTTTAGTTGCTGAATACTTACAAAGGGGGAAAAAAAAAAGAGAAAAAAAGAAAAACACGGGCCCGTTTGCGGGTATGGCAGCAACAAGAAGAAGAAGGGAGGATCAAACGCAGCCAGAGAATGCAGGGATGCTACAATTATGCTCCTTGAAGGAAAAGAACTCCCAGCAGGCGTCTGCGTTCATACCCTGGTTCAGAGTCCAACAAAAAGGGGGCTTGCAGACTAAAGTGCAACAGGGTGCTATGCCAGATAGAAAAAGCCATGGTCAGTCTTCAGTAACAGTACCACCTGTCTTAGCAACAAAAACTCTGAGTAATAAGAGTTCAGGGTCGATTGAACAAAAGCACCATCTGATCCTAGCCCATCCCTAGAGAAAGAAACAACATTAAAAAACGTATTTCTGGCTGTGAATACATGTAAGGGCTCATTAAAAGAACTTTGTGACCAGTTGAAGGGAGTGAAGGAATACCTGATACTGGTCAGACAAGATTTACAAAAAATAGCAGAAAGAACAACAGCCCTGGAAGGGAGGAAAAGCCAGATAGAAGATGATATATACCCATTAAAAAATTAGGTTAAAAATATGAAAGAACAGATGAGCAGATATGCGTCAAAAATGGATGAGATGGAGAACAGGCTCCAAAGGGATAATGTGAGGTCGGTGGGGCTGCCTGAAAGGAGTGAGGGTCCTAATCCCATAGAG
This sequence comes from Aquarana catesbeiana, assembly GCF_042186555.1. NCBI lineage: Eukaryota > Metazoa > Chordata > Amphibia > Anura > Ranidae > Aquarana > Aquarana catesbeiana. Next base: position 188,645,756 of record NC_133329.1, on the reverse strand, counting down.
TTTCTGGAAAAATGGTTCATTGAACTCTTTGGAAGAGAGACATTCTCAACAATGTTTTCAATTGAAAGAGCACATAGAGTTCCTGTCATGGTTATGTAATAGAGTTTGTCGATCAGCATACCTGTCTCCATGTGTTCATCTCTAGAGACCAGCTGACCCTCACCTGACTGCTTTTGTAACCTCTCCTCTAAGCATAGCCCCACCCCAGGCCCTATCAGGGAACCCTATATTAACCTGTGCACTGCAAGCCAGCAGTGCTGATCAACCATTGGGTGTTAGCCTCTGTGTGTACATGCTGTGTTTCCTACATCTGATTCCTGTTACCGACTTTGGCCTGTTCTTAACTATTCCTGTCTGCTCGTGACCCTGACCTTTGGCGTGTTCCCGACCATCCCAGTTTGCCTGTGACCCTGAACCTTGACGTGTACTCTGTTGTCCTTGTCTGCTTGTGGCCTCGACCTTGGCTTGTCCCTTACTTTCCTTGTTGTTCCAGCCTGCTGCCTCCTTCCTCTTCTCCTGTAGTCTACCGTGAGCGTGAGCTGTGAGACCCTGGGGGCCGCGACCTGGAGCCAGACTGCAGCGCACTCCATCCTTACCATTAAAGGCTCTGGTGAACACCTGCTGGCTCTTAGACTCCGCGCCCTGGGGAATCTATGCTCTAGCTCCCAGTGGGATCTGTGTCAGTGATCCAGTAGACCTTTCTGAACCTCCCAGGGTTCAATCCACAGCAGTCAGCTGTAGGGTCCACTACCTTGCGGTGCACTCCTGATCCCAACGGTGTGCCTCTGTCACCCAGCCTCTAGGTGACCTGACAGTTTGATCAGCCATGGACCCGGCTGGGCCATGGCTGATGTGCCGCTACCCGCAGATGATCCGCTGCAGGGCTTAGTTTGCAGACTTGAGACCCAGGAATCGCATCAGACCCAAGTGATGCGATTCCTTCAGGATTTGGCATCCCGTTTGGAACAGGTTCAGGCCTCATTAGGACCCCCGGTTCAACAACCTCAACCGCTATCTGCTGCTGCACCTATTGCACCAGTTCCAGCTACACATTCATTACAACTGCCAGCTCCGGCCCGTTTCTCTGGGGACTCCAAGGCTTGCAGGGGGTTCCTTAGCCAGTGCACAATTCATTTTGAACTTCAGCCCCAAAACTTCCTGTCCGATCGGACGAAAGTAGCCTATATTATATCCCTTCTGTCCGGCGAGGCGCTAGCTTGGGCTGCCCCTCTTTGGGAACTGAATGATCCAGTGGTTTCTAGCCTGTCTGATTTCTTGAAACTTTTTCGGAATATCTTCGAGGAACTGGGTCGTGTCTCCTCAGCGGCTAGCGCTCTTTTACGTCTCTGTCAAGAGTCCGCTTCTGTGGGACAGTATGCTCTTCAGTTTCGTATCCTCACAGCTGAATTGAGCTGGAATAATGAGGCCCTAGTTGCAACCTTTTTACATGGCCTCTCTGATAGAGTGAAGGATGAATTAGCAGGAAGATCCCTTCCTGCTGATCTGGACGGTGTCATCACCTTGTGTAACCAGATCGATATTCGCTTTTTAGGAGAGGGCCCTGGAAAAAAGACGCCAGCACTCCCCGTTCCTTAGGCAGCTTGAGCTCCCAGTCCCTTCTCTTCGATCCGAGGAGCACCCCCTGCCCGCTGAGGAACCTATACAGCTGGGCTGGACCAAGTTGTCTCCTGAAGAACGCGCTAGGCGCAGAACTCTGGGCCTGTGCCTCTACTGTGGGGCTAAAGGTCATTTTCGTGACACTTGTTCTCTTTGCCCAGAAAAACGATAGGGGCTAATACATCTGGAAGGTGGAGTATTAGACCCTGAAGTATCACCTTCACCTTCTCGTCTTCTTCTTTCTGTGTTCCTTCATGTCGGCGCTTCCTCTCATTCGGTCTCGGCACATCTGGATTCCGGAGCCGCTGGCAATTTCATGGACTGGGGAACTGCGTCTTCCATGAGACTTACCCTTTTGCCCCTTTACTACGCCTTTGGTGGTCTTGGCGATTGATGGCACTGTTCTCCCAGGGGGCCCTATCCGCTTCCAGACCCTCCCTGTTAAGATGTCGGTAGGGACACTCCACCAGGAGTGGATATCCTTTCTTGTCTTACCTAAGGCTTCGTCTCCTATCATATTAGGTCTTCCTTGGTTACGGCTCCATTCTCCACATGTTGACTGGACTGCTGGACAGATCTTGACTTGGGGTTCCTCCTGTTCCTCCTCCTGCCTACTCAAGGTTACCCCAAAAGAGAATACTCCTGTTGCCACCATCCCAGTATGTTCTGCTCTTCCCGCTGCGTATAGCGATTTCTGGAATGTCTCCTGCAATAGTCGGGCTGAGGCACTCTCTGGGTCGTGTGGTACTCTGGATGAGAAGCCTACCTGTGAACCTGAGCCGATCAGTCACTCCAGTTTTCATGGCCATTTCTCTTTGCCTGTCCCTGGACCCTGCTCAGACTTCTGATGGTCTTCTCGTGCCCTTACCCATTTCTAAAAAGCCTTTAGTCCTCAATAAGTCCTTTCGTCCTCTCCTTACCTCGGTTCCAGCCTCTGAGGATAATCTAAAGTACGAGGTTAGTCAAGTTTTGGATTCCCGGCTCCGTAAAGGCATTCTTCAGTACCTCGTACATTGGAAAGGGTTTGGTCCTGAGGAGAGGTCTTGGATCACTGCATCTGAAGTCTTTGCTCCTCGTCTATTGAGGAGGTTCCATCTGGAGTTTCCCTTTAAGCCTGGGCACAGGCGGGGGAGGTCTTAAGAGGGGGGGTACTGTCATGGTTATGCAATAGAGTTTGTCGATCAGCATACCTGTCTCCATGTGTTCATCTCTAGAGACCAGCTGACCCTCACCTGACTGCTTTTGTAACCTCTCCTCTAAGCATGGCCCCACCCCAGGCCCTATCAGGGAACCCTATATTAACCTGTGCACTGCAAGCCAGCAGTGCTGATCAACCATTGGGTGTTAGCCTCTGTGTGTACATGCTGTGTTTCCTACATCTGATTCCTGTTACCGACTTTGGCCTGTTCTTAACTATTCCTGTCTGCTCGTGACCCTGACCTTTGGCGTGTTCCCGACCATCCCAGTTTGCCTGTGACCCTGAACCTTGGCGTGTACTCTGTTGTCCTTGTCTGCTTGTGGCCTCGACCTTGGCTTGTCCCTTACTTTCCTTGTTGTTCCAGCCTGCTGCCTCCTTCCTCTTCTCCTGTAGTCTACCGTGAGCGTGAGCTGTGAGACCCTGGGGGCCGCGACCTGGAGCCAGACTGCAGCGCACTCCATCCTTACCATTAAAGGCTCTGGTGAACACCTGCTGGCTCTTAGACTCCGCGCCCTGGGGAATCTATGCTCTAGCTCCCAGTGGGATCTGTGTCAGTGATCCAGTAGACCTGCTTCCTGAACCTCCCAGGGTTCATTCCGCAGCAGTCAGCCGTAGGGTCCACTGCCTTGCGGTGCACTCCTGATCCCAACGGTGTGCATCTGTCACCCAGCCTCTAGGTGACCTGACAGTTCCTTTTAGGGCTCCACCACCAGGAGGATACCCTAGGCCACTTTTGGTGAAATTTCTTAAGATAAGATAAAGTGACACTGCTACGGAAGGCAAGGGAGGTGGGAAATATTTTTTTCAATGGCACTAAGATATCACTATACTCAGATTTTTCACCAGAACTGCAGAGGCGTAGAGCTGAGTTCATGCAGATTCAACGTACTTTACAAAAATTTAAGTTGACATATGCTCTGATCTACCCAGCATGGCTACGTGTAGTAGCACTGGGCGGAACCCAGATTTTTTAATCCCGGCCGGAGTGGGGATATGGCTGGAAGAGAACAAGGAGAAGTTGCAAATAAATTGAAAGGAGGAGGGAGGGGGAAAGGAAAGGAGGGAAATGGTTATAATGTGTGAACTTACTGTTTTTCTATGTGTATTTTCATTTTTCTTTAAGGTAACTTAAAATTCATGGGGGGTAGGGTGGGGGGAGAGACAGACACACACATGATGAGTGGGTATTGGCTCGTTTCAAATGAGTGAGAAGGGGGCATGGCTTAAAAAAATATTTTATTTTAGGTTTTGTTGATAGCGAGGGAGATGGATGGGAGAGAACATGAGGAACAAGTGGTGTGGGAAAGGTTACTAAAAAGCCCATTGGGGTATACCTAGATAGGTGGTGGGAGGGAGTGAGAGGGGAATTTGGGTGGATGGGAGGGAGGACAGGGGGATGGGGGGGGGGGATAGAGGAACAATTCACTTTATTAATAGAGGAGAAATGTAGATTGAATGAAAGATTAATAACTAAGTACACATTAGAAGAGAATATAATAGTGAATTATACTCAGTGGTTGCAATACAATACACAGGGGATCAATGCTAGTAATAGAAAGAGGGTGTTTGAAATTCACACGAAGTTATTTTTGAATTTATATCTGTTTTTTTTGGTAGTGGTGATAAAAATAACAAAAGGTAATACAAAAGAGAAATATGCACAGGGGTCTCAATACAGAATCAAAGGTAATAATGCACAGATTAGTTATGAGTTTTACACAAATTTATTTTTGAATAGGTATTTCCGAAAGTCTTTTAGATTCCCCCCACCTTCATATGCAGGCTAAAACACTTAACATAGGATCCAGGAATGTCAGGGGACTGGGTACACCGGTTAAAAAAGCAGCAGTATTTTCCATGTTGGAAAGATATGGAGTAGAGCTGGTCTGTCTGGAGGAAACACACCTAACAAAACATACAATCCAACAATTAAAGAATAGGAAATATCAACTTCAGTACCAATCGGTATACTCCGCTTATTCTACAACCCCTGGCAAAAATTATGGAATCACCAGTCCCTGAGGATGTTCCTTCAGTTGTTTATTGTTGTAGAAAAAAAGCAGATCACAGACATGGCCAAAAACTAAAGGCATTTCAAATGGCAACTTTCTGGCTTTAAGAAACACTAAAAGAAATCAGGAAAAATAGTTGTGGTGGCCAGTAACAGTTAGATTTATAGAACAAGCACAGGGAATAAATTATGGAATCACTCAATTCTGAGGAAAAAATTATGGAATCACCCTGTAAATTTTCATTACAAACATGAACACCTGCATCAGATTAAATCTGCTTGTTAGTATGTAGGTAAAGAGGGTAAATCATCACGCAGTGTTGCACAAAATGTTGGTTGTTCACAGTCGGCTGTGTCTAAAACATGGACCAAATACAAACAACATGGGAAGGTGGTTAAAGGCAAGCATACTGGTAGACCAAGGAAGACATCAAAGCGTCAAGACAGAAAACTTAAAGCAATATGCCTTGAAAACAGAAAATGTACAACAAAACAAATGAGGAACAAATGGGAGGAAACTGGAGTCAACATCTGTGACTGAACTGTAAGAAACCGCCTAAAGGAAATGGTATTTACATTCAGAAAAGCTAAAAGAAAGCCATCTCTAACAACTAAACACAAAAAAACAAGGTTACAATGGGCTAAGGAGAGGCAATCGTGGACTGTGGATGATTGGATGAAAGTCATATTCAGTGATGAATCTCGAATCTTCATTGGGCAAGGTGATGATGCTGGAACTTTTGTTTGGTGCCGTTCCAATGAGATTTATGCAGATGACTGTCTGAAGAAAACATGCAAATTTCCACAGTCAATTATGATATGGGGCTGCATGTCAGGTAAAGGCACTGGGGAGATGGCTGTCTTTAAATCTTCAATAAATGCACAGGTTTACATTGAAATTTTGGACACTTTTCTTATCCCATCTATTGAAAGGATGTTTGGGGATGATGAAATCATTTATCAAGATGATAATGCATCTTGCCATAGAGCAAAAACTGTGAAAAAATTCCTTGAAGAAAGACACATAAGGTCAATGTCATGGCCTGCAAACAGTCCGGATCTCAATCCAATTGAAAATCTGTGGTGGAAGTTAAAGAAAATGGTCCATGACAAGGCTCCAACCTGCAAAGATGATTTGGCAACAGCAATCAGAGAAGGCTGGAGCCAGATTGATGAAGAGTACTGTTTATCACTCATTAAGTCAATGCCTCAGAGACTGCAAACAGTTATAAAAGTCAGAGGTTGTGCAACAAAGTACTAGTGATGTGTTGGAGTGTTATTTTGTTTGTTTGTTTGTTTTTCATGATTCCATAATTTTTCCCTCAGAATTGAGTGATTCCATAATTTATTCCCTGTGCTTGTTCTATAAATCTAACTGTTACTGGCCACCACAATATTTTTTTTTTTATTTCTTTTAGTGTTTCTTAAAGCCTGAAAGTTGCCATTTGAAATGCCTTTAGTTTTTGGCCATGTCTATGATCTGCTTTTTTTCTACAACAATAAACAACTGAAGGAACATCCTCAGGGACTGGTGATCCCATAATTTTTGCCAGGGGTTGTAGAGGGGTAAGTGTTATGGTGAGAGCAGAGGTGACTTTTTCCTGCAGACAGACCAGCATAGATGAAAATGGCCATTATATTTTTCTTTACTGCTCAATTGAGAACAGAATGCAGGTCGTGGCAAATATCTTTATCCCTCCACTTTTTAAAATGGATGTTATGTTTAAACTAAAGGAATTCATGCTGGATAAGGAAGATGTACCGGTTATAGTAGTAGGAGACTTCAACGAGGTCTTAGATAAAAAGGTGGATAGGTTTCCTGTTTTGATACACTCGGAGTTTACAGAGAAGAGCCGTTTGAGCTAATACCTGAAGGAAACAGGGCTAAGAGACATGTGGAGAGCGGGGAATCCAGGCGTCCAGCAATATTCTTGCTACTCAAGCTCGTATTCCACACTCTCCAGGATAGACATGGCTATGGGAAATGGCAAAGCGTTGCAAATTATAGAAAATATCTTATACTTACCAAGAGGGGTATCAGATCATTCACCTATGGTGCTTACATTGAACCTAGGGGGGAAAAGAGCTCAGAGGGTGTGGAAAATAAGTCCATACTGGTTTGAATTAATAAAGAAAACAGATGAGGTCCTGCCTAAATTGAGGAAATTTTTAGAGTTTAATGAAGGTACGGTGGCTGCTGGGATGCTTTGGGATACCTTAAAGGCATACCTTAGAGGTATTTTGATTCAGCAGGTTGCTAAATTTAATAAAGAATCCAGGGAATGGGAGGAAAATATTCGAAGAGAGGTGTTAGGGGCCGAAAATAATTATGTAACTGATCCATCCCCGGGGAAGAAAAAAATATGGTTAGAAAAACAACAAAAATATAAAATAACAATTACAAGGAGAGTTGAGAGTAGACGACTCTTCCAGAGGCAATGTGCCTTTGGAGAGGGTGAAAGCATAGGAAGAATGTTGGCGCAACGTGTGAAGTCTAATTCTCCCCCCTCTACCATCTCTACTATTAAGTTAATAGGAGGAGAGATTACTTCTCTCACCTCGGAGATAGTGGATACATTTAGTGTCTATTATAAAAAACTTTATACATCGCAGAGGGTGGGGGAGGAGGGAGTAATGGAGGATTTCTTGGGAAAATTGGAGATACCGACCATTACGCAAGGGGAAAGAGATGAATTGGAAACCCCAATAACTCTTGTAGAACTCCAACAGGCAGTAGCTGGTATGGCAAACCAAAAGTCTCCTGGTCCAGAGGGGCTTCCGACGTATAAGTATTTGTCAGGTCACCTTGAGGCTAGGTGACAGATGCACACCGTTGGAATCAGGAGTGCACCGCAAGAGAGTGAACCCTACAGCTGACTGCTGCGGATGGGAGTCAGGGTGGTAAGGAAGGCAGGGCCGCTGGAACACCAACACGGATCCCACCGGGGTTAGAGCGTAAGATTCCCTGGGGCGCGGAGTCTAAGAGCCAGCAGGTGTTCACCAGAGCCTCTAGTGGTGAGGATGGACTGGGCTGCAACTGGCTCCAGGTCGCGACCCCCAGGGTCCCCCAGGTCACACCCACAGTAGGTAACAGGAGGATAGGGATAGTAAGGGAATAAGCCAAGGTCAGGGCCACAAGCAGACAAGGACAACAGAGTTCACGCCAAGGTTCAGGGTCACAGGCAAACAGGGATAGTCAGGGACACGCCAAAGGCCAGGGTCATGAGCTGACAGGAATAGTTTAGAACACGCCAAGGTCGGTAACAGAAACAAACGTAGAGCACACGGCAGGCAGGAAACAGGAAGCCAAAACACACAAAGGTTGATCAGCAGGGCTGGCCTGCAGTGCAGAGGTTAATATAGAGTTCTCTGATAGGAGCTGGTGTGAAGCCATGCTAGAGGAGAGATTATAAAAGCAGTCAGGTGAGAGTCAGCTGGTCTCTAGAGATGAACACATGGAGACAGGTAAGCTGACAGACAAAACTCTATTGCATAACCATGACAGTATTATGGAGAAATATTACTCCCGGAGCTGCTAAAAGCACTGAGAGGAGGGAAGATTGCCTGCCTGGATGCTAGAAGCAACTATTATAGTGATACATAAGGAGGGGAAGGACCCACTGGATACAGCCTCATATAGACCAATTTCCCTGCTATGCGCCGATGCCAAAATATTAGCTATGGTCTTGGCAGCTAGGCTGAATAGAACTGTCTCAAAATTGATTCACCCAGATCAGACGGAATTTATTGACAAAAGATCAACCAGTATGAACATTAGAAGGACATTCCCGAGCCTACAGACCCCGATGGAGAATGAGGGATCAAGAGCCGTTCTGTCACTGGATGTGACCAAAGCTTTTGACAGTCTGGAGTGGGGATATATCTGGAGGGTTCTGGGGAGATTTGGGTTTGCTCCTTCTTTTATTGGTTGGATAAAAATGCTTTACGATAACCCTAGTGTCAAGCTTAGAATTAATAATGAACTTCCGGATAAGATCCATTTGGAGAGGGGGACGAGACAGGGGTGCCCATTGTCACCCCTGCTCTTCGCCCTTGCGATGAAACCATTGGCTATTTCTATAAGATCATACCTCGAGATAATAGGATTTCAGGGGAAGACAGGAGAAGAAAGAATCGCTCTATATTCGGACGGGGCAGTCGTTGGTAAAAGTAATGAGCATAGTGGAGGAATTTGGAAGATTTACAGGATTAGTGATAAATTACGAGAAATTGGAGCTTTTACTGGTGGACCTTATTAGTGATTTAACAATATCAGGAGTGCCACAACTGGCAGTAGTGGATACACTGACATACTTGGGGATATTCCTGACGAAAGATCCTTACCAATATACCTGTATAAGTAAAAACTTAATACCATTACTGACCAAATTAAAACAAAAAATTAATATCTGGAAGCGGTTTCCTCTTTTGGTAGCGGGTAGATGTAGTTTAAATAAAATGATTTGGATGCCACAACTATTGTATCTACTACACAATTCTCCAGTCTGGATATGCAAGAAATGGTTTAAAAAATTGAAACTCTCTTCAGAGAGTTAATATGGAAAAGGGGATAAGCTAGGATCCGACTCCGCAGCTCCCGACCGGGTAAGGGGGCCTGGCAGTACCCCATCCCAAGAGTTATTATTTATCAGCACAGTTGCAACATCTAATAGGATGTGACATTCCGGGAGGTGGTACCCCTAATGGGAGAATAATGCTGTGACAGGAGTCACTTTTGGGCACAGGGTGACCAAGAAAATAATGAACCCTGAGAATATGATTGGATTACTTCAAATGGGACAGTGATATTAGTATAAGTATAAGTATATATAAGTATAAGTATAACTCCTAATATGGGCATTCCAGGAAGTTCAATGTAAGAGACGACCGTCTATTGCTTAACGATGTTGCTTTTGTGTGAATAAGTAAATCATGTAGGTGTGGCGCTGTTCTGGTGACTAATTAGTGATGAACCACTATTAGCTGGCAGTGTGTTATAATAGTATCTGAGTGGTGTTACAACATCTTGTGGCTATTTAAAATGTGATACCAATAGATAAAGGGACTGATTCTTTACTGGTATTCCCTGTGTAAATTGTCCCATGTGAATGACAACCAAACATTTGATTAATACTGATATCTACAAAAGAAAAATTATGTAAAAAGTGCCCAATATAGCATACAGTAAATAAATGGACCTGGTAATAAAGTGCATAAACAGGAAAGTGCTTAGTATAAAAAAAAAAAAAAAAAAAGGGGGGGGGGTGCTATTTAGCAGATTGACAAAGTGACTTGTGCTCAAAACAATAAAAGCCAGTGCTTGCTGGAAAAACAATATTGGAAATCTGGACCCATTTGAAGTATGCATAGATCTCCAAAAATTTGTAAGAAAATTAAACATCAAAAAATTCTTTATAATGAAAGATAAAGAGAAGGGCCAAATAGATAAACTTCCTATTTCAAACACTCAAACTTGAGAAATAACTCCACATTTAACCCAAAAATGCAACAAAATGAAAGCCTAATGCCCTGTAAACATGATAGGATTTTCTGATGGAAAATGTGTGATAGGACCTTGTTGTCGGAAATTCCAACCGTGTGTAGGCTCCATCACACATTTTCCATAGGAATTTCCGACACACAAAGTTTGAGAGCTTGCTATAAAATTTTCCGACAACAAAATCCGTTGTCGGAAATTCCGATCGTGTGTACACAAATCTGACACACAAAGTGCCACGCATGCTTAGAATAAATTAAGAAACGAAAGCTATGGGCTACTGCCCTGTTTATAGTCCCGACGTACGTGTTTTACGCCATCACGTTCAGAACGATCGGATTTTCCGACAACTTTGTGTGACCGCGTGTATGCAAGACAAGTTTGAGCCAACATCCGTCGGAAAAAATCCATGGATTTTGTTGTCGGAATGTCCGATCAATGTCCGACCGTGTGTGCAGGGCATAATAGTTTTCAAAAAGATGGTAGATCTAAGAGAAATAAAACCAAACAAAACAAAAAGAACTAATATCTGGAATACCATCAAGGAAATCGAGAAAAAAAAGGAAATTGTTATCCGGCCGGCTGATAAGGGCGGAGGCCTAGTCATATTAAATAAAAAAGATTACGAAATAGAAATGGAGAAACTGCTAAAAACACCAAACACATACAAGAAATTAAAGGGTAACCCGAAAGGGGATTACGAGAAAAAAATGAAATCATATATCCGAAGGGAAGAAAAAAAGAGGAATCCTAACCAAAAAGGAAGCAAGGTATCTAGTCCCTGAAGCAGCAAAAACTCCCGTTATCTACTATGTCCCCAAAATCCACAAAAACCAATCAAATCCCCGTGGTAGGCCTATAATAAGTGGCATAGACTCACTGTTCTTCAGATTAGGAGCATATCTAGATGAGTATCTACAACCACTAGTGGCGGAGGGAAAATCCTACTTAAAGGACAGCAGACAACTGATTGCGGAATTAAGAAACTTCAAAATACATGAAGATGACATCCTTGTAACAATAGATGTCAATTCTTTATACACGAACATCATACAAGAAGATGGTTTAAGCAGTGTGGAATGGGCATTACACCAACAAACCGACCTAAAAGGGGAACAAATCAAATATATCACAGATGGGTTAGAATTAGCCATGAGCCATAACTATTTTTGGCACAAAGGTGATTACTACACCCAAATAAAGGGAGTAGCCATAGGGGCAAAGTATGCCCCCAGTGTAGCTAATTTGTTCCTCAATAGGTGGGAGGAAAAACCGATCTATAGCACAAACAGAAAAAATTTGAAGATGTACCATCGATACATAGACGATATTGTCATAAATTGGAGCGGCACAGAAGAGGAGCTACAATCTTTTTTCAATGAAATATACCATGATATTTATGGGATTACGTTTTCCGGAAACTGGAGTAAACAAAGTATAGACTACCTTGTCCTACAGGTTTATAAAAACAATGGATACCTAAACACTAGAACGTTTTTCAAGATCACAGACAGAAACGGATACATCCCAACCAGTAGTTGCCATCATCCACAATAGATTGGGAACATCCCAAAAGGGCAACTAATTATTATTATTATTATTATACGAGATTTATATAGCGCCAACAGTTTACGCAGCGCTTTACAATGTATAAGGGGGACAACACAATTACAGTACAGTTCAATACAAAAGGTACAGGAGGGCCCTGCTCGTAGAGCTTACATTCTAAAGGGAGGGGGTGGTGGTACAAAAGGTAATAGCTGCAAAGAATGATTTGATGGGGGTGGCTCAGGGACAGTTATGTGGGTGTGGGATAGGCTTCCCTGAATAAATGAGTTTTCAGGGATCTCCTAAAGGTGGACAGGGTAGGGGCTGATCGGACATACTGGGGCAGGGAATTCCAGAGGATGGGAGAGGCTTTGGAGAAGTCCTGAAGGCGAGCATGGGAGGTGGTAACAAGGGAGCTAGAGAGCAGGAGGTCCTGGGAGGAGCGGAGGGGGCGATTTGGGCGATATCTACAGATGAGGTTGGTGATGTAGATGGGGGCGATGTTGTGAATGGCCTTGTATGTTATGGTTAGCATTTTGAATTTTACACGTGGGGTAGGGGAAGCCAGTGAAGGGATTGGCAGAGAGGAGCAGCAGTCACGGATCGATTAGTGAGGTGTATTAGTCTAGCAGCAGCATTTATAATAGACTGAAGGGGGGATAGCCTGCTTAAGGGTAGGCCATTAAGGAGAGAGTTGCAGTAGTCGAGGTGGGAAATAATCAAGGAGTGAATAAGTTGCTTTGTGGTGTCATTAGTCAGGAAGGGTCGAATTCTGGAGATGTTGAGGAGGTTAAGGTGGCAGGATTTAGCCAGTGATTGGATATGGGAGCTGAAGGAGAGGTCAGAGTCAAGGATTACACCCAGCACCCTGGCATGTGTGGAGGGACCAATGGTTATGTTGTTGATATTAATGGTGAAGTCACAGGAGGGGGACCGTGAAGGAGGAAATATAACAAGCTCAGTTTTAGAAAGATTAAGTTTGAGGAAGTGGTGTGACATCCATACCGATAGGTCATTCAGCAAGTTTGAGATCCGTGAGGAGATAGTGGGGGTGAGTTGAGGAGTGGAGAGATAGATCTGTGTGTCGTCGGCATAGAGGTGGTATTGGAAGCCATGGGAGGTTATCAACTGGCCCAGAGAAGAGGTATAGAGTGAGAAAAGGGGAGGCCCAAGGACGGAGCCTTGGGGTACCCCAACAGAAAGAGGAAGGGGAGCGGAGGAGATGGAGTTGTAAGTGACACTGAAAGTGCGCTGAGATAGGTAGGAGGAGAACCAGGATAATGCAGAATCACGGAGGCCAAGGGAGTGTAATTTGCTGAGGAGCAGCAGGTGGTCAACTGTGTCAAAGGCAGAAGAGAGGTCTAAAAGTATGAGTATGGAGTAGTGGCCATTGGTTTTGGCAGTTATTAGGTCATTGGTGAGTTTTAGTAGGGCAGTTTCAGTAGAATATTGTAGGCGGAAGCCAGACTGTAGGGGGTCGAGAAGGTTGTTGTCCGTGAGGTAGCGACTCATTTGGTCATGAACAAGGCGTTCGATGAGCTTGGAGGCAAACGGAAGAAGGGAGATAGGTCTTAAGTTATTCAAACAGGTGGGGTCTAGTGAGGGTTTTTTGAGTATGGGGGTAACCAGTGCATGTTTGAGCGGGGAAGGAAAGGTGCCGGAGGAGAGGGAGAGGTTGAAGATGTGGGTTAGGGAGTTGAGGATAAAGTGGGAAGGTGGTCGCAGTAATTGAGAGGGGACAGGGTCCAGGGGACATGTAGTGAGGTGGGCCATGGAGAGGAGTTTATCAACTTCTTCTGTGGTAACTGGGCAAAAGGAGGAGAGTATTGAGTGTGGTAAGTGGAAACTCCTGCGCTGTCGGGGGGGGGGGGCTACGCTAAAAGGACACTGCTGCAACACCTAAGTACTGATCCAAGGCAGGACAAATGAGACAAAAGTGGGGGAAGATGGTAGTTGCGCTGTGATGAAGGGGGGGGGGAGGTGACTAAAAAGATGACTAAAGTGGCAAAGTGAACTAAAAAAGCAGAAACAGGCCAATGCATGAATGGATCCTACATGCTAAAAGAACATGGTGGGGATGCAGTGCAGTGCAATGTAGCTAATCAACATGACTATAATGTTGCGGGCAGACAAAGCCTAATATATAAAGGTAATTGTGAAACAGTGACTGTTTGAATATAGCAAAGCAAAATTGCATATACTAACACAAATAGGATGAATAATGACAAAATGCAAAAAAATATATATAATGCAAGAAAAATATATGTGGGCTAGTGCCCCATTAGCAAAAACGTGCCAAATCCTGGTGAACTACAAGTGACAAATCCCTAGGGCAAACACATAGCGTGATCCCATATAAAAGGTATATTTATTTAACCACTTCCCTACCCGCCCATAGTCATATGACGTCCACAGATGGGATCTCCCATCCTGGGTGGACGTCATATGACGTCCTGGGATTCCCGGCCGCCTAGGGGGCGCGCGCGCGCCGCCGGGAGAGCGCGCGCGCGCCCGCCGCGTTCCTCGGGACTTGGTGCGTGTGTCCGGCGGCCGCAATGTCCGCCGGGCACCCGCGATTGCCCGGTAACCGGGCCGGCATGTGGATCTGTGTGTGTAAACACACAGATCCACAGCCTGTCAGCTCTGAGGAGAGCGATCTGTGTTCCCAGAACGGAGGAACACTGATCGGTCTCCTCCCCTAGTGCATCCCCTCCCCCTTCAGTTAGAATCATTCCCTAGGAAACATATTAACCCCTCCCCGCCCCCTAGTGGTTAACCCCTTCACTGCCTGTCACATTTACACAGTAATCAATGCAATTTTATAGCATTGATCGCTGTATAAATGTGATTGGTCCCAAAAATGTGTCAAAAGTGTCCGATGTGTCCGCCATAATGTCGCAGTCACCAAAAAAAATCGCGATCGCCGCTAAAAAAAATAAAAAAATATATTTTTTTTAAAAATGCCATAAATCTATCCTGTATTTTGTAGACGCTATAACTTTTGCGCAAACCAATCAATATACGGTTATTGCGATTTTTTTTACCAAAAATATGTAGAAGAATACATATCGGCCTAAACTGAGGAAAAAATGTGTTTTTTAAAAAAAAAATTGGGATATTTATTATAGCAAAAAGTAAAAAATATTGTGTTTTTTTCAAAATTGTCGCTCTTCTTTTGTTTATAGCGCAAAAAATAAAAACCGCAGAGGCGATCAAATACCACCAAAAAAAGTTCTATTTGTGGTGAAAAAAAGGACGTCAATTTCTTTTGGGTACAACGTCGCACGACCGCGCAATTGACGTTTAAAGTGCGACAGCGCTGAAAACTAAAAATTGGCTTGGGAAGGAAGGGGGTGAAATTGCCCGGTATTGAACCGGTTAATAAAACAAGTCCAATCAACTTACATTTAAAACAATGCTGCATAGGGTTGCCACCTTTTCTTCGAGCCAAACCCGAACACTTCAGCAGGGCTTGGCATTTTTTTGTAGCATACATTATGAGTTTGTAAAATACCCAGGACACCTCTGTGTGCCCTGGGGGGGTAGTAATGCGGCACGCGCAGCAGTGAACAGTGGGTGTAGACAATTGCATATAGTGCAGGCGTGCGTAATGTACAATATAATGTATATGTAGTGTGTAATGTTTGGTGGGAAGCCTCCCAGTGTAATATTATTATTATTATTATTATTATTATTATTGGGGGGGTGGTCTCCTGGTGTGTGTGTGTGTGTGTGTATGATAGATAGATAGATAGACAGACAGACAGACAGACAGACAGACAGACAGACAGACAGACAGACAGATAGATAGATAGATAGATAGATAGATAGATAGATAGATAGATAGATAGATAGATAGATAGATATGGTGGGGAGGGGGAGTGGTAAGGACTGTATGTATGGGGGAACTCTGATGTAAGGGGGGGCTCTGGTGACGAGATCACCTTATATCAGAGTTCCTGTTTATGTAATTGTCAACAGAGTTCCAACTTGCATTTAAAATTAAACTCTAATGTGGGGGGGGGGGGACTCTGGTCACCATAGAGCACCTTCCACAGAGTGAATGCACTAAGGTAAGGTGGGGGGGTTACTGATATAAGGGGTAACCTTTATATCAGTACCCCTTTACCTTACTGCATTCAGTGATCCCCCCTCAGACTGGCCTTGCTACGCTGTCACTGACCACCACTCAGGTGCACTGTGCAGGGCTCAGTCAGATGGTCCTCTCTGGGCTCCAGCTTGGTGGCTCTCGTTTCAGCCTATATTACACTACGAGACTGTGTGGCCATAATACAAGAGATGATTAGAGGCTACAGACATGATACAAAGGATGGTCAGAGACTGCAAACATACTACAGGAGATGGTCAGAGACTGCAGACAAAGTACAGGAGATGTTAAGAAACTGCATACATGATACAGGAGATGGTCAGAGAGTGTGCGGACATCGTACAAAAGATGGCCAGAGACTGCAGACATAGTACAGGAGATGATCAGAGACTGCAGACATAGTACAGGAGATGGTCAGAGAGTGTGTGGACATGGTACAGTAGATAGTCAGAGACTGCAGACATGATACAGGAGATGGTCAGAAACTGCGTACATGATACAGGAGATGTTCAGAGACTGCAGACATGATACAGGAGATGATCAGAGACTGCAGACATGGTACAGGAGATGGTCAGAGACTGCAGACATGGTACAGGAGATGGTCAGAGACTGCAGACATAGTACAGGAGATGATCAGAGACTGCAGACATAGTACAGGAGATGGTCAGAGAGTGTGTGGACATGGTACAGTAGATAGTCAGAGACTGCAGACATGATACAGGAGATGGTCAGAAACTGCGTACATGATACAGGAGATGGTCAGAGACTGCAGACATGATACAGGAGATGATCAGAGACTGCAGACATGGTACAGGAGATGGTCAGAGACTGCAGACATGGTACAGGAGATGGTCAGAAACTGCAGACATGGTACAGGAGATGGTCAGAAACTGCGTACATGATACAGGAGATGGTCAGAGACTGCAGACATAGTACAGGAGATGGTCAGAGACTGCAGACATAGTACAGGAGATGGTCAGAGACTGCAGACATAGTACAGGAGATGGTCAGAGACTGCAGACATAGTACAGGAGATGGTCGGAGACTGCAGACATAGTACAGGAGATGGTCAGAGACTGCAGACATGATACAGGAGATGGTCAGAAACTGCGTACATGATACAGGAGATGGTCAGAGACTGCAGACATGATACAGGAGATGATCAGAGACTGCAGACATGGTACAGGAGATGGTCAGAGACTGCAGACATGGTACAGGAGATGGTCAGAAACTGCAGACATGGTACAGGAGATGGTCAGAGACTGTAGACATGGTACAGGAGATGGTCAGAAACTGCAGACATGGTACAGGAGATGGTCAGAAACTGCGTACATGATACAGGAGATGGTCAGAGACTGCAGACATAGTACAGGAGATGGTCAGAGACTGCAGACATAGTACGGGAGATGGTCAGAGACTGCAGACATAGTACAGGAGATGGTCAGAGACTGCAGACATAGTACAAGAGATGGTCGGAGACTGCAGACATAGTACAGGAGATGGTCAGAGACTGCAGACATAGTACAGGAGATGGTCAGAGACTGCAGACATAGTACAGGAGATGGTCAGAGATGGCAGACAAAGTACAGGAGATGGTCAATGACTGCAGACATAGTACAGGAGATGGTCAGAGATGGCAGACAATGTACAGGAGATGGTCAGAGACTGAAGACATGATACATGAGATGGTCATAGAGTGTGCGGACATAGTACAGGAGATGGTCAGAGACTGCAGACATGATACAGGAGATGGTCAGAGACTGCAGACATAGTACAGGAGATGGTCAGAGACTGCAGACATAGTACAGGAGATGGTCAGAGACTGCACACATAGTACAGGAGACGATCAGAGACTTCAGACATAGTACAGGAGATGGTCAGAGACTTCAGACATAGTACAGGAGATGGTCAGAGACTGCAGACATAGTACAGGAGATGGTCAGAGACTGCAGACATGGTACAGGAGATGGTCAGAGATGGCAGACAAAGTACAGGAGATGGTCAGAGACTGGAGACATGATACATGAGATGGTCATAGAGTGTGCGGACATAGTACAGGAGATGGTCAGAGACTGCAGACATGATACAGGAGATGGTCAGAGACTGCAGACATAGTACAGGAGATGGTCAGAGACTGCACACATAGTACAGGAGATGGTCAGAGACTGCACACATAGTACAGGAGATGGTCAGAGACTGCACACATAGTACAGGAGATGGTCAGAGACTGCAGACATAGTACAGGAGACGATCAGAGACTGCAGACATAGTACAGGAGACGGTCAGAGACTGCAGACATAGTACAGGAGATGGTCAGAGACTGCAGACATAGTACAGGAGATGGTCAGAGACTGCAGACATAGTACATGAGATGGTCAGAGATGGCAGACAAAGTACAGGAGATGGTCAGAGACTGCAGACATAGTACAGGAGATGGTCAGAGATGGCAGACATAGTACAGGAGATGGTCAGAGACTGCAGACATAGTACAGGAGATGGTCAGAGACTGCAGACATAGTACAGGAGATGGTCAGAGACTGCAGACATGGTACAGGAGATGGTCAGAGACTGCAGACATAGTACAGGAGATGGTCAGAGACTGAAGACATGATACATGAGATGGTCATAGAGTGTGCGGACATAGTACAGGAGATGGTCAGAGAATGCAGACATAATTGGGCTGAAATTGCACCCAGGTCACATATGAATCACACAGAATGCACAGCGCGTTCCTGTGTTTTCATAGTGTGAACCTGCCCTGTGACTTGGAACCCACATTTTGCTCCACTAACTTGCTTGGAAAGGGGGCACTAGTATGGGCACCTGGAGCAATTTTCCACATCTCTTGTGGGGTGCCAAGGGCCACCCCCTCTGTGGCAGACATCATCTCTTTAATATTGGGGGAGAGGATATGTGCTAAGGGACCTGGATTTCATATCCAAGCCCCCTTGTAGCACAGGTACTAAAGTGCCCCCTAGAAGATATCCCCCCCCCCAAAATTACTCATAGTGAACTGTAGGCTAGTTCCCCCCTCACCCTCTTGTTCATGCCCCCCATCCTCTGGAAGACTCACTGTGGATTAGTTGATAGATGATCTCTGTCCAGCAACGTTGTCGGCAGCATGGAGAGCTTTCCCCTCCCCTCCTCCTCCTCTGTGTACACAGGAAAACAACACAGCAGGAGGAGGAGGGGCGGGTTCACTCCACAGCACTCTCTCTGCACTGTGTATGTGTCCTGCAGCTGGGGACAGCGGGGAGAGATGTCGGGTCTGCGCTGTCATAAAAAGTGGAGCTCACGGGCGGTGTGCCATGCTGGAACAAAGATACCCCGCACAAGCTGCGGGAATTCCATTACTATGATTCGCCGGGGAAGTTAATTAGAGGGCCGCCTGTGTAGGCAAGGTGCGCCGCACAGGGAGCCACAGACGGGTCTGAATAATGTGCCCGGGTCTCAGTTGGCCAGAGACCCGGACACATGTTTCAAAACCCGTACTGTCCGGGTGAATCCCGGACAGGTGGCAACCCTAATGCTGCAGTGTGTAGTAACTACGAGCGCCGAGCTCGTAACAACAGGAGACGAGCTCGGCGCTCGTAGTTACTACACACTGCAGCATTGTTTTAAATGTAAGTTGATTGGACTTGTTTTATTAAATAAATATACCTTTTATATGGGATCACGCTATGTGCGTCTCTTTCCCCCTCACGCTGTACATCACTACTCTACCTGATGAACACTGAGGAGAGAGGCACAGGGACATATTCCAGTTTCCAGGCACAGGGACAGATTCCAGATTGGTGAAACTCCTGGAGGCACTCGGCGCTCGTGGATTGATGCCCACACTCACTTCATGAAAGTGAGTGCAACCTCCTCCCCTGTGTGTCTTGCCCCCCCTCCAGTGTGGTCGTCGCAGAGTTATTTTACATGCTGTATACTTTTTATTTTTTATATTTCGCTTGGCATGTTCATCATTGTCACTACCTTATACACGGAACGTCTACACCTGCGTGTCATTTGCAACACAGGCTGTACACCAGCTGTAAGGTAAGCGGCTTGCAAACACAGAGGAGTCCTCACTGAAGATCCCCCTTCCCTTCACGATTGGAATTGTTTTGTGTTTCTCATCACGAGTTTTTGTTTTTTGGACTGGATGATAGAACTAATATTCGTGTTTGCCCTAGGAATTTGTCACTTGTAGTTCACCAGGATTTGGCACGTTTTTGCTAATGGGGCACTAGCCCACATATATTTTTCTTGCATTATATATATTTTTTTGCATTGTGTCATTATTCATCCTATTTGTGTTAGTATATGCAATTTTGCTTTGCTATATTCAAGCAGTCACTGTTTCACAATTACCTTTATATATTAGGCTTTGTCTGCCCGCAACATTATAGTCATGTTGATTAGCTACATTGCACTGCACTGCATCCCCACCATGTTCTTTTAGCATGTAGGATCCATTCATGCATTGGCCGTTTCTGCTTTTTTAGTTCACTTTGCCACTTTAGTCATCTTTGTAGCTCCCCCCCCCCCTTCATCACAGCGCAACTACCATCTTCCCCCACTATTGAGTGTGGTGTTGGACCTGATATGTTGGGTAGGGGAGGAATTTGAATGCTGGATATCTCCTTGTGAATTGTGTTGATTTTGCTATTGAAGTGGTTGGCAATATGTTGAGCGGTAAGCAAGTTGGTGGGTGGGGGCAGTGGGGGTGAAGTAAGGAATTAAGGGTAGAAAAGAGTTGACGAGGTCTGGATGAGAGGTTTTTGATGAGAGTGTTGTAATAGGTAATAGGTTTGTTTAGCAGTGTGGAGGCAGGCGTTGTATTTGAGAAGGGCAGATTTGTAGAGGGTAAAATCCTGCAGGGATTTAGATTTACGCCATGCTCGCTCAGGAGCACGGCTGTGTCTCTTGAGACTTCTGGTGTCATCTGTTTGCCAGGGTTGTGGCAGATGGGGCCTGGTTCTGCGTGTAGAAAGAGGAGCAAGTACGTCTAGGGAGGATGACAACGTGGTATTGTAGATGGAAGTGGTTAGGTCTGGGCAGGACAGGGATGCGATTTTGTCATAAAGGCCATCAGTAGCAGAGTGAAGAAGGGAAGGGTTGAGGTTGCGTAGGTTCCTGCGGGTAGTGGTTTGTGGGTTGGCAGCATGGGATATAGGAGGCAAGGAGAGTGTGAAACGGATAAGGTTGTGATCAGAGAGAGGAAAGGGTGCGTTGGAGAGATTGCAGGGAGTGCAGCGATGGGAGAATACAAGGTCGAGAGTGTTGCCGTTGGAGTGAGCGGTGGTTTGTGTCCATTGTGTTAGGTTAAAAGAGGAGGTTAGGTTGAGTAGTTTAGAAGTGGTAGCATTATTAACATTGATTGGAATGTTAAAGTCACCTAGGATGATGGCAGGCACTTCGGATGAGAGAAAATAGGGTAGCCATGCAGAGAAGTCATCCAGAAAGCGTGACACTGGTCCAGGAGGCCGATAAATTACTGCGACCCTCAGACAAGCTGGAGAGAAAAGACGAATGCAGTGCATTTCGAAAGAGCAGGTGGAAAGAGAGGGAGGTGTGGGCAGTACCTGGAAGGTGCATTGTGGGGAGAGGAGAAGTCCGACACCACCTCCTTTTCGTCCACTGGGTCTGGTGGAGTGAGTCCAGAGAAGGCCACTGTGGGACAGTGCAGCTGGAGAGGTAGTATCGAATTCCTGGAGCCAGGTTTCAGTTATAGCAAATAGGTCAAGGGATTTGGAGAGAAAAAGGTCATTGACAGAAACTAGTTTGTTGAAGACTGAGCGTGCATTCCAGAGGGCACATGAAAGAGGGGGGCTGACTTGTGGAATCAGGGGAATTGGGATGAGAAGGTTGAAGTTACGACTACTGTTTGAGGAGGTAGATGGCTGATCTTGGCGTTGGGAATTGGGTGTGGGAGGGCTGGGGTTTGGTGCGATGTCCCCAGACATTAGGAGTAGTAGGAGGGTGAGGGGGGTAAGGCGGGAGTGGGATTTATAGGAGGGCAGATGCTGTGGTGGAATGGACGTGGTGATACTGTGTGGGCTTAGAATGAGCAGGAGGTGGTAAGTGGAGTAATATTGAGTGGGCAGAAGAAAGGGAGATATGTAAAGGTTGGGGGCTGGAGAGGGGGGGTAAAGACATGAGAGTTTGAGGAGAGAGGACGTTATAACAAAGATTAGTGTGAGCATTTTAGAGGGTGGGGACAGGCTAATAGAAGGAAGGCTGAGGAAAGTTAGAGAATGAAGTGGAACTTTCTGCAAAATAGCTGTGAAACAATAATGTCTGTGCTTACTTTTTTGTAGCAGTGCCTTGCACAAAGTGCCCGTGTCCAAGTGCCAAACACTTGTTGCCGGCGTGACACTTTGTGCAAGGAGTGACCAGCCTAAACCCTCGCCAGCAGTCCCAAGAAATGAACTAAATTTATAGTGGGAAGGTGGGGGGGGGGGGGGGGATTCAAAATTAGTCAATTAGAAGCTGATAAAACCAAGCTTGTGGGGGGTGGGGTTTTACAACTGGCCTGGACAGATTGCAGTGCAAGAGGGGGCAACAGAATAAGGTTAAATGTTTGATCTTGTTCAGGGCAGCAGAATACAAAATGAGTGACACTTTCAAAAACAAAGCATAGACAGTAGTTTCAAATTCTTAGTAAGGCAGAATTAAAGTTCAGTTAGGCAATGTAGTCCAGTGTTTAAGAGAAGAGTGGAGTCTTTGCAGTTACCAGAGGGTATGAAGAGTCAGGTGGGAAATCGCAGACAGGTAGAGCGACTTTTGTGTTGCAGGGAAGACCAGTGTAGTTGTGTGTGTTGTAGTGTTGTAGTGTTGTTGTAGTGTAGTGTAGTGTGTTGCAGGGAAGACCAGGGAAGACCAACTAATGCGAATACACAGAAACTGCAGCAACCCAAATGATTATGAAGAACAAGCAAATATTATAATCAACAGGTTCGTGGAAAAAGGGTATAATAAAAAAGAATTAACAACATTAAAAGATAAAGTGAGAAGAATGGACAGGAATACGTTAATAGAAGGAAACAGACAGAAGAAAAAAGAATAAGAACATTGATACGGCTTTTTTAACAGGATACAATAGACAGTATAAAAACATGGAATCCATAATAAAAATTAAGATCTCACAAAACGAAAAACAAAATGGATCTTTCAGTTAGACACCCTCCAACCAACAGGAATGAATATTGACGTTGACTTGAATTGTTTTCTTACCAATTTTTAACACCAACTATGTAGCAGACAATTACCATATACCATCAAAACAATGCTTTATGCAAAAAGCATTGGAAATTATGTTTTTGATGGGTTTATGGATACATTACATTTGACCCATACATTATATCCCACTGTGATCCACTTTCCGCCTTCCACTTTGACCCACTATGATCCACTTTTTTGCTTCTCACTTTTTTCAGGACAATACCCCCAAAAGCCATACAATCCAAAGTGTTTTCCTCATTAATTTCTAGAACCACCAATAACAAATTTTGTTGGTTACATCAACAGGGGTGTGGGCAACATCATATACCATCAAAATTATGCCTTATTATGCATTACGCAAAAGGATGGTTCTGAGGGCTTTATGAATATATCACATTCAACCCACACATGACAACTTATTATAATCTGGTTCTAGACACATACTTTTCCCTCCAAGGTAACATCTTTCATGTATTACGAGAAGACGTTTTTGGATTCAGACACTACTCTATTGTCTGCATAATAACTGAGGATCCAAATCCAAAATGATTTTTTGTTACACCTGACCTGTATATTTAACATTAAGTTTGGGTTACTTACAACATGGAAACAGTTTTCACTAGCAGATTATGTGTGGATTTAACACAGGTTCCAACAAGATTCTCCCTCATACCAATTGCAAACTAGGATCTAATAAGGATAAATGTCTTTTACATAACCTATGCAATTTCGCTTCAAGACATATTATATCTAGGGCTTTATGACATCTTTTATTTTTATTCTATTTATTTATTTTTATTTCTAACACTACGGACTAGGTTTGCAAAAATACGTTCCCGGAAGCTAATTGGTTCCATATAACTCAACTCCTTCTTCTATCAACACCGATTTGTAGGATTTCATGCATATATCTATTTACCTAATTATGTATTTTTCTTATTTATTTTTTCTCCACTTATTTCTCCATTTCATATTTTAAATAGAATCCCCGCGGCTCTAGGATCCCCCAACCCCATAGCAATATAGTTTCCAGGAATAATATTCATACATCATTCATTCCACTTAGTAGGAGACAAATCTTTATGTATATATTTTTTTCCGTCATTTTTTAATTTTTAATTTTAAGATTAGGAATATATTTGTATGTCTTGAATTGTATTTCATGCATTTTTAATTTTATGGATTTGTGGATTGTTAGTACTTGTGTATTGTGTACTGTATACTTGAGTATTGCGAGTGCACGTAGGTCTGCGACTGTTCTGCGATTGAACGTAGGTCTGTGAGTACCTGTGTATTGTCTTGGGTATTAGTGCTAGGAAGCTAGCTGTTAGGTAATTTGGACAGGGTAAAATCCCAAATCCTCACTAAATTTAATAGGTACGATGCCCAGCGGGTGTGGAGAGGTGACTCTTTGTACATCTTGCTGCATGTATGCGTTCCTTGATCATCCGATCGAGGGAGAATACTGCTGTGCAAAATGTAAGCACATTGTTTCCCTGGAAGCCCAGGTTCTGAATCTGGGGAAGCAACTGTCAGCACTGAGAAGTCCCTCCATACTAAAGGAGAGCCAGGAACGTACACGGCAGGTGCCGGCAGGGGCCAGCACAGAGGCGGGTGGAGACAAAGAGGTGCAGGCACTAGCAAAGAGTAGATGGGTGACAGTCAGGAGGGGTAGAGGGGGAAGTGCCAGGGAGGCCGATCCAGGACTGGAGCATCTCAATAAGTACGCTCCATTGAGTGACATTGGTGAAACCAGTCAGGGACCAGAACTGCTGGAGCTGAGGGACTCTCATAGCTGCCGGGGGAAGAACTCCTCCAGTGAGAGTGGGGGGGCAGCAAAGGGAAAGGAAAGACAGATTCTGGTGGTAGGGAACTCAATTCTTAGAAGGACAGAGAGGGCAATCTGTAACCAAGACCTGAAGCGCCGAACAGTATGTTGTCTACCGGGCGCTCGGGTTCGGCACATCACGGATCTTGTGGACAGATTACTAGGAGGGGCTGGGGAAGACCCGGCTGTCATGGTGCACGTTGGCACCAATGACAAAGTCAGAGGCAGATGGAGTGTCCTAAAGAACGATTTTAGGGACTTAGGAGCTAAATTGAGGAAAAGGACCTCCAAGGTAGTATTCTCAGGTACATCGAGCCACACCAGAAAGGCAGAGGGAGATTAGGGAAGTAAACAAGTGGCTGAAGAGCTGGTGTAGTAAGGAGGGGTTTGGGTTCCTGGAGGACTGGGCCGACTTCTCAGTCGGTAACCGGTACTATAGAAGGGACGGACTGCACCTAAATGAGGAGGGTGCAGATCTGCTGGGAATGAAGATGGCCAAAAAGTTAGAGGGGTTTTTAAACTAGGCGATGGGGGGAGGGTCCAGAGGCTGAGATAGCCAGCGCAGAAGATATTCCAGAGGGTAGTATTGGGGGCATTAGTGGTAGGTTAACCAAAGCACAAAAACACCAACAATACAGACCTGATAACAGATGTGGAAATACGGGGCAATTTAGGTAACAGCGATCACAGGTCAATTAGTTTCAGTATAAATCACACAAATAGGAAACATGAAGGGAACACAAAGACACTGAATTTCAAAAGAGCCAACTTCCCTAAACTACAAACCTTGCTAAAAGGCATAAATTGGGATAAAATATTAGGAACAAAGAATACGGAGGAGAGATGGGTTTGCTTTAAGAGCATATTAAATAAGGGCATTAGCCAATGTATCCAATTGGGTAATACATTTAAAAGTGCGAACAAACATCCTGGATGGCTTAACTCCAATGTAAAAATGCATATAAAAGCAAAGGAGAAGGCCTTCAAAAAATACAAGGTTGAGGGATCATCCTCAGCATTCAGAATTTATAAAGAATGCAATAAGAAATGTAAGGGTGCAATTAGGATGGCTAAGATAGAACATGAAAGACACATAGCGGAGGAGAGCAAAAAAAATCCCAAGAAATTCTTTAAGTATGTAAATAGTAAAAAAGGGAGGACAGACCATATTGGCCCCATAAAGAATGAGGAAGGACATCTGGTTACAAAGGATGGGGAGATGGCAAAGGTATTGAATTTATTCTTCTCCTCAGTCTTCACGAGTGAATCGGGGGGCTTCAGTAACCAAAACTGCAGTGTTTATCCTCATGACACAACACAGGAAGCACCTACATGGTTAACAGAGGACGGAATTAAAATTAGACTTGAGAAACTTAACATTAATAAATCACCGGGACCAGATGGCTTGCATCCGAGGGTACTTAGGGAACTCAGTCAGGTGATTGCCAGACCGTTGTTCCTAATTTTTACAGACAGTCTATTGACTGGAATGGTACCAGCTGATTGGAGAAAAGCCAATGTAGCACCAATATTTAAAAAGGGCCCAAAAAACATCCCTGGGAATTACAGACCAGTTAGCCTAACATCAATAGTATGTAAACAATTGGAGGGGATGATAAGGGACTATATACAAGATTTTAGTAATAAGAATGATATCATTAGCAGTAATCAGCATGGATTCATGAAGAATCGTTCTTGCCAAACCAATCTATTAACCTTCTATGAGGAGGTGAGTTGCCATCTAGAGAAAGGAAGGCCCGTAGACGTGGTGTATCTGGATTTTGCAAAAGCATTTGACACAGTTCCCCATAAATGTTTACTGTACAAAATAAGGTGCATTGGCATGGACCATAGGGTGAGTACATGGATTGAAAACTGGCTACAAGGGCGTGTTCAGAGGGTGGTGATAAATGGGGAGTACTCAGAATGGTCAGGGGTGGGTAGTGGGGTTCCCCAGGGTTCTGTGCTGGGACCAATCCTATTTAATTTGTTCATAAACGACCTGGAGGATGGGATAAACAGTTCAATCTCTTTATTTGCAGACGATACTAAGCTAAGCAGGGCAATAACTTCTCCGCAGGATGTGGAAATCTTGCAAAAAGACCTGAACAAATTAATGGGGTGGGCGACTACATGGTAAATGAGGTTCAATGTAGAAAAATGTAAAATAATGCATTTGGGTGGCAATAATATGAATGCAATCTATACACTGGGGGGAGAACCTCTGGGGGAATCTAGGATGGAAAAGGACCTGGGGGTCCTAGTAGATGATAGGCTCAGCAATGGCATGCAATGCCAAGCTGCTGCTAATAAAGGAAACAGAATATTGGCATGCATTAAAAGGGGGATCAAATGCAGAGATAAAACGATAATTCTCCCGCTCTACAAGACTCTGGTCCGGCCGCACCTGGAGTATGCTGTCCAGTTCTGGGCACCAGTCCTCAGGAGGGACGTACTGGAAATGGAGTGAGTACAAAGAAGGGCAACAAAGCTAATAAAGGGTCTGGAGGATCTTAGTTATGAGGAAAGGTTGCGAGCACTGAACTTATTCTCTCTGGAGAAGAGACGCTTGAGAGGGGATATGATTTCAATTTACAAATACTGTACTGGTGACCCCATAATAGGGATAAAACTTTTTCCCAGAAGAGAGTTTAATAAGACTCGTGGCCACTCATTACAATTAGAAGAAAAGAGGTTTAACCTTAAACTACGTAGAGGGTTCTTTACTGTAAGAGCGGCAAGGATGTGGAATTCCCTTCCACAGGCGGTGGTCTCAGCGGGGAGCATTGATAGCTTCAAGAAACTATCAGATAATCACCTGAATGACCGCAATTTACAGGGATATGTAATGTAATACTGACACATAATCACACACATAGGTTGGACTTGATGGACTTGTGTCTTTTTTCAACCTCACCTACTATGTAACAAGGTGAGTATAGTAAAATTGTTTCGATATTGGGAAGGGGTGCTTAATATTGTGGGTGAGACATTTGGGATAACTTTGGAGATGGAGGTTGGACTTTGTATACTGGGATACAGGAAGGAATTAGAGGAGAGGAAAAGTATCACAGTAGCAATTTTAAGATGCTTATTCCAAGCCAGAAAAATCATTGCAATGAGGGATTGGATTAGTGTAGTAAATGAGGTTATCTGTAAAGAAAGAGTAGTTTATATAAAAAGAGGAAATCTCAAAGAATTTGAGAGGATGTGGAGGCCCTGGCTGGAAAAAATGGGATCCCCACTTTAGAGGGGAGAGTATATAGCAGGACTGGAGAACCACTTAAAACAGAGTGTTGAGTGCGAAATCTGCATATTAGACAACTTAGTATAGGTACGCTGCAATATCTTTTTAAATTTAATAAGTGAAGTTATGTGAATAAATGTTTTCCCTTTTTTTTTTTTCTTTTGTTGTTCTCTGTTTTTATGATGATGGTAATGATTATTTTGCTACTGAATCTTCTGTATTGGACAAAATTGAATAAAGAATAAATATTAAAAAAAAAAAAAAAAAATACTGATCCATTCAGACACTATACTAGTAATGGCCGTTATAGTGTGACTGTGATAGTATTACTGGCAATCAAGGGGTTAAATGTGGAGGGGATAGAGTGGCGGAAAATCTGACGCTAACTGAAAGGAGCACTAACTGACACTAATGTTATCTGAAGTTGCCTGTGACACTAATACAGTGATCTTTAAAAAAATCTGTACACTGGTACCAGGGCAGATAAAGAGTTAACTGGGGGAGCGATCAAGAGGTTAGATGTGCCTAAGTGTTTGAACATGTCAGGCTGGGTTCACACATGTCCAGCTGTGGTTTGCAGTCTGAAGTCTGGTGCTTTTCTGTTCACCGGTTCCGATGCGATTCAGGGCCGAATTTTTCCCTGAATTCGCACCTGAACTGGACCCAAAAACGCACAGGACCCTTTCCAAAACCGCACCGCCAACGTGGACATGTGTGAACTGGCTTCATTGAAAGCTGGTCACATTCACATGTTATGCGAATTGACTGCAGTTAAAAACACATCCAATTTTCATATATGTGAACCCAGACTCAGTGTGCTGATTTGACTCACGTGGATGTATTTTCTTCTCTCACTGGAACCAAAAGGGCTCCAGGAGAGATGATCACGTCAGTTCCTGTGTCTGTGCTTTGTAGACACAGGCACAGGCTGATCTCTGATTCGGTACAGAAGATCAGCCGGTCCAGGCGAAAAATCATTGGCCTTTACCTGATGATTGCTCGGTGCTGTATCGAATCACAGCACCGCCGTAAATGTGAGTGGGGCGGTCCGCAACTGGTTAACCTACAAGCATGTCTTTGGAGTGTGCATGCATTTTTGGCGCATGTTTTCCTGTGATTTTTGTTAGGTAAGGAGCCAGCACCTGCCGACTTCCGAAGAGCCAGTGAGTCATCCCTGTTTGGACAGCAGAACAGAATCGTTGGTTATTAAGTAACCATTACCTGCTGGCATCCTAACAACCAGTGACTCCTCTGCTGTCCCCGGCTCTTTAACCACATGCTGACTGTTCACTGTAAATATTTTACGAGCTGCCGTGAGGTGCAGGCACAATAACGTACCTGTACATTGGCCCTTTCTTACGAGTTCAGACACAGAATGCGTTTAGCAGCTGATTTCAGCCAATGATTTTTGCTGAAGTCAGCTGATCGGTTGTGTTCAATCATCCTGTGTACAGGAAACAGCGATCTGGCTGTTTGTTCTCCCTGCTAAGCAGGAACAAAATACAGCCAGATAGTAAAGTAAAAGCAGCACACATTACACATCGTTAGGCACATTTTTAACCCTTTGATTGCGCCTAGATGTTCACCCCTTCCAGCCAGTGTCATTAGCAGTGTCAGTGTACAGTATTATCATTGGTCACTGTATTATTGTCACTAGCGACATCAGTTAGTGACCCTCCCAGATAGTGTCTGTTAGCGCCAGAATGCCTGCCACCCTACCACAGTTCCACTATAAGTCTCTGATCACCGCCATTACAGTATAACGTCTATACCTGCATAAATTCCTGTATATATACCATAGTTTGTAGACACTCTAAATTTTGCACAAACCAATTAACCACTTGACCACTGGGCACTTAAACCCCCTTCCTAACCAGACCAATTTTCAGCTTTCACTGCTCTCACATTTTGAATGACAATTACTCAGTCAGGCAACATGCTACCCATATGCATTTTTGTCCTTTTTTCACACAAATAGAGATTTCTTTTGGTGGTATTTGATCACCACTGGGTTTTTTATTTTTTGCGCTAAAATGAAAAAAGACCAAAAATTTTGTTTAAAGCAGAGTTCTGCTTTACAAAAAATATTAAAAGTCAGCAGCTACAAATACTGCAGCTGCTGACTTTTAATAATCAGACACTCACCTGTCCCAGGGTCCAGTGATGCGGGGAAACAAAGCCCCGCTCGTCTTCTCCTCCTCTCTGCGGTGCTGGCATTGTTTCTGTGGGTGCCCGGCTGTGGCTTCACAGCTGGAAATGCACTGTACATGCACAAGCTGCTCGGCATGCCGTGACTGGCCGGGCAATCATCTGGGACCTGTGACGTGTCCCAGATGACTGCCGAGAGGGAGGGGGGAGAGGTGATCTAACATGTGAAAGTGAGCGCTAAATGCCAAATGTGGCCTGTCATGGGGTCACCTTCTTTAAAGCGGACGTTCCATTTTTGGGTGGAACGCCGCTTTAAAAAAGCATTTTTCTTTGTTTCGGTTATAAAATTTTGCAAATTAGTCATTTTTCTTCAAAAAATTTTGGCCAAAATTTATACTGCTACATATCTTTGGTAAAAATAACCCAAATCAGTGTATATTATTTGGTCTGTGTGAAAGTTAGACTGGCCATACATGATCGAATTTTGAAAGAATTTTCTTTTGAAAATCAGAAAATTTGTGTTTTTTGTGATCCGATGGTGCCATCATTGATTTCGAAATTCGGCCAATCAAGCTTTCAATTTCACCTTGTGTTGCTACAGAAAAGAATTTTCGTGGCTGGGAATCTTCTTTTCTTTCCGGGAATTTTCTTTTCTTGCACATGGGCATTTCTTTTTCGATTACATTTCTCGCACGATTCTCCCATCATTGATTAGAAAATCATTTGTTTTTCAAAACATTTCCAATATGTCCGATTACTCAAATTAGATGGCCGCAGGAAAATCGGCTGTTGCTGCAGCCCACTAATGGTGCAAAATACGAACGAAAATTCTTAGATAAGATTTTCGAAAGAAAATTATTTCGAAATTCAACCCATGTATGGCCTGCCTTATAGAGTCTACAAGCTATGGTGTCAATCACTGAAAAATGATCTCACCTGATCACACCTGATGTACTGACGGCCTATCTCATTTCTTGAGACACTAACAAGCCAGGAGAGTACAAATACCCCCCAAATGATCTCTTTTTGGAAAGTAGACAATCCAAGATATTTAGTAAGAGTAATGCTGGCCATACACTATACGAAAAATCGGCCGAAAAATTGTTCGTATAGACACTTCGTTCGTTTTTCGGCAAGTTAATGGGCACAAATCGATAATCGTTTGTGATGTTTTTGTGGGAAAAAAACGAACGGGAAGTTTGGAAAATTTCTGCCGAACGTACGATAAATTGCAAGGTTAATGTGTTTCCCGTCCGAACTGTCTGCACTAGGTATATGTAAAAAAACGAACACAAAATTATTTATTCATGTCCACTGAACAATTTATCGGTCATTATATGATAGCACGATCGTTTGCGGTCACGGTCGAACGTTCGTTTTTCGAAAATGGGTTCGGCCGATTTTCTGTATAGTGTATGGCCAGCATAAGATTGTGAGTTTTTTGAAGTTGTAATTTTTTCCCACAATTCTTTGCAAAATGAAGATTTTTTTTCTTTTTCCACAGAATTGTCTTATTAACAGGTTATTTCTCTCACACAGCATATGTATTAGAGGTCGACCGATATATCGGCCGGCCGATATATCGGCCGATATTTGGCGTTTTTTACTTAATCGGCATCGGCCGATTGTGCTGATAAAAAAGGCCGATTATAACTTCAGCCGTGACTTGCAAATGACTTCTGTAATAGAAGTTAAAGGGGTTGTAAAGGTAAAAATTTTTTCACCTTAATGCATTCTATGCATTAAGGTGAAAAAACTTCTGACAGAACCGCCGCCCCCAGCCCCCCCGTTTTACTTACCTGACGCCTCGAAAGTCAGCTTCGCGTTCCCGACATCTGTTCCTCCGCTCACCCTGGCCGCTGATTGGCTGCAGTGGATGGATTGAAAGCAGCGCAGCCATTGGCTCGCGCTGCTGTCAATCACATCCGATGACGCGGCGAGCCGGGGGGCGGGGCCGAGTGATACAGCGAGCGGCTATAGCCGCCGGCTGTATCACGGGAGCGCGCCCGCAAGCACTCACCACCGTGCGAGGGAGCTCGCATTAAGGTGGTGAATGCTTGCGGGGAGGAGCTGAAACAGCCGCCGAGGGACCCCAGAAGACGAGGTTCGGGGCCACTCTGTGCAGAACGAGCTGCACAGTGAAGGTAAGTATAACATGTTTGTTATTTTAAAAAAAAAAAAAAAACACCTTTACAAACGCTTTAATGCAAGTTTCCCTAAGTTATCTGTGGAGAGGATTCTCCCCTCCTCTGGGCAGCCTGCCAAGTACGATAAGAAGATACATTTGTATCTCTTTCAGGTTCTTTTTATCAATAGACTGAACTCCGCGTGTAGAAGTTTTCAGTTTAACCATTTAAAGACTAAATCTTTTCTGACACTTGTTGCTTACAAGTAAAAATCCTGTATTTTCTGCTAGAAAATCACTTAGAACCCCCAAACATTATATATATATTTTTTAGCAGAGACCCTAGGGAATAAAATGGTGATTGTTGCAATATTTTATGTCACACGGTATTTGCGCAGCGATCTTTCAAACGCAATTTAAAAAAAAAAAAATACAGTAATGAATTAAAAAAAAAAAATAAGCAGTAAAGTTAGCCCATTTTTTTTCGTCCAAAAGTTTTGATTACCTGTTTTTGTGTATTTATTATTTAAGATAGTTTTTTTTTTTTTTTTTTTTTTAGGTTTTTTTTCTAAATTATACATACAAGTGAACTGATTGAAGGTTTGTTTTGTTTAATGTTTAAATGAAAAAAAATTTCTGTATTACTTAAGGCTGCTTTCACACTGGAGCGGGCAGGCGTTGATGGTAAAACGCTGCTAGTTTTAGCGGCGCTTTACCGTCATTTTAGAGGCGCTATTCGGCTGCTAGCGGGGAGCTTATAACCCAGCTAGCGGCCGAGGAAGGGGTTAAATGCGCCCCTGAAGCGCCGCTGCCAAAACGCTTTGCAGGCGCTTCGGCAGCGGTGCGCATTCATTTCAATGGGCAGGAGTGGTGGAGCAGCAGTATACACCGCTCCAAAGATGCCGTTTGCAGGACTTTTTTTTACATCCTGCCAGCGCATCGCCTCAGTGTGAAAGCACTCGGGATCTCACACTGAGACTGCAGGGGAGCCGTTTTACAGGCACTTTACAGGTGCTATTTTTAGCCCAAAAGCGCCTGAAAAACGCCCCAGTGTGAAAGGGGTCTAACTGTTAGATTTTATGAGATGAAGGGAAAAAAGAAAGGAAAAAAAAAAATCGGCCAAATATATCGGCCCAAAAAAATCGGCATCACATATCGGCCATCGGCCACCGCGATTTCTAGATATCGGCATCGGCATCGGCCAGAGAAAAACCCATATCGGTCGACCTCTAATATGTATACCACAAATTACACCCCAAAACACATTCTACTATTCTTCCTGAGTATGGCGATACCAACCGTAAGACTTTTAAACAGCCCGGCCACATACAGCAGCTCAACATGCAGGGAGCACTGCCAGGCATTCTAGGGACATAAATTACACATTTCATTTTTTGACTACCTCTTATACATTTGAAGGCCCTGGAGCACCAGGACAATGGAAACGTCCACAAAATGACCCATTTTGGAAAGTAAACACCCCAACATATATTCTATAAGGAATAATGAGCCTTTTGTTATTTTTTTCCACAAGTTTTTGGAAAACGTGGAAAGAAAATGAAAACACTTTTTTTTTTTACAGAAAGTTGTACATAGCAAAAATGACACCCCAAAATATATTCTGCTACTCCTCCTGAGTATGGCGATACCACACGTGTGAGACTTTTAAACAGCCTGGCCACATACAGAGGTCCAACATGCAGGGAGCACCATCAGGGACATACATTTCAAATCTAATTTGACTACCGATTACACTTTTGTGAGACACTGATGGGCACTGCAGTGGCAAGCATGCAGCATGGATGAGCACAGATGTGGCATGGATGTGGCAAGGATGAGCACAGATGTGGCATGGATGAGCATGGATAAGCGTGGATGAGCCAGGGATAGATGGAGCATGGATGAGCACGGATGAGCCAGGGATAGATGGAGCATGGATGAGCACAGATGAGCCAGGAATGGATGGAGCACAGATAAGCACGGATGAGCCAGGGATGGATGGAGCACAGATGAGCCAGGGATGTTTGGGGCATGGATGAGCCAGGGATGGAGCATGGATGAGCCAGGTTGGATGGAGCACAGATGAGCCAGGGATGGATGGAGCATGGATGGAGCACGGATGAGTCAGGGATGAATGGAGCACGGATGAGCCAGGGATGGATGGAGCATGGATGAGCATGGATGGATGGAGTATGGATGAGCATGGATGGATGGAGTATGGATGAGCCAGGGATGGATGGAGCACGGATGGATGGAGCAAGGATGAGCCAGGGATGGATGGAGCATGGATGAGCCAGGGATGGATGAAGTATAGATGGGTACATATGGAGCATGGATGAGCACGAGGCATGGATGAGCACATATGGAGCATGGATGGGCACATATGAGGCATGTATGAGCACATATGGAGCATGGATGAGCCAGGGATGGATGAATGGATGTAGCGTGGATGGGCACAGATCAGCACTGTGGGCACTCCAGAGACAGCCCACAGCGCTGCTGCACCCGTCTCCCTCCTCTTCTTGCACACCGTACCGGTGAGAGGAGAGGGGAGGAGCTGCACCGGGCAAGCTCTGGTTTGTTGACAAGTGATCGCTCCCTCATTGGCCTTTTATACTGTTCCGTGATATGCCGGGTCCAGAGGACCCAACGATCATGGACATTCCCGGGTGCGTTCCCCCGGGGGGTGCGCGATTCTGTGAGGACGTCCAGGGACGCCCTCCCAGAATAAGCCGACCGCGCTGTAGCCGTCTTTTGGCTATTGCCCGGTCAGCATGTGGTTAACCACTTAAGGACTAGCCTCGTTTTGGATTTTAGGTGTTTACATGTTTAAAACAGGTTTTTTTGCTAGAAAATTACTTAGAACCCCCAAACCTTATATATTGTTTTTTTTCTAACACCCTAGAGAATAAAATGGCAGTCAATGCAATACTTTTTTTTGCACCGTATTTGCGCAGCGGTCTTATAAGCGCACTTTTTTTGGAAAAAATTCACTTTTTTGAATAAAAAAATAAGACAACAGTAAAGTTAGCCCAATTTTTTTTTATATTGTGAAATATAATGTTACACCAAGTAAATTGATACCCAACATGTCGCGCTTCAAAATTGCGCCCGCTCGTGGAATGGCGTCAAACTTTTACCCTTAAAAATCTCCATAGGCAACGTTTAAAAAATTCTACAGGTTGCATGTTTTGCGTTACAGAGGAGGTCTAGGGCTAGAATTATTGCTCTTGCTCTACCCGTCGCAGCGACACCTCACATGTGTGGTTTGACCACCGTTTTCATATGCAGGCGCTACTCATGTATGCGTTCGCATCTGCGCGCGAGCTCGTCCGGAGAGGGCAATTAAAATTTTTTTTTTTTCTTCTTTATTTTATCACTGTTTTTTTTAAAAAAAAAAAAATTTGGATCACTTTTATTCCTATTACAAACATCCCTTGTAATAGAAAAAAGCATGGCAGGTCCTCTTAAATATGATATCTGGGGTCAAAAAGTCCTCAGATCTCATATTTGGACTTAAATGCAATAAAAAAAAAAAAAAAAAAAATTGTCGTTTGAAAAAATGACAAAAAAAAATATGCCTTTAAGACAAATGGGGGAGCTGACGTTATGACGTCGCTTCCGCCCTCTTGTGGTATGGAGACATGCGGGGGCCATCTTAGCCTCACTCGTCTCCATACCCAGGAAG
Source organism: Aquarana catesbeiana (assembly GCF_042186555.1). NCBI lineage: Eukaryota > Metazoa > Chordata > Amphibia > Anura > Ranidae > Aquarana > Aquarana catesbeiana. Next base: position 188,609,532 of record NC_133329.1, on the reverse strand, counting down.
TGACAGGTCCCGATCGCCTCCGCCGCTACCGACGGCTCCGGTAAGCAGCGGAGGGCACGGGAGAGCGGCGGGAGGGGGATGGCACCTCTCCCACCGCCGATAACGGTGATCTCATGGCAAATCCGCCGCAGAGACCACCATTATCCAAAACATGACCGGCTCCTGTAAAGATGGATACCTCGGTTGTGGCTGCTGCCGTTATCGAGATATCCACCTTCAAAGTGCTGACGTATATGTACAGGAGCCGGTCGGTAAGTGGTTAATGTACACTGGGATTTTTTTTTTACCAAAGACATGTAGCAGAATACATTTTGGCCTCAATTTTTCAAAAAGTTTTCTTTTTTTATTGGATGTTTTATAACAGAAATTAGAAAATATTTTTTTTTTTTTTTTTTACAAACATTTTGATCTTTATTTGTTTAAAAACCAGGCGGTGATCAAATACCACCAAAAGAAATCTCTATATGTGTGAAAAAAATAACAATTTTATTTGCATAAGGTGTTGCACTGCGCAATTTTAAATGGCAATTGCACGGTCATGCAATTGCCAGTTAAAATTGCGCAGTGCTGAACAGCAAAAATAGGTCTGGCCATGAAGGGGGTAAAAGTGGTTAAGGTGGACCCCACAAAAAAAAAAAAAAAAAAAAAAAAAAAAAAGGTCAGCCTGCCCCTTTGTGACGTAATTGTCTATATATGGTCAATAATATTACTGGGGTGACCCTGCCCCCTTTGTTTATTTATTTTTATTTTAGTGGCCATTGTTTATTGTGATCAACATGGACTTACTTTGGGGGACTTTTTTGAACTTCCTTAAGAGCCCTTTCACACTGGGGCGGGGTCGGCGGTAAAACGCCGCTATTATTAGCGGCGTTTTACCGTCGGTATGCTCCCGCTAGCGGGGCGGTTTTACCCCCCGCTAGCTGCCGAGAAAGGGTTAAATACCACCGCAAAGCACCTCTGCAGAGGCGCTTTGCCAGCGGTATAGCCGCGCCGTCCCATTGATTTCAATGGGCAGGAGCGGTATACACACCGCTCCGAAGATGCTGCTGGCAGGACTTTTTTTACCGTCCTGCCAGCGCATCGCTCCAGTGTGAAAGCCCTCGGGGCTTTCACACTGGAATGAAAGTAGCGGCACTTTCGGGTCGGTTTGCAGGCGCTATTATTAGCGCAATAGCGCCTGCAAGCCGCCCCAGTGTGAAAGGGCTCTAATAAAGGACTTACCAAACGTTTATGTGTGTTTATTTCTATGGTACTTTCTATTTTTATGATGAATAAGCAGGGGTAATATGTAGAAAAAGGCAGAACCTCACTGATGGGATTTTAAAGGCAATTCAAAATAAATTTGAAGGAAATTCTTAATAGAAAAGTACGTTAAAAGTAGAATTTATTTGAAGTACAAAAATGTTTTAAAAAAGATTGATCACAACAAAAAAACATATATCATACAAGAAATAACAAAATCATAAATAGTAATTAACAGTTATGGCCATGACAGTCCTAAGGGGTAATATGTTCCCTTATATTCATTCACATGGGGGGGGGGAATCTGGGGGGCTAATAAATCACCCCCTGCACCACGACAACCCAGGCGCTTTGTCAGGGGGGTCCCCCCCCAGCATAGTATCCCACCCACGATAAGGTCACGTGGCCCAGTATGGTTCAGGATGCATGCTTGTGACCCCCCCTTTCCTTGCATGCTGGGCTCCATGCTTGGCTAAGGGTCCAGTATGAATTTTGGGGGTAACTGCACAACATTTTTTAAAAAATTTTACTGACAGGCTAATTTGTTTCCTGGCTGACAGCAGAGATGAGTTCACTAGTTGTTAGGATACCGGTGGATGCCATCTCCTTAACAACATATGCCTCATCCCTGCTGACAGCCAGCAGTTGTAAAAAAAAAATGCATCAAGCAACCTAGTCACGCTACAAAAATCATCTCAAATTGCAGTGTGAACCTAGCCTAAAAGATTCAACAAAGCTTGCTGGAAGCTCTGCAAATGTTTAACAGCCGGTTCGCACAGGAACACGCTGTGTGATTCACATGATCCCATTTGTATGGGCTGAAATTTTGCCAGACTGCAGCAAAAGCAGTGCATGCAATACTTTACAAACTGCAGAGTGGCTGAATCTCATGGTACTTCTATACCATGCAATCCAGTGCAGGCACGCACACTGCGTTTGTGGTCTCCTTCACATTGAACTCGCACCTGATGCAGATTGCAAGTGCAGTGAGTTTTGAACACGGTGCAGTAAACACTTACAGAATGCCAGTTTCATGCACCATGTTCTGGTGTGGACTGGCCCTAAAAGCTTGCTGTTTACACTACTCTTAAAGCAGTAGTAAAGTTGAGGAAAAAAAAAAAAAGTTTCCTCCTGCAAGGCAATGTTATACTGTGCTAGTATGCATCACACACTAGCACATTATGTGAAACTTCTCAAACAACAAAGCCCTCAAGAAGCGCACTGTCACGGCTGATAGGGCTTCCATCTTCCTTCTGGGTTTGTGCGCTCTGCTCCTTTGAATGGACGAGCCACAATGACATCACTCCCACGCACAGGAGTCATGGTTTATTCACTGGCTTCACAAATATTCACAGTAACTAAGGTAAGATTTATTATAGGCTTACCTGTAGGTAAACTATAAACAAAAGGCATTTACTACCACTTTAATACAAGATAAAGCCTATGTGAAACAGGTTGCACAGTAAGGATGAGCTCAGGCGTGTTCGCACAGCCCACGTACAGAGCCCGTCAGGAAGTTGGCACTGCGTTGCGCTAATCACAGGCAGTGAGACATTGTCCCAATGCGCGGCTGCAGAGATCGGGAAACGTCTCACTGCCTGGGATTAGTACAGCACAGTGCCGACTTCCTGGCGGGCTCTGCACCTGGGCTGTGCGAACACGCCTGAGCTCATCCTTAATGAACAGGGAGTTTTTACAGCAACTGGCACGTTTTAACTGTCAATTGTACGGTGATTCAACCTCGGCCCCTGGGTTTGGCATTCATGTTTTGCTCGCAGCCGGATTCCCCCAACAGCTCCTCTAAACTATATAAAACAGCTGAGTTCTTTGTCCAGCAGAATGTAACCTAATTCTTGCTAACATAAAGCTTTAAAACAATGCGGAAATTGAAACAAAAGTGAAGCATACTGCCAGATTTAGCTCCGCCTGACCAAGCCCAGCAACCAGTCAGCATTATGTTATACGCAACCTCCAAGAGCCTTTCCTGATCGCAGTCATTGGCACGATATGGGTCACGTGACATGGTTACGTCATGTCCGTCATGTATGGAACATACCATTTTCACCAAGGGGGAGTTATGTAGTGCAGTGCATACATTTTTCCTGACAATGTTTGGTTTAAAAGGCAGGCATACGCCCTTAGTGTTATTTACACATTGCATTTAGCTATGTATTATTTGGAAAATTATGTGAGTTGGTTGATTGTGTTATTGACAAGCCTGTCGCGTAACAAATACTACTCTATGACTATAGACTATTTCGGCTGTCCTATGTTACTGAACAAGGGATTGGATTTACCGTCCGGGGCGAAGCTGACTTTTTACGGGTTTCTTGTCAGTGCTGTTTGTTTGCTCTTGAGTGCAAAGAGTCGGGAAAATGAATGGTGAGTGGTAGCGACAAGGGAGTCTGTGGGCTTTATCAACTGTGCATGTTTAAACATTGCTACAACTAATCTGACTCTGTAAGATTGCTTCATGTTACTTGCAGCTTTTTACCTTGAATCCAATAAACTAAAGCAAGAATACACAGTAAAAGATCACATCAATTTAAGTATCTGTACTCCTGGTGATTATAACAATACTCATTGATTATGACACATTTTTTGCTATCTAATGGTTATTTGCTTGTAAGTGTAAAAAAATATAAGGCATTCAATCAAAGGGTTGGTCCGCCCTCTGCTTTTTCTATCATAGAGGAAAGATGCTTCGAACAGCTACAGAGTCTGAGATTAGAGATGAGCTCGGCATCCTCCAAAGTCATCTCTATCTGAAAAACTAAAATTTTGATGTTCAGAGGCCAGCCCAGTTTATCGCTAGTTGAGATCATAATTATGCCTGTTGGCAATATCAAGTACTTCCAGCAACTGGTCCCTCTGGTAAGAAGTTATGGTTACATTTTCCTTGCTCAGCCCCAGTAGTTGAACTGGCAGAATTTTCCTGCCAGCTATTGTATTTAGGTACTTGTGGATGTTTAAATACTCAGACACTGGCAGACATTTAGAAGAGTCATGGCAGAAAAAAGACCAAGTGGTCCCTAAGTCTGCCTCTTTTTTTTTTTTTTTATATATTTAACTTTTTGGCTAGGCAAGCACTACCTGACTGGCTGCAGCCTCTGGTCGAGAATATTCCACGTAGCTCCTTTGCCATCAGGGCCACCTATGGTTCGAATTTCAGCCGATTCCTGCTGTTGAAATTTGAGCTGTGTATAGCAAGCATTAGGATTGATTTTTTTTTTTTTTTCCTGCCAATCACTATTGTTTTTGTTGAAGTAAAGCCAGTGCTGCAGAAGTTTGGCTGCTCTGCTTGAAGCTCTTCTCCTTTATGCCTAGTATACACGGGCCGAATGTTTGGAGACATTGGCCGGTTCAATAAAAAACGCCCGACATTCGGGCCGTGTGTATTTTAGCTGGTCTGACTGTTTGCTGGAAAACCAGCAGCTGACCAGCTCCCAATCAGCGCTCTCAGGAAATAGCTGAGAGTGCTGACTGGAGTGTTTTGGCAGGGGGCTTTCCACCTGTCAGAACACAGCAGCTCAGCGGGGGAGATCGCTGTACAAACGTTGGATCGTTAGTACAGTGGCTCCCACCAGAGATATATAATTTTTTTTTTTTTTGAACAAAAACAAATCTATTAGTGTGTACCAGGCTTTAAGGTCTGTTTCACACCAGGATCGGTACAGTTCCTGTACTGTGTGTTTTGACAGCCCATTCATTTGAGCCTGGGAATAAGAACAAATCCTGTCACACCATTGAGCTGTCTGAAGTTTGTGTAGAGAGGGAAGTACTGGAATGAGTGTTTGGGGGTAGAGGAATTTATGCCACAAGCCTTTCCCCTGCCTCATTTACTCATGACCCCAGAACTCTGCCTCACTTAATCCGAACTCTGCCTCTCATACTCCTGACCCCCAAACTAGAGGTCGACCGATATGGGTTTTTCTCTGGCCGATGCCGATATTTAGAAAGCGCGGTGGCCGATATATGATGCCGATTTGTTTTTTTTTGGGGCCCATATGTTAAGCCGATTTTTTTTTTTTTTTTTTTTCTTTTCCCTTTTCCCTTCATCTCATAAAATCTAACAGTTACACCCCTTTCACAATGGGGCGTTTCAGGCTAAAAATAGTGCCTGTAAAGTAGGGCTGAAACAATGAATCGATTAATCGGCAACTAATCGATTATGAAAATAATCGATTACTAGTTTCATAATCGATTAATCGGCCAGTAACATAATGGGGTTAAAATGAGCCCTTTATAGTACAAAAAGAGCAAATTGCTACTGTAAATATTACTTTCACAGTTCTACAGTAAAAAAATGAACCCCTTACAGTAGTGATTATCTGCTTTTTTTGTACTATAAAGGGCTAATTTTATTTTTTTTAACCCCATTATTTTAGTAAATGTCTTAGACCTGGTTCACACCTACAGTATGTGTGTTTTTTGGTGCTTTTTGCAGAAACGCACTACAGTTCATTTACATGGTTTCCTATGGGACACGTTCACATCTATGCTTTTTTCAGCCACTGCATGTTTGGAAAGGGTCAGTAACTTTTTTTTTTTAACCCAAAACTGTGCTTTTTTTGGTTCAATATGCTTCAATGGAGAAGCTGCAGAAAAGCATGTAATGCGTTTTTGCAGCAATTTGTGTTTTTTAATCTGCCCAACAACACATTAGCCAACAAAATGCAAAAACGCAAATTGCAGCAAAATCATGTGTGCAAAAATCAAAAAGCACTGCAGAAACAGATCACAAGCAAACTGCATAGGTGTGTACCGAGCCTTATGCTGGTCACACGGATCAATTTTCAGACAAAAATATTCAGACGAAAAATCTTTATACATTCGCTGAATGAAAGAATGTTGTTTGAAATTTTCACTTGCTTTTAACATTTCTGTTTAAAATGAATGTAATCTCTGAATGAAAACCACATACACTGTCTAAAAATTCGCTTGACCAAGAAGTTTTCTATTTCCAAATTTTCCCGTCACTGTGGTTGAAAATGAACGTCAATTTGACCCCACTAACAATTAGAAAATCGAAAATGAACGTTCTTAAAATTACATTTTTTTTTTTTTTTTTTTTTTTTGAAGGAAGACATTGTTTTTTTTAATGCAAAAATTTGATCTCTGAGTCTGATGTTTACCAGATTCACTCTTTAATAGTATATAGAGTATATCTCTTCTGTCTGTTATTCTCAGAGTGGATTAGAGATTTTGCTCCCGAACCATATAGTTGGTTATTTATATTTACCACTGCATAGAGATATTTAAGAATAAATTGCCTTTTTTTAAAAAAAACTTTACATATTAACTAAATTATACACCACACTTTCTTTTGATGTTATTAATCGAAACAATAATCGGCCAACTAATCGATTCTGAAAATAATCGTTAGTTGCAGCCCTACTGTAAAGTGCCTGCAAATCGGCTCCCCTGCAGTCTCAGTGTGAAAAGCCCGAGTGCTTTCACACTGAGGCAATGCGCTGGCAGGATGTTTAAAAAGTCCTGCAAGCAGCACCTTTGGAGCGGTGTATACCGCTCCTCCACCACTCCTGCCCATTGAAATGAATGCGCACCGCTGCCAAAGCGCTGTGGAGTGTGGAACCAACCTTAAGTAATAAGTGATACAGAAAATTTCTTACATTTAAACATTTATTAAACAAAACAAACCTCCAATCAGTTCACTTGTATGTATAATTTAGATAAAATACAACTCTATTAGCCGAGGTGATGGCTACGAGGAAAGCGACTTTTGCAGAAAGGTCTTTAATAGAGAGCGGGGAAGACCCCGTGGTACTGAGTCCAGACAGTGAGTCGAGAACAAGGGGAAGATCCCATTTGGGGACTCTTGGCCTTCTTTGGGGCCTGAGTCTTGATGCTCCACGGAAGAACTGCCAGATTAAAGGGTGAACAGCCCACGATGTTCCAGAGAAAACCAACAAGGCTGAGACTTGGACTCTAAGAGAGCTGATGGATAGAGATAGATCTAGGCCGGATTGAAGGAAGGTGAGGATATCCTGGACTTCTACAGGCTGATCATTCAGAAATCCAGAGGATGAGAATTCAACAAACGTGGCCCATATTCTCCCATAAACTTTATTCGTGCTGGTCTTCCTTTAGCTCATGAGGGTGGAAATTACTCTTGAAGCACACCCAAGAGATTCCAGCCTCTCCCTCTCAAGAACCAGACCTTCAGTCTCAGTAATGCCGGACAAGGGTGCAGGACTGTCCCCTGAGAAAGAAGGTCCGGCCTGAGAGGAAGGGGTACCGGATCCCGGAAGCTGAGCTGGATCAGGAGGGGAAACCATGGCCTGTTTGGCCAGTAAGGTGCTTTTACCACCACCTTGACCGCTTCCGCTTGGAGTCTCCGTAAGAACCTGAGGATGATTGGGATCGGTGGAAAGGCGTTTGCCCTGTTGAAGCTCCATTGATCTGTCAGGGCATCTTTTCCAAAGGCCTGGCTGCAACGTCCCCGACTGTAATACTTCTTGATCTTGAAGTTGCAGGGAGAAGCAAATAGATCCACTTCGGGATTGACTCCCAGGGACAGGATCCACTTGAACGTCTGCACATGAAGAGACCACTCATTGTCTAATCGAGTGCGCGACAGGAAGTCCACTTGGACGTTCTGTACTCCGGGGATGAAGACCGCCAAAATATTGGCCAGGTTTTTCTGGCCCCACGACATGATGGGCTTGACTTCTTGGAGCAGGGTGGAGCTCCGAGTGCCCCCTTATCTTATCACATAGGAGAACGCTGTGGTGTTGTACATCCTTAATACTGATTCCTCTTTCAAGAGATGAGTGAAGGACTGAAGGGCACACCAGGCTGCCCGTAGTACCAGGACATTTAAGCCCGGGTTGTGAGGGTAAGCAACCCACTTGCCTTGTGCAAGTTCTGATCTGCAGAAGGCTCCCCAACCAGTCCCGCTGGCATCGGTTGTGACCGTGACCCATGAGAAGGGGCAATGGAGTTGCAATTGAGTAGATTTCTGCGCTAAAGCTACCAGGAGAGGCTGCTCCTCATCAATGATGTTATCTGAAACGATTGATGTCCCCTGATTTCCATTGCTGAAGAAACCCAGACTGAAAAGGGCATAACCTCCATAGAGCCCACTTGACCATGGGGGCCGTAGAGACCATCGTGCCCATAAATTCTCAAGCACTGTGATGCCTTCAGGCGTGGGGAGCTCAGAGCCTGAGAAATTCTCTCCCGGATGACCGGGCTTTTCTCCACTGGAAGAAACATGGTGTTTTCCACCGTGTTGAACTGAGCCCCTAAGTATACCAGGCACGGGACTGGATCTAGCTGGCTTTGTTCCTGGTTTAGGAGCCATCCGAATTCGATTAACATGGAGATAACCAGCTCCTTGTGGACCAACAGCTGCTCCCTGTCTTGGGACAGCAACAGGAGGTTGTCGAGGTAGTGGTACAAGCGTATCCCTTTTATTCTGATGAGGGCCACCACGGCTAGAAGAACTTTCAAGAACACCTGGGGTGAGGTTTTCAGCCCGAAAGGGAGGCAGGTGAACTGCAAATGTTCTTGCCTGACTTAGAACCAAAGGTATTTGCAGAATTCCTCTGCCACAGGCACGTGGAAGTAAGCATCTTTTAAGTTGATTGAAATTAGCCAATCGCCTGGTTGCACAGCTTGTTGGATGGTAGACCGAGTCTCCATTTTGAATCTCTCGTATTTTATGAACTTGTTTAGGTAAGTTAGGTCTATCACTGGACGCCATGAACCGTTTTACTTCTGTACTAAGAAGAGGGGGGATAATACCCCCTGAAACTCCTTGTCGTTTGGAACGAACACTGCCGCTCCCCTGTGTTTTCAGTGAATCCACGTAGGACAGCAACACCCAGCTTCTTCTCTTCTCTTCTAACCATGATAGCAGGGTAGAAATAAATCTGGAGGGAGGAGTACTGGTGAAGGACCATGTGTGGCCTAATGAGACCGTCTTGATGGTCCAATAGTCTGAGATTGAGGCCACCCAAACGTGAAGGAAGTGAAGCAGACAAGCTCCCACCCGACCCGCCTGGGCGGGCCCAATCTCCAAACGACTTAGCCGGCTCGCGTCCACTGGATGCCTGGTTCTTAGTGGACTTTCGGAAGGGTGCCTGCCTTCTGCTCCAAATTCTTTTGAAGTCCTGACCAGGCCTGTAAGAGTGTGCTTCCCTTGAACGCCCACTACTGCGTCTTCTGGGCTGGGGTCTCTTGTGACCGAACAGAAGCCTATCCTGGGGTAGGAAGCCTGACTTCCCACCCGTGGACGAACGAAGACCCTTCAAAGGGAATCCTGCACCAGACTTGTTTGGATGCTGGATCAGCGAGCCAAGGGTGCAACCACAAGGCCCGCTTAGCAGTGACCGAGGATAGCATAGTCCTGGCCAACAGGCGGATAAGATCGATAGAAGCCTCCCCCAGGAAGGCTGCTGCCAACTTCAGTTCCTGGACTGCTGAGTTTCTGGCCAGCTCTTCTGAAACACCCCTAAGTACGAAGTCCACGTTCTCTGTTCAGGCTTCCATAGCCTTGGATATAGCTGCTAGGGCCAGGGCGGGGTTAGCAAGCCATACCTGCTAGTCCGTAAATTCCCTTGAGGTCTTGGTCTATACTCCTCTCGAGCCCATCCTTGAAAGACACTGCATCCTCTAAGGGAAGAGTAACGTGTTTAGCCAGACGCATCATCGCCGTGTCTACAAGGGGACCGTTTTCCAGATGTTTCACTTCTTCTGTCTTAAAGGGGTATAATCTGGAAGTTTTGCTTGACATAGATTTTTTTTTGTCAACTTTGCTCCATTCCTCATCAATGATATCCTTTAATTCCAAAAGGAGCGGAAAGTTAGAGCGATCCTTCCCCAAGTGTTTAAAGAACTTCCTTTGTTTAGCCGGCGGGATGGATGGCTCTTCCCACTTAAGGGCCTCTAGTGGGGAAACCAGAGTGAAGTCAAAACCACCGATGAATTCATCTCCCTCCAACTCACTGTCCGAAGAACCGGGGGAGGCATCGTAGGGCTGGGATGGGCCTGGATCCTCCTGGGCCTCGTCAGCCAGGGAGCCAGATAGGGTGGTGGACTGGCTCTGCATGTGGGTTGTATCCCACTCCTTAACCACTTCCCTACCCGCCCATAGTCATATAACGTCCACAGATGGGATCTCCCATCCTGGGTGGACGTCATATGACGTCCTGGGATTCCCGGCCGTCTAGGGGGTGCGCCGCCGGGAGCGCGCGCGCGCACCCGCCGCGTTCCTCGGGACCCGGTGCGTGTGCCCGGCGGCCGCGATGTCCGCCGGGCACCCGCGATTGCCCGTTAACCGGGCCGGCATGTGGATCTGTGTGTGTAAATGCACAGATCCACAGCCTGTCAGCTCTGAGGAGAGCGATCTGTGTTCCCAGAACGGAGGAACACTGATCGGTCTCCTCCCCTAGTGCGTCCCCTCCCCTTTCAGTTAGAATCATTCCCTAGGAAACATATTAACCCCTCCCCGCCCCCTAGTGGTTAACCCCTTCACTGCCTGTCACATTTACACAGTAATCAATGCAATTTTATAGCATTGATCGCTGTATAAATGTGATTGGTCCCAAAAATGTGTCAAAAGTGTCCGATGTGTCCACCATAATGTCGCAGTCACCAAAAAAAAATCGCGATCGCCGCTAAAAAAAAAATAAAATGCCATAAATCTATCCTGTATTTTGTAGACGCTATAACTTTTGCGCAAACCAATCAATATACGGTTATTGCGATTTTTTTTTTTTTTTTTTTTTTTTTTTTTTTTTTACCAAAAATATGTAGAAGAATACGTATCGGCCAAAACTGAGGAAAAAATGTGTTTTTAAAAAAAAAAAATTGGGATATTTATTATAGCAAAAAGTAAAAAATATTGTGTTTTTTTTCAAAATTGTCGCTCTTCTTTTGTTTATAGCGCAAAAAATAAAAATCGCAGAGGCGATCAAATGCCACCAAAAAAAAGCTCTATTTGTGGTGAAAAAAAGGACGTCAATTTCTTTTGGGTACAACGTCGCACGACCGCGCAATTGATGTTTAAAGTGTGACAGCGCTGAAAACTAAAAATTGGCCTGGGAAGGAAGGGGGTGAAATTGCCCGGTATTGAACCGGTTAAGCTAAGGGATTGTTGCAGCACATTCTTAACAAGAGACTCCATCTGTTGGTTTCCTGTCTTTTTCTTTTCGTACATCATGGGACACAGAGCTATAGTAGTTTCTAGGTGGGTTATAGGCCACCTTCAGGTGTTGGACACTGGCACACCCTAAGACAGGAAGTCCACTCCCTATATAACCCCTCCCACTACTGGGAGTACAACAGTTTTTTCGCCAGTGTCTTAGGTGTTGGTCACGAGTAAAGATGTGCTGTGCTGAGCTCCACTGAAAGATTCCTTTGCTGGGGCAAGCTATGCAACCGTATCCATTCAAAGTGTCTTTTCTAGGCCTAATTGAATGGTACCTGGGCCTCGTGTCTGGAGAAACAAGGTTTTGCCTGTAATGCTTCTCTTTTTAGAGAGCTGGACCCCAGGATCAAGAGCTTTGGTTTTTTCAGCCATAAAGTTTTACTGGTGGGGTACTTTACAGGTCCAGGAGTGTGGCTTCCCCGAGGGTTCCCGGTTCCTGAAGGTTTGGTAAAGGAGCCCACTGTGAGGGGTGAAGATTGGGTCTGGCAGTTTTACCACAGAGAACCCTGCGGGGGGAAAGGTAAGTGGAGACTTCTAAGAAATTTAAAAAAAGAAAAAAAAAAAAATTTTTTTCTTATGAAATGTCTCCTTTAAAAAGTAAATATTGTCATGCCTAAGTGTCACCACTGGGGACTGTATAGAGCACGTATTTTGCCATGCTTTCCTCAGAGATCACGCTGTGCAGTAGAAACAGCAGGCTTCCCTCCGGGCGAGTAGCTCAGACCTCCGTTAAGATTGGATTTTTTTTTTTTCACTTCACTGAATCACCCCCAACCTGGTCCAAGCTTCCCCTCTTCTTAGAAAGGGGGAAACCAGAAAACGATCAGCGATGCTGCTCCGTTGTTTCACCGCCCCTGCACGGCGGCCGGTCTCGGGTCTCCTCCTCGCCATTTTCCTCCCCACACAAAAGCCGATCCCGTTGGATTGGAGGCCCGTGTCTGAAAAGAAGGGGAGCGCACTATGACGGAAGGGGGCAGGGCTTAGCGCGACGTTGGTGCCCTGCAACGTCCAGCGCAGGAGTTTGTTTAAAAGCTCAATTTTTGCTGGCTGCAGATGTCGGAGGGACAAAGAGCAAAAAGGGGCATGTAGGAGGTTGGTGACACAGGCGGCATTCCCTTGGCACATTTACTAAAAGCATCAGGCTGAGCGTTAATAGCAGCAGCAGTGGCTGGACATTTGCTCAAGCAGTGGATGCGATTTCTTCTGGTAGTACCTCTGCATTTGTGCATCGGGCTATAGTCAGAAGAGGGCGTTGAAACACCCCCAAAAATGGGCTAAAAGGGTCTCCCTCAAGCTCTGGAAAGCCTACTCATCTCTACAATGGCATCCTCCCCTGAGAGGGGGTGGCTGGTCAGAGTGAGCATCGGGGCCATGAAATGTTTGCAATTGTTTTCAACACTGCAGCCCCTGTCTATTTTACTAAAGAGGTTTTTTTCCCAGCCATATAATGTGTGGAAAAAAAAAAGGTTAGCGGCTTTAATTGCATCCCAGTGTGGGACAAAATGCGACAGGTTCCCTTCCATTACCCAGGACCCTCAAACTGAGGAACTGGGGGCGGGAAAAGATTAATTTCCCTTAGGGGACCGTGGTGAGGCTGATGACTCCCCTTCTGAGGGGTCAAATGCGGGGGATCAGCTTCACAATCTGTAAGATTGATGGTGCAATTTTTTACTGATGGTCCGCTCCACATTTATGTACCCTTAACTGTGTTTGGGTTCGCTGAAGCCTCCTCAAGCTGTGCATGCCTTTCCTGTCCATTCATTGCTGGAAAAGCTTTTTGTATCTGAGTGGGATCACCCAGATTTTCCTTCCTAAAAAGTTTTTCCACATTTTATCCTATGGAGGAAAAAATTCAGGTGGGGATACCAGCAATTGACGCTGCTATATCCTCTATGAATAAAAGTTTGACTTGTCCGGCAGACAATGCTCAAATGCTTTTTTTCTCAGGCAGGTTGAGTGTTTCAGCCTGTGTTGACAGTAATTGGTCAATCCTTGAGAGACCAGTTTAAACAGGTGCTCAAGGTTATCCTGTTCAGCAGGCCCAGGATCTGGCAAGCTACTAGCAGCTTTATGTTTGCAATAGTCGCTATGAGAGATTCTATCTTTCAGGCCTCGCACCTTTTGCTAAGTGCCATGCAAGAAGCTCCTGGCTAGTCTTCCTTTTTGCGGTGCAATGGCTGTTTGGGAATGATTTGGGTAATACATCCAAAGAATTTCTAGTGGAAAAAGTACCCCATTGCCATTTAAGAAAAGGAGTAAATGTATTTCATTTTAACAAGCTCCTTCTCCAGTGCCAGGGGCATCATCCTCCAGGCAGTCACAACGGCCTCCGCCGTCAAGTTCAATAGGTAATCCTCATCCTCATTGTCTCCATCCTACAAGGAGGAGAACTTCTGGCGTCAATCGACATCAAGGATGCATACCTCCATGTGCCTATTTCCCTGCTCACCAGTAATATCTACTTTTCAAGGTAGAAAATCTTCATTTTCAGTTTGTAGCTCTGCTTTTCCGTCTAGCTACTGCACTTCTGGCCCCTCCTCTAGCCAGATTAAGGGCCCAAGGTATAACAATTATAGTTTACCTAGACAGTCTGCTCTTGATAGACGAGTCGGTAGCCCGCTTAGACCAAAGTATGGTCGCCACATTCAACTACCTGGAATACCTAGGTTGGATTCTCAACCTAGAGAAATCTTCCTTGAAAGCATGAAGAAGGCTAAAATACTTGGGTCTGATCATAGATACACCCAGAAAAGGGTATTCTTGCCCCAGGCAAAGATCAGCGCCATAAAGGAACTGATTCAGGTGGTCGAAGCAAGATGAATCTTTCTATTCAGCTTTGCATGAGGTTGTTGGGAAAGATGGTGGCTTCATCCGAGGCCATTCCTTATGCTCAGTTTCATTCAAGACTGCTGCAAAACAGTATCCTATCAGCTTGGAACAAGAAGGTTCAAGCTCTGGATTTCCCAATGTGTCTGACTCCAAAGGTGCGTCAAGCCTCAGTTTATGGTTAATAACTAAAAATCTGGGGAAAGGGGAAAATCCTTCCTACAGTTACCTCGGAAGTGGTAACAATATATGCCAACCTTTTTTGGGTTGGGGAGCAGTGCTGGAAGAGGCAACTATCCAAGAGAAGTGGTCCAGATCAGAAATGACCTTGCCCAGCAACATTCTAGAGATTCAGGCAGAGCTCTTGGTCCGGAGGGTCTGAACGTTCAGTTACGGAATTGTCCTGTCAGGATCCAATCCGAAAATGCCACAGCAATGGCCTATATCAATCACCAAGGGGGCACAAGAAGTTGTGCGGCCCAGTGAGGTGAATCATATCCTATCTTGGGCAGAAAACAATGTACTTTGCCTTTCGGCAGTCTTCATACTAGTTATAGAAAATTGGCAGGCGGACTACTTTGAGTCTCGAGCAGTTGTTCCTGGGAGAATGGTTCCTTCACCCCGATACCTTTCTGTCAATATGTCAAAGATGGGGGATCCCAGACGTAGATCTGTTTGCGTCCAGTTTCAACAAAGAAATTGACAACTTTGTGTCAAGAACAAAGGATCCGCTAGCATGCGGAACAGATGCCTTGCTGTTCCCTTGGAATCAGTTCTCACTGATTTATGAATTCCCTCCTATTCTGCCTGCGTCCATGACTTCTTTGCAGGATCAAGCAGGAAGGGAAGTCGATACGACATATTCCCTTGGACCTTTTGACAAGGAAACTAGTTTTTCTGGTAGCCATATCCTGTGCTAGAGGGGTATCCAGAGTTGGCTGCTCTTTCTTGTAAAGAGCCATATTATTCACAAGGATAAGGTAGTATTGCATCCTCATGCTAACTTTCTACTGAAGGTAGTGTCAGGTTTTTATCTAAACCAGGATGTTGTTCTACCTTCATTTTTTTTCCAGAACCCTGTTCTATGGAAGAAAAATTCTCTTGATGTGGTGAGAGCAGTCAACGTCTACTTCAAGGCAACTGCTCAGATTCGGAAAAACGGATGTTTTGTTTGTGTTGCCTGAAGGTCCTAAAAGAGGACAAGCAGCATCGAAATCTACTATTTCTAAATGGATTCGACAAGTGATTGTTCAAGCTTATGGTTTAAAGTGGAAAGTTCCACCTTTTTATATTAAAGCGCACTCCACCAGGGCTGATAGTACTTCCTGGGCAGTGCGTCACCAAGCCTCCATGGCTCAAATCTGCAAGGCCGCAACTTGGTTTTCAGTCCATACATTTACCAGATTCTATCAAGTAAATGTAAAAGGTCATGAGGATATCGCCTTTGGGCGCAGTGTGCTGCAGGCAGCAGTATAAGTCCTCTGATCTCATGGTGCCCTACTTTTTGTTGTGTCTCCCTCACTTCAGTTGGCATTGCTATGGGACATCCCACATAGTAACTACTATGGCTCTGTGTCCCGTGATGTGCGATAAGAAAATAGGATTTTTATAACAGCTTATCTGTAAAATCCTTTTCTTTGAAGTACATCACGGGACACAGAGGTCCCAGCCCTCTTTCTAGTATACACGTGTATTGTTTTGCTACAAAAACTGAGGTACTCCCAGTAGTGGGAGGGGTTATATAGGGAGTGGACTACCTGTCTTAGGGTGTGCCAGTGTCCATCACCTGAAAATGGCCTGTAACCCACATAGTAAGTACTATGGCTCTGTGTCCCCTGATGTACTTCAAAGAAAAGAATTTTACAGGTAAGCTGTTATAAAAATCCTATTTTTTTTTTTCCCCAACCGCTCGGGCATAACATGGGTCACACAGTGACTTGCCCTCCGGTACTGGTGTCCCACATCCCCAGCAGGCTGTGCAATCAGAGCGGCTGTCATGGCGGTTGGTGTGGTGACTGGAGGAGGAATGGGAACATCCCCTCTGCTTGGAAGAGGAATGGGAACATCTCTGTTGGGTCCCGGACGGAGAGTCACAGAGGTTAACTCATTCTTTAATTACACATAAAGAATCTCAGCCCCTCCCCCTCAACTGCACATACCTTTTGCGTGAGGGCGGTGACCTGTCCATGACCTCCAGACAGAACGCGAAGCAAATTGAGGGAAATCGCACATATTTATATCAAGAGGCTACGCGGACACCCTAGGATAAGCCAGGAGACAATAGGGGAAGAGAGAAGAGGAAGAAGAAAAATGTTTTTTTTTTTTTTTTTTTTTTTAATTTTATTTTTTAATACCCCTTTAAGGAGGGGAAGGATCCATCAAGGCTTACCTAGTCCTGTGCAATTCTGGGCTCGAGGAGGCTGACGCTCTCTGCCCACAGGGATTCCCAACCTGACAGGAGCTGACAGCCTTTTAAATTGCCCTCCCGGATGACGTCAGTCCCTCCCTCACCTCGCGCCTGCGCCGTGGAGCTCAACTAAAATGCGCTTGTGCGGCCGCCAGGTGCTACATCGGCATGGTTCTGGCTTGGTTCTGCATGCGTGAACCAAGCCTCGGTACCACCTCGGTCCCGCGCATGCGCAGATGCCAGCGGCCATCACAACTCGTAAGAGAAGCGGCGACTTGGAACGCAGGAGCGTTCCAAGCGCCCAGAGGCTGAAAAACTGCACACAAACACAAAAAAAAAGTATTTAACAGGGAAGGGAAAGGTACAACCATACAAATAAACATAAACGACTGCCATGGAAGATTAAAGGAAACAGTAGACCTTGCCAGCCATGTTGCTCTGCAGACGTCTATCTTGGGCATACATAGGTAGTACCCCTCCACCACCGGGGTATCCTGTGCCTAAGAAGCCACTCACCCGCCCGTGGCTGGGCCCTGGGCTTTGCACCGCATAGTTGGTATGCCAAATTTCAGGAACCATCCTGACAGGACACCAAACGTGAGCATATGTGATGAAGGTCCATGGAGGAGGACAAAAAAGGAATGCAGTCCCGAGCGGTGAGTTCAAATTTATGGGAATGGGGTCCTATAGCATTGAAGAGGAGGCGGGGTTAACCCACACGTAGACTGCCATGGAGTCTGTCAGGAAACATTTCTTTCACTCATGGTTAGTGTTTGGCTGAAGCCATTTATTATCAATCAATTGTGTTTACTCTTTTTTTAAATTATAATGACAACAGAAACTACCCGAATTACCCTTATCAAAAGTTTACATACCCTGGTGATTTTGGCCTGATAACATGCACACAAGTTGACACAAAGGGAATTGAATGGCTATTAACCAGTTCGCGCCCGTGCTATAGCCAAAAGACGGCTACAGCGCGGCGCTCAATTGCCGGGAGGGCGTCCTTGGACGTCCTCCTGATTACTTCCTCTGTGCGCGCCGCCGTGGGTGCGCATCAGGGAAATTCTGTGTTGGCCTTGTCCCTTGGACACAGCCAATCCACAGATCATGCTAAATGACCAATCACAACGGCCATTTAGCACTCGATCGGAGTGTCCAATGTGAGATGATCTCAAATGTAAACATATGAGATCATCTCTCATTGCCGGCTCTCCCTCCTCACACAGAGACAGCGTGTGAGGAGGGAGAGCTTCCGTGCTGCAGATCTGTGAGTGCCAACCGTTTTGTGAACATCAATTATGGTGAAAACACACAAATCAGCCCAAATAGTGCCCATACAGTGCCACATCAGTGCCATTGGTGTCACAGTGCCATCTGTCGTCAGTGCCACCTGTCAGTGTCACCTGCCACATCAGTGCAATGTTTCATCAGTGCCATCTGCCAGTGTCATGTGTCATCAGTGCCATCTGTCACTATTGCCACATCAGTGTCATCAGTGCCACATATCAGTGCCATTTGTCACCACCAAGAATGTCTAAGATTATTTTTAGCTGAGGAGGCGTACAATATTCTTGCGGCCGACGAGAGCAATGGGAAGCTCTCTGCTTCGGATTCCTCTTCATATTCAGATTCTGAGTCTGAAGTGGACTACGAGCCTGTCCTAAGCAGTGGAACACTGACAGCTTCAGAGGAGGATGAGAGTCCGCCCGCCAGACGAAGGCATTCTGGTGAGTGCCATCCACCAGCACCACATTGCCATCCACCAGCACCGCAGTACCTAGGCAAAAATCACATACCAGTGGGGTGTCACCTCCGTCCCAAAGGGTTAGGCCCCATGCCAGGCTTCCCCATTCCCTTCAGAACCCCTTGTGGCTTCCTCCTAATTCAGGAGAAGCTATCATTTCCCCTTTCACTGCCCAGCCAGGATTCCAGGTGGACACAGAAAATGTTTCCCCGATTGATTTTTTTCCATTTAATTTTTACTGAGGACATGCTAGCATAAATTGTGGCCCAGTGCAACCTGTATGCACAACAATTCATAGCATGTAACCCAACGTCCTATTATGCTCGTCCCTACGAGTGGAGAACCCTAACAGTGGAGGAGTTTAAAATTTTTTTGGGCCTCGCATTCTGTATGGGACTAACCAAAAAATATGTATTATGTTCATATACACTACAATGATAATACCCAGTGCTCTCCCCGAAATGACCCAAATTTTGACAAGCTTTATATTCTGCCACTACTAAATTATTTTTCTGAAATCTTCCCCCAGTTGTTTACCCCAGATCAACACATATGCGTGGATGCGTCCCTTGTCAAATTTTCTGGCAGGCTGGGCATAAAACAATTTTATCCCCACCAAAAGGGCCCGCTATGGGGTGAAGATTTATAAATTGTGCCACCGAGCCACAGGGTATACATATGCCTTCATGATATACGAAGGGAAGGACACCCAGCTACACCCCCCCTTATTGCCCAGACTACATCGGATGAAGCAGGAAAATCGTTTAGGAACTCATAAACCCACTACATTTGTATGTGGACAACTTTTATACTAGTTTGCCCCTGTTCTGCAACCTTCACAGAAAGAACACTCCAGCATGTGGCACGGTAAATACGAACCGGAAGGGCTTTCCTCAAAGCCTCGTCAACAAGAAGCCAAGAAGAGGGGATATGGCAAGTTTGAGGAAATTCTGGCTGTGAAGTGGAGGGAGAGAAGAGATGTATACTTGCTTTCTTCGATCCACAACAATACATTCGTTGAGATCACCAGGAGGAATGGCCCTATCCAAAAACCAACATGTATCCACGAATACAATATGTTCATGGGGGGTGTCCACTTCAACGACCAAATGCTCGAACCCTACCTTGCCACAAGACGAACATACCAGTGGTATAAAAAAGTTTCAATTTATTTGTTTAATTTGGCCATATACAACAGCTATTTATCTATCACAATTCCACTGAAAGCCCCAACTCCTTCCTTGGCTACCAGGAGGAAATCACCACTGTCCTTGTATTCCCGAATGGCCCACTAGAAAACATTCAATCCGATGTGATTACCAGACTCTCCGAACGCCACTTTCCCGATAAAATCCCTCCCAGACCAACAGGCCTAAAACGTCAGAAAAAATGCCGGGTGTGCACCAGAGGAGGAGGTAGAAGAGACACCACTTATTATTGTCCCCAATGTCCTTCCCAACCAGGCCTCTGCATAATTGACTGTTTCCGCCGTTACCATACTTCACTAATTTATTAGTGAAGTATGGTAAACATAACCGTCACTTCCTGCCATTTACTGTCACACCCCTTATGCCTCTACTTGCTCTGTAACTGACCCTGGCTTGTTATTCGACCACGCTTCTGCCTACCGATTCTGTACATACCTCTGCCTGATCCGGACTGTTTGACCATGCTTTTTGCCTACCTCTTGGACTAATCTTGTACCCTGCCACTGGAGTAGTGGGATTCATAACACAGGGGTCTCATATATGTGAGGGGCTCCAGAATTGTTTTTCTGGATGAAGAAAACATTTTTTTTTTGTTTTCTCATTCCTAGATTAGGGTCTGGAGACTTAGGGGCTTCAAAGAGATTTGGGTGGGAGAAGCCTCTACCCCTGTCCCCATTCTGTCCTGAACGAGGCTCTACTTCTGCCTGTAGGACCTATGCCATTATGCCTCTGCCTGTCGTGTGAACTGACCACACCACATGGTCCTTGTTCCTGGCTACTACCAGGACCAATATTTTGGCACTGCTGACAATCTCTGCCTGCACTAACCCTGGACTGTATATGGAGAGTATCCCTGCCTGCTGCCTGTATTGACTATGGACAGTATTCCTGCCTGTTGCCTGGACCAGTGCTATCCTCCTGTGGACAACTGCGCTACTAAAACCACAGATAATCTTTTGTTTACCCTTTGCTCAGCAGAATGTATTTTGGGGTGTAATTCTTGGTATGTGCATGCTATGTATCCCTAGAACACCTAACAGTGTTCGTTGTATGGGGCCACGCTGTGTAAAAGTCTCACTCGTGGTATCGCCATACTCAGGAGGAGTAGCAGAATGTATTTTGGGGTGTAATTTTTGCTATGTACATGCTATGTGTTGGAAATATCTTATTAATGGACAACTTTGTGTAAAAAAAAAAAAAAAAAAAAAAAAAAAAATAATGCTTTTTTTCCACATTTTCCAAAAACTTCTGGAAAAAAATGAACCATTCAAAAGACTCATTATGCCTCATAGATTATACGTTGGGGTGTTAACTTTCCAAAATGTGGTCATTTTGTAGGCGTTTCCATTGTCCTGGTGCTCCAGGGCCTTCAACGGTGTAATAGGTGGTTGAGAAATGAGATGTGTAATTTATGCTCCTAAAACCCTTGAAGGTGCTATTTCAATTTGGGCCTCTGTATGTGGCCAGGCTGTGTCTCACACATGTGGTATTGCCATACTCAGGAGGAGTAGTAGAATGTATTTTGGGGTGTCATTTTTGCTATGTACATACTATGTGTTGGAAATATCTTATAAATGGACAACTTTGTGTAAAAAAAAAAAAAAAAAAATGCGTTTTCATTTTTTTTTTCCGCACATTTTCCAAAAACTGGAAAAAAAAATGAACCATTCAAAAGACTCATTATGCCTCATAGATTATACGTTGGGGTGTTAGCTTTCCAAAATGGGGTCACTTTTTGGGCGTTTCCATTGTCCTGGTGCTCCGGGGCCTTTAAATCTGTAATAGGTAGTCAACAAGTTAGATTTTTCATTTATGCTCCTAGAACACCTGATGGTACTCCCTGCATGTTGGGCCTCGCTATTTGGCTAGGCTGTGAAAAAGTCCCACACATCTGGTATTGCCATACTTAGGAGGAGTAGCAGAATGTATTTTGGGGCGTCATTTGTGGTATACACATGCCATGTGAGAGAAATAACCTATTACAATGACAATTTTGTGGGGGGGGGTCTTCATTTTGCAAAGAATTGTGGGAAAAAATGACAACATCAAAAACCTCACCATGCATCTTACTAAATACCTTGGAATGTCTGCTTTCAAAAAAGGGGTCATTTGGGGGGTAATTGTACTTTCCTGGCTTGTTCGGGTCGCAAGAAATGAGATAGGCCACCAGTACATCAGGTGTGATCAATTTTTTTATGATTTGCACCACAGCTTGTAGACTCTATAACTTTCACACAGACCAAATAATATCCACTAATTTGGGTTATTTTTACCAAAGATATGTAGCAGTATAAATTGTGGCCAAAATTTATGAAGAAAAATTAATAATTTGCAAAATTTTATCACAGAAACTAAGAAAAATGCATTTTTTTTTCAAAATTTTTGGTCTTTTATAGCACAAAAGATAAAAAACCCAGAGGTGATCAAATACCACCAAAAGAAAGCTCTATTTGTATGAAAAAAAGGACAAAAATTCATTTGGGTACAGTATTACATGACTGAGTAATTGTCATTCAAAGTGTGAGAGCACTGAAAGATGAAAATTGGTCTGGTCAAGAGGGGGGTTTAAGTGCCCAGTTGTCAAGTGGTTAAAGGTAACCATCCTGATCTGTTTGCTTGTAATTGGTGTGTGTGTATAAAAGGTCAATGAGTTTCTGGATGAGTTTCCTTACAGACCCTTGCATCTTTTATCCAGTACTAAACTGAGGTTTCTGGACTCTGAGTAATGGGGAAAGCAAAAGAATTGTCAAAGGATCTGGGGGGAAAGGTAGTTGAACTGTATAAAACAGGAAAGGGATATAAAAAGATATCCAAGGAATTGAGAATGCCAATCAGCAGTGTTCAAACTCCACTCAAGATGTGGAAAATGAGGGGTTCTGTTGAAACCAAAGGTTGACCAAGTAAAATTTCAGCCACACCTGCCAGGAGAATTGTTTTGGATGGAAATAAAAACCCACAAATAACTTCAGGTGAAATACAGGACTCTCTGAAAACA
Source organism: Aquarana catesbeiana (assembly GCF_042186555.1). NCBI lineage: Eukaryota > Metazoa > Chordata > Amphibia > Anura > Ranidae > Aquarana > Aquarana catesbeiana. Next base: position 188,586,930 of record NC_133329.1, on the reverse strand, counting down.
TGTGGTGTGGCTGTTTTCAAGATACACAATAAGGAGGCACTTAGAAAGATGGGTTGCATGGTCGTGTCACCAGAAGAAAGCCATTACTATGCAAATGCCACAAAGTATCCCGCTTACAATATGCCAAAAAGCACAGAGACAAGCCTCAAACCTTCTGGCACAAAGTCATTTGGAGTAATGAGACCAAAATTGAGCTTTTTGGCCACAACCATAAATGCTTAATTTGCAGAGGAGTTAACAAGACCTATGATGATAGGTACACCATTCCTACTGTGAAACACTGAGGTGGATCGCTGATGTTTTGGGGATGTGTGAGCTACAAAGACACAGGACATTTGGTCAAAATTGATGGCAAGATGAATGAAGTATGTTATCAAAAAATACTGGAGGAAATTTTGCATTCATCAACCAGTAAGCTGCACATGGGACCTACTTGGACATTCCTATATGACAATGATCCAAAACACAAGGCCAAGTTGACCTGTCATTGGCTACAGCAGAATAAAGTGAAGGTTCTGGAGTGGCCATCTCAGTCTCCTGACTTCAACATCATTGAGACACTCTGGGGAGATCACAAACGTGCAGTTCATGCAAGACAGCCCAAGGATTTACAGGAACTGGAGGCTTTTTGCCAAGAGGAATGGGCACCACAAAAGACTTTAAAAAGACTCATTATAATTGAAAAAGAGTAAACACAGTTGTTTAATAATAAATGGCTTCAGCCAAACACTATCCATGAGTGAAAAAAGTTTTTCTGGTGTTATTCATATTCTCTGAAAAAATGGCCAAGAAAGCATACATTCTGCCAGGGTATGTAAACTTATGAGCACAACTGTATACTGTACATATTGTATATGCTGGATGTGTGGAGTGTACACATGCTTGCTATGCTTGACAGAAGAACTGAATATACTGAAGGTGACTCACAGGACTTCTTATTTATTGTATTGTATTTATTGTATTATATTGTATATACTCTGTTTGACTTGCCTTGTGTTACTGAGATCCAATAAATGCTACACTCTCTGGAAAAGTTGCCTTGAATTCACTTTGAGAAGATTGTGTTCCTGTTTCCATGATAACAATAATTTCTGAATTTATATTATTATTGGCAATATATTGGTACAGAGGAGGCCTAGAATTTGCATAATAATAATAATTTACTATTTTATCAATATAATTGACAACACTTGGATCATTATTCTGTTGGAAGGCTGTGGCCATTCACCCTGTTATCAGTGAGGCTCCCTAACCTGTCCAAAAGGGTTAATCCCTTGTGATTAAATAAAGGTTTCCTTTGATCTTCCCTGGTTAAAGAGGTGTCATATTGACACTGAGCTAAGGAACAGTGGCAAACTGAAAGACAGGAGTGCTCAGATGACACAATTACCCTGAAATTTGCCGCCACCATAGGAAATTTGCAATCGGGAAAGATATGAATATTGATCGATCAATTTGCAAAACTTCTTGAGAAAATAGGTGTGACTATAGGGCAATCGTTCTTCCCTCAGTCTTTTAAGGCACAGACGTTCCCCATTGAACCTCTTGGTGGGTCTAGGGGATCATTTGGAACCGTGATCACTTTGAAAGGTGATAAAGTATTATTAACAAGGTTCTACAAAAGCTCCAGAAGAAGCCCCGTTTGTGGCGAAACAAACACTTTGAGGCAATAACACTTTTGTACCTTGACCATTGAGTTTTATACTATCTGTGTAATAAAAATTCTATTTTTTTTGTAAATTTGATTTTGATTTTCTTGCACCTTAAAACTCCATTCTCGTGCTCTCTGGGTATACACTTTTTCTGTATTATTCTGTTTAAAGTACCAATGACCTATGACTGAGACAACTTTCTTACACTAGGTTACACATTTCACTCCAGATATTCCTTAAATTTCATTGCACGGTAAAGGCACTTTGTGCCAGATGAAGAAAAGCAGCCCCAAAGCATAACGTAGCTGCCTCTTATATTTTACAGCAGGTAAAGTGTGCTTTTCTTTAAAAGCTTAATTTTCATGGTTCAATAAAGTTTTTTATTGATTTTTCCGTAAATCTGTTATTATTATTCAGGATTTATATAGTGCCAACAGTTTACGTAGCGCTTTACAACTTGAGGGTAGACAGTACAAATACAATACACTTCAATACAGTAGGAATCAGAGGGCCCTGCTCCTTACAATCTAAGAGGGAAGGTCAAGAGATACAAGAGGTAATAATTGTGGGTGATGTGCTGATTGAGAAGATAAATGTATAGTTGTTAGGTGGGGGCCAGATAGGCTTCTCTGAAAAGATGAGTTTTCAGGGATCGTCTGAAAGTGGATAAAGTAGGAGAAAATCAGACGGATTGGGGTAGAGCATTCCAGAGGATGGGAGAAGCTCTGGAGAAGTCCTGAAGACGAGCATGGGATGAGGTGACAAGGGAGTTTGAGAGCAGGAGGTCTTGGGAGGAGCGAAGAGAATGATTAGGTTGGTATTTTGAGACTAGGTTAGAGATGTAGCTGGGGGCCAGGTTGTGGATGGCTTTGTAAGTTATAGTTAGCATCTTGAATTTAATTCGGTGACTGAGTGGCAGCCAATAGAGGGATTGGCAGAGGGATATAGCAGACACTGAGCGGTTTGTGAGGTGGATGAGCCTGGCAGCAGCGTTCATGATGGACTGAAGTGGGGACAGCATATTTAGAGGTAAGCCAATGAGGAGGGAGTTGCAGTAGTCGAGGCGGGAGATGACCAGGGAGTGGATTAGAAGCTTTGTGTTGACATTGGTTAGGAATGTGGCGTATCTTGGAGATGTTGCGGAAGTTGAGGTGGCAAATTTTGGATAGTAATAGAATGTGGGGCCGAAAGGTTAGTTCAGAGTCCAGGATTACACCTAGGACCTTGGCTTGGGGGGATAGGTTGATAATTGAGCCGTTGATATTGACAGAGAAATCAGGGGAAGTGGCACCCGAGGGAGGAAATATCATGAGCTCGGTTTTGGATAGGTTGTTTGAGGAAATGATGTGACATCCAGGCTGATATGTCTGCTATTAAGTTGGTAATGCGTGAGGAGACAGATGGAGAGAGCTGGGGTTAGAGAGATTTAGGTGTCATCAGCGTAGAGATGATATTTAAAGCCGTGGGAGGCAATCAACTGACCCAGGGAGGTGGTGTACTTTGAGAAAAGGAGAGGTCCAAGAACAGAACCTTGGGGGACCCCAACGAAGAAAGGAAGAGGAGAGGAGGAAGTAGAGTTGTAAGTGACACTGAAGGAGCGGTGGGAGAGGTAGGATGAGAACCAGCAAAAAGTACAGTCACGGAGACAAAAGGAGTGAAGTTTATTGAGAAGGAGGGGATGGTCCACTGTGTCAAAGGCAGCAGAGAGATCCAGGAGAAGTTGTACAGAATAGTGTCCACTGGTTTTAGCCGTTAGTAGGTCATTTGAGAGTTTGAGAGCAGTTTCCGTGGAGTGTTGGGGGCGAAATCCGTACCAAAGGGGATCAAGCAGTTTATTCATGGTCAGATGGTCGCTTGGTCGGTTGTAGACCAGTCTTTCAAGAAGTTTGAAGGAGAAAGTGAGTAAGGAGATGGGACGTGGTTGTTAAGATGGTGGGGTCCAGTGAGGCATTTTAAGTATGGGGGTGACTAGCGCATGTTTTAGAGAGTTTGGGAAGATGCCACTAGAGAGGGAGAGGTTGAAAATGTGAGTTAGAGAGTGTAGAATTGAGTCAGAGGGTGAGCGTAGCATTTGCAAGGGAGCAGGATCCAGGGGACAGGTGGTTAGATGAGTGTTAGATAAAAGTTTAGCAACCTCATTAATACTAGCAGGGTTGAATGAGGGAAGTAATGATTGTATCTGTGGACATGGGGTGTTGCATGGGGGAGGTTTTTGCGCATTGGAGATCTCCTCATGAATTGTATCAGTCTTAGTTTTGAAGTGATTGGGGATCTCCTGGGCAGTGAGTGAGTTGGTGGGTGGAGGACAGAGTAGAGTGTTGAAGGTAGAGAAGAGTTGACGTGGACTGGATGAGAAGGTGTTAATGAGTGTGATAAAGTAGATCTGTTTGGCAGTGTGAAGGAATAGTATTTTAGGAGGGCAGATTTATATTGTGTGAAGTCTTCCTGTAACTTGGTCTTATGCCACATTCGCTCAAGAGCGCAGCTACGTTTTCTGAGACTTCTGGTGTCATCTGTTTGCCAGGGTTGTAGCAGTCGGGGCCTAATAATGCATGCAGTAAGGGGGGCAAGCTTGTCTAGGGAGGAAGACAGTGAGCTGTTGTTGAAGAAGAACAGGGGTGAGATTTTGTCATAGAGGTGATCAGTAGCAGTAGAGAAGAGAAGGGTTGAGGTGGTGAAGGTTTCTACGTGTAACTGTTAGGCGGTTGGAAGGAGAGGAGGTGGAAGTCAGGGAGAGAGCAAAACTAATAAGGTGGTGGTCAGAGAGTGGGAGAGGATTGTTGGAAAGGTTGCACGGAAGTGCACAGATTGGAGAGGACAAGGTCAAGGGTATTGCCGTTGGACTGAGCAGGAGCCTGTATCCATTGCTTCAGGTCAATCAATGAGGTTAGACTGAGAAGTTTAGAAGTAATAGCAGTGTTAGTGTTAACAGGGATGTTGAAGTCCCTATCAAAAATATAGCACAGAAACATACATTAATGCAAGAAACAAAGAAAATAAAATGAATACATTGTGTTTATCATATTGTTGTCCAGCATCAGGTTGCTCTTGAAGTATAAAGAAACTGCATATATGCAGTGGCTCAATAAACCATGTCTCAATATAGGTAGTAGTCGGACAGTGAGGATTACATAGTAGAGGGAGAAAAAAGCAAAGAACAGTATGCATCTTCTTTTTTTTTTTTTTTTTTTTTTTTTTTTTTTTGTCTGTTGCTGGTCTATAATTTTCTTTCCAATTTCCTGGCAACTCCCTCCTTTGCTTTCTGTGGTACTGTCAGAAACCATGAACCAGACCGAGACAGAAGTACAGCAAAATCACACTTGTTAATTAATAAAAATAAAAAAGTAAATAGAGTAAGCGTAGTCAAAGCATAGCCAGAGTCCAGTAACCGGATCGGGTAGTCAGCCAAGCCGGAGTCCAGTAACCGGATCGGGTAGTCAGCCAAGCCAGAGTCCAGTAACCGGATCGAGTAGTCAGCCAAGCCAGAGTTCAGTAACCGGATCTGGTAATCAGCCAAGCCAGAGTTCAGTAACCAGATCAGGTAATCAGCCAGGTCACAAGTCAGGGATCCAAGTAGAGGAACAGCAAGCAGGATAAGGAGCCAGAAGGGATGTCAGCAAAGCCAGTCTTTAAACAGGAACGCAGGAGATGGTTTCTTGTGATGTGACCAAGGCGAAGGCAGGAATGAAGTAAGCTGGAGATCTTTAAGTAGGTGGGACTGACGAGCAGATCCACAACAGCTGGTTAACTGTGGAGAGAGATGAGAGCTGGCAATTAGCCGACAGCTGAGCGGCCAGCTCAGAGAAGGAAGGGCTGAGCCAGCCCTGACAGTACCCCCCTCCTCAATGACCCTTCCCCCTTGGAGGACCACCGGGCTTGAGGGGAAAACGTCTATGGAAATCACGGAGGAGTGCAGGAGCATGTACATCTGAGGATGAGACCCAGGAGCGTTCCTCTGGACCGTAACCTTTCCAATGCACCAGGTACCTGTATATGCCCACGGAACCTACGGGAGTCAACAATGGATTGTACCTCATACTCCTCATGGTTCTCAACCTGTATAGGGTGAGGACGTGGCACCGAGGTGGTAAAGCGGTTGCAGACCAATGGTTTCTATAAGGAGACATGAAACACATTTAAGATGCGCATACTAGGAGGAAGGTCCAACGCGTAAGCCACTGGGTTGATCCTGCAAAGGCTACAGAAAGGCCCAATAAACCGAGGTGCGAACCTCAGTGAGGGAACACGAAGTCGGAGGTTGCGAGGTGACAGCCAGACCCTGTCCCCAACCTGGTAGGAAGGCGCAGGCAGGCGTCTGCGGTCAGCATGGAGTCTGTACCTAGCATTAGCAAAGCCTCCTGGACTTGTGCCCAAGTGGAATGAAGACCACGGAGATGCTCCTCTAGCGCAGGAATACTCTGCGGAACAAACGAGCCAGGCAACATGGAAGGTTGGAAACCATAATTCACCATAAACAGAGACAAATGGGAAGCAGAATTCAAGGCACTGTTGTGAGCAAACTCTGCCCATGGTAATAGGTCTGACCAGTTGTTGTGATGGTCAGAAATATAGCAATGTAGGAATTGCTCCAAGGACTGATTGGCTCGTTCTGCCGCCCCATTAGACTGCGGGTGATAAGCAGAGCAGAAAGCAAGCTGAATTCCCAGCTGTGCACAAAAGGCTCGCCAGAACCGGGACACAAACTGACTAGCCCTGTCTGAGACAATCACCTTGGGTAGCCCATGTAAGCTAAAGATCTCCCAAGCAAAAATGGAAGCCAGTTCCTTAGAAGTGGGCAACTTTTTAAGTGGAATACAATGACATCTTTGAGAACTGGTCAACCACCATAAGGATAACTGTGTTGCCTTGGGAGTTGGGCAACTCCACAATAAAAAAACAGACAGGTGGGTCCAGGGCCTCTCTCCATTGGGTATGGGTTGTAGGAGGCCCACTGGAAGGTGTCGTTGAGTCTTACTCTGAGCACACATGGAGCAGGCAGCTATGAAGGCAGTTACATCAGCACGCAGACTAGGCCACCAGAATTGTTGGGAAATGGCCCAAACGAGTTGATTCTTATCAGGGTGGCCAGCTGCCTTGGGAGAATGGTAAGTCTGGGTCACGGCAGTACAGAGAGACACTCTGGGACAAAGCAGCGGTCACAAGGTTTCTCAGGAGGAGCATCGACCTGAGCAGCAAGAATATTGTCACCCAAAGGAGAAGTAAGACTGGCGCGAACCGTAGCCAGAATACGATCAGGAGGAATCACAGAAACCGGAACCGACTCCAACTTGGAAGTGGAGGAAAATTGTTGTGACAAGGCGTCAGCTCTTACATTCTTAGTACCGGGTAAGAATGAGACAGTGTAATTGAAACTTGACAAGAAAAGAACCCATCGCGCCCTTCTAGGAGAGAATCGTTTAGCCTCACACAAGAATGTGAGATTCTTATGGTCAGTAAGAATGAGAACCGACAGTGTGGTACCTTCAAGGAGATTTCTCCATTCTTTCAGGGCTAAAATGATTGCCAACAGCTCTCTGTCACCAATCTCGTAATTGCAGTCGACAGGTGACAATTTCTTGGAAAAGTAGCCACAAGGATGCATAGCACTCTCTCAGAGGTAGGACGTTGAGACAGAAGGGAGCCAACACCAGTCTCAGAAGCATCAACCTCAAGGATAAAAGGTAACGTAGGATCGGGATGTGCCAACACAGGAGCAAAAACAAAGGCAGCCTTGAGACTTTCAAAGGCCTTAATGGACTCCGGAGACCAACTCTGTGGGTTACCGTTCTTTCTGGTCATATTGGTCAGGGGCTTGACCAGAGAGGAGAAGTTACAAATAACTTCCAATAATAGTTGGCAAAACCCAGGAAACGCTGCAGAGGACGTAACCCCACTGGTCGAGGCCACTGTAGGACTGACGAAAGTTTCTCTGAGTCCATTGAAAAACCAGCAGTGGAAATGACATAGCCCAGGAATTTAACCTGTTCACGATGGAACTCACACTTCTCCAGTTTACAATAGAGATTGTTCTCTCTTAATTCCTGAAGCACACAACAGACATCTGTGTGGTGGCTCTCCAGGGACTTAGAAAATATGAGGATATCATCGAGATAAACCACCACACATAACTGCAACAAGTCTCGAAGGACATCATTAATAAATTCCTGGAAAACTGCCGGGGCATTACAAAGGCCAAAAGGCATTGCGAAATACTCATAATGGCCTGTTCTGGTATTAAATGCAGTTTTTCACTCGTCGCCCTCCTTAATCCTCATGAGATTGTAAGCCCCTCTCAGATCAAGCTTAGTGAAAACCGTTGCTCCTTTTGAGGCAGTCAAATAACTCTGTAATCAACGGGATTGGGTAGGCATTCTTAATTGTGAAACGATTGAGACCCCTATAATCAATACAAGGTCTCAGTTCACCGCTCCTCTTCTTCACAAAGAAGAAACCAGCAGGAGAGGAGGATTTGCGGATGAAACCCCGAGAAAGTGCGTCTGCAACATACTCCTCCATGGCTTTATCCTCCAAGACCGACAAACGGTAAATCCAGCCACGAGGGGGAGTGGCACCAGGTTAAAGGTCAATTGAACAATCATCCGGCCGGTGTGGAGGCAAACTACCGGCTTGACCTTTGTCAAAGACCTTTCTAAAATCACGGTACTCCTCTGGCAGGGAGGAGAGTGAAGAGGTACACAGGACCTTGGCTACCTTCCGGAAGCATGTTTCACTGCATTGTGGTGACCAGGAGAGAACCTCAGCACAGAGCCAATCAAGAGGGGTTGTGCCTCTGTAACCAAGGATAACCAATAACCAGCGGAAACTTAGGAGAGGAAATCACTTGGAATTGGATTATCTCATGGTGAAGAGCCCCTATGGCCATGGACAACGGAACCGTCTCATGAGTCACATGGGCAGGCTGTAGAGGTCTCCCATCAAGAGCCTTAATGGCAAGTGGAGTGTCACACAGCTGCAGTGGAATCGAGTGCTTTGATACAAAGCAGCATCAATGAACAGGCCTGCAGCCCCAGAGTCGATTAGAGCCTGTATCTCGATAGACAGCTTATCCCAAGAAAGGGTGACCGAAACCAGGGGCTTATTCTTTTGGATAACTGGGGATGACACAACACCAACTAAGGTCTGTCCACGACAGGACCTCAAGGTTCGGGTGTTCCCAGGACGCGTAGGACAAGACTTCAAAAAGTGACCTGCCTGGCCGCAATAAAGGCACAATCTCTCCCTCCTTCTAAAGGCTCTCTCATCCGCAGAGAGACGCGTGAAGCCCAAGTGCATGGGTTCATCTTCACTGACCGACTCGGTACCAGGAGGCATGGGAGGTGAGGGACGCACAGGTGGGACTGCAAAGCTCAGAGGCAAACGTACAGAAGGCTTCCGCAAGCGCTCCTTAAAAGAAAGTCTTTCTCTGAGTCTGGAGTCGATGAGGATGGCAAACGAGATCAAGCTCTTCAGCTCAGTGGGTATATCTCGGGCTGCTATCTCATCCTTGATGGAATCAGAGAGACCATGGGAAAAAGCAGCCACAAGGGCCTCATTGTTCCAAGCAACCTCTGCTGCCAGAGTACGGAACTCAATGGCCTAGTTGGAAACAGTTCTCATACTCTGATGGACATGAGGCACTTGGCAGCAGAAGCGGAGCATGCGGGAAAGGCAAATACACTTTTAAAGGAGGCCACAAACTCAGGGTAACTCAAGACAACAAGTTTTTGCGTCTCCCATAGAAGGTTAGCCCAGGCCAAGGCTCTCTCAGAAAGCAAAGATATCACAAACCCTACTTTGCTTCTGTCAGTGGGAAACACCTGGGGCAGCATCTCAAAGTATATCTCAACTTGGTTGAGAAACCCTCTGCATTGAACTGGAACGCCCCCAAATAGCTGGGGAAGCGGGGCGGAACCAGACATACCTCTTATAGAGGTAATACTCAAGGCGGATGCCTGCACAGGGACTGGCGCAGCAGCAGGGACAGCCTGCAACTCAGGTTGTACTGGAGCAGCCACAGTGGGGGATTCCAGGTGAGCTGTGCGACTCAGGAGCCATAGCAAACTGTAACGCCATAGCAAACTGATCCACGCGGTGATCTTGCTCATCCAATCTGGAAAAAATATTACCAACAAGTGGATTGACTGTATCTTCTGAATTCATGACCTTCGCCTACTGTCAGAAGCCATGAACCAGAACGAGACAGAAGTACAATAAAATCACACTTGTTTATACAAATAAAAAGGTAACTAGAGTAAGAATAGTCAAAGCATAGCCAGAGTTCAGTAACCGGAACGGGTTGTCAGCCAAGCCAGAGTTCAGTAACCAGATCGGACAATCAGCCAGGCCAGAAGTCAGGGATCCACGTAGAGGAACAGCAAGCAGGATAAGGAGCCAGAAGGGATGTCAGCAAAGCCAGTCTTTAAACAGGAACGCAGGAGATGGTTTCTTGTGATGTGACCAGGGCGAAGGCAGGAATGAAGTGAGCTGGAGATCTTTAGGCGGGACTGACGAGCAGATCCACAAAGCTGGTTAACTGTGAAGAGAGATGAGAGCTGGCAATTAGCCGACAGCTGAGCGGCCAGCTCAGAGAAGGAAGGGCTGAGCCATCCCTGACAGGTACATGTTCACTGTAGTGGTGTATAAATATACCTAACTGCAGAGTGACAAAATTTCTCCATTTAAATATGCTTACCTACTGAATATTATTATACAGGATTTATATAGCGCCTGCAGTTTGCATAGTGCTTAAAGAGGAAATAAAGCCTAAAAAAAAATTAAATACACCCTGTAAGGCAAAGTCATAATGAGCTAGTATGCATAGCATACTAGCTCATTATGAATAACTTACCACAGATCGAAGCCCCCGAAGCGATCCTCGATCGCCTCCTCCACCATCGGAGTGACTTCCTGGTGTCGCGGCTCCGGCGCTGTGACTGGCCAGAGCCGCAATGATGTCACTCCGGCGCATGCATGCGTACTTAATTAGTAAATAGTCCACCTGTGTGTAATTTAATCTCAGTATAAATACAGCTGTTCTGTGAAGCCATCAGAGGTTTGTTAGAGAGCCTTAGGCCTCTTTCACATGGGCTTTCCAATCAGGTCTGCCTGTCAGTTTTTCAGTTGGACACTCCATTCACCCCTATGGGGCAGCGGATGTCAGGGGTGACATGTCCGCTGCTATTCGATCCTGACCATGAAATCCAGACAGGTAAAGACCCTATTTTCCATCCGTCTGGCAGGTGGGATCGAATGAAAATGGACAGGCGGTCAATTTTCACCTGAGGAGAGCGGGACTCCTGACAGGTCTGTCTCTGCACAGTGAACGGAGACAGACCTGTCATCCGCCTGCTAAGTGGGGATCAGCAGAGTCTACCTGGTGGACTGCCCGTATGAAAGAGCCCTGAGTGAACAAACAGCATCATGAAGGCCAACAAACAGACAAGACAGGTCAGGAATTAAGTTGTGGAGAAGTTTAAAGCAGGGTTGTTATAAAATAAATATTCCAAGCTTTGAACATCTGGCAAAGCACTGTTCAATCCATTATCCAAAAATGGAAAGAGTATGGCACAACAGCAAACCTACCAAGACATGGCCGTCCATCTAAACTGACAGGCAGGGCAAGTAGAGCATTAATCAGAGAAGCAGCTAAGAGGCTCATGGTAAGTCTGAAGGAGATGCAGAGATCCACCGCTCAGGTGGGAGAATCTGTCCACAGGACAACTATTAGTGGTGCACGCCACATATTTGGCCTTTATCGACACAGCAAACATGTGGAAGAAGGTGCTCTGTCAGATGAGACCAAAATTGAACTTTTTGGCCTAAAAGTAAAACGCTATGTGTGGTGGAAAACTAACACTGCACATCACCCTGAACACACCATCCCTACCATGAAACATGGTGGCAGCATCATGTCGTGGGGATGCTTTTCTTTAGCAGGGACAGGGACGGGACACTGATGGGAAGATGGATGGAGCCAAATACAGGCCAATCTTAGAAGAAAACCTGTGAGATTCTGCAAAAGACTTGAGACTGGGGTGGAGGTTCACCCTCCAGCAGAATAACGTCCCTAAACATACAGCCAGAGCTACAATGGAATGGTTTAGATCAAAGCATATTCATGTGTTAGAATGGCCCAGTCAAAGTCCAGACCTAAATCCAATTGAGAATCTGTGGCAAGACTTGAAAATTGCTGTTCACAGATGCTCTCCATCCAATCTGACAGAGCTTGAGCTATTTTCCAAAGAAGAATGGACAAAAATGTCACTCTCTAGATGTGCAAAGCTGGTAGAGACATTCCCAAAAAGACTTGCAGCTGTAATTGCAGCAAAAGGTGGTTCTACAAAGTATTGACTAGGGGGGCTGAATACAAATGCACGCCACACTTTTCACATATTTATTTGTAAAAAATTTTGAAAACCATTTATAATTTTTCTTCCACTTCACAATTATGTGCCACTTTGTGTTGGTCTATCATATAAAATCTCAATAAACTACATTTATGTTTTTGGTTGTAACAAGATGTGGAAATACGGGGCAATTTAGGTAACAGCGATCACAGGTCAATTAGTTTCAGTATAAATCACACAAATAGGAGACATGAAGGGAACACAAAGACACTGAATTTCAAAAGAGCCAACTTCCCTAAACTACAAACCTTGCTAAAAGGCATAAATTGGGATAAAATATTAGGAACAAAGAATACAGAGGAGAGATGGGTTTGCTTTAAGAGCATATTAAATAAGGGCATTAGCCAATGTATCCCATTGGGTAATAAATTTAAAAGAGCGAACAAACATCCTGGATGGCTTAACTCCAATGTAAAAATGCATATAAAAGCAAAGGAGAAGGCCTTCAAAAAATACAAGGTTGAGGGATCATCCACAGCATTCAGAATTTATAAAGAATGCAATAAGAAATGTAAGGGTGCAATTAGGATGGCTAAGATAGAACATGAAAGACACATAGCGGAGGAGAGCAAAAAAAATCCCAAGAAATTCTTTAAGTATGTAAACAGTAAAAAAGGGAGGACAGACCATATTGGCCCCATAAAGAATGAGGAAGGACATCTGGTTACAAAGGATGGGGAGATGGCAGAGGTATTGAATTTATTCTTCTCCTCAGTATTCACGAGTGAATCGGGGGGCTTCAGTAACCAAAACTGCAGTGTTTATCCTCATGACACAACACAGGAAGCACCTACATGGTTAACAGAGGACGGAATTAAAATTAGACTTGAGAAACTTAACATTAATAAATCACCGGGACCAGATGGCTTGCATCCGAGGGTACTTAGGGAACTCAGTCAGGTGATTGCCAGACCGTTGTTCCTAATTTTTACAGACAGTCTATTGACTGGAATGGTGCCAGCTGATTGGAGAAAAGCCAATGTAGCACCAATATTTAAAAAGGGCCCAAAAAACATCCCTGGGAATTACAGACCAGTTAGCCTAACATCAATAGTATGTAAACTCTTGGAGGGGATGATAAGGGACTATATACAAGATTTTAGTAATAAGAATGATATCATTAGCAGTAATCAGCATGGATTCATGAAGAATCGTTCTTGCCAAACCAATCTATTAACCTTCTATGAGGAGGTGAGTTGCCATCTAGATAAAGGAAGGCCCGTAGACGTGGTGTATCTGGATTTTGCAAAAGCATTTGACACAGTTCCCCATAAACGTTTACTGTACAAAATAAGGTGCGTTGGCATGGACCATAGGGTGAGTACATGGATTGAAAACTGGCTACAAGGGCGTGTTCAGAGGGTGGTGATAAATGGGGAGTACTCAGAATGGTCAGGGGTGGGTAGTGGGGTGCCCCAGGGTTCTGTGCTGGGACCAATCCTATTTAATTTGTTCATAAATGACCTGGAGGATGGGATAAACAGTTCCATCTCTGTATTTGCAGACGATACTAAGCTAAGCAGGGCAATAACTTCTCCGCAGGATGTGGAAATCTTGCAAAAAGACCTGAACAAATTAATGGGGTGGGCGACTACATGGCAAATGAGGTTCAATGTAGAAAAATGTAAAATAATGCATTTGGGTGTCAAAAATATGAATGCAATCTATACACTGGGGGGAGAACCTCTGGGGGAATCTAGGATGGAAAAGGACTTGGGGGTCCTAGTGGATGATAGGCTCAGCAACGGCATGCAATGCCAAGCTGCTGCTAATAAAGCAAACAGAATATTGGCATGCATTAAAAGGGGGATCAACTGCAGAGATAAAACGATAATTCTCCCGCTCTACAAGACTCTGGTCCGCCCGCACCTGGAGTATGCTGTCCAGTTCTGGGCACCAGTCCTCAGGAGGGACGTACTGGAAATGGAGCGAGTACAAAGAAGGGCAACAAAGCTAATAAAGGGTCTGGAGGATCTTAGTTATGAGGAAAGGTTGCGAGCACTGAACTTATTCTCTCTGGAGAAGAGACGCTTGAGAGGGGATATGATTTCAATTTACAAATACTGTACTGGTGACCCCACAATAGGGATAAAACTTTTTCGCAGAAGAGAGTTTAATAAGACTCGTGGCCACTCATTGCAATTAGAGGAAAAGCGGTTTAACCTTAAACTACGTAGAGGGTTCTTTACTGTAAGAGCGGCAAGGATGTGGAATTCCCTTCCACAGGCGGTGGTCTCAGCGGGGAGCATTGATAGCTTCAAGAAACTATTAGATAATCACCTGAATGACCGCAATATACAGGGATATGTAATGTAATACTGACACATAATCACACACACATAGGTTGGACTTGATGGACTTGTGTCTTTTTTCAACCTCACCTACTATGTAACTATGTCTATGTAACTAAGACAAAATGTGGAAAATTTCAAGGAGTATGAATACTTGTTCAAGGCACTGTATCTGAGTGGGTTTATTTAGGGAATTATTTGGTCTTTTGTTTAACCCTTTCACTGCCAGGCCCTCCATTTTTACACTCAGGTGGCCAGACCATATTTGCAATTTTTCCTTTTGCTTTTTTATTTTTCACTTCTAGCTTTCATAGTTTGTAAAAGATCCCACAAACCATATTTTTTCTGAAAGCACATGACCAGTAGAATAAAAAGAAGGTTCTGCTGATTCTTAAGGTCCCACGATATTTGCGCAAATGTTTAACCAAACAATATTTTTACTAAAAATCCACAAAAAACATGATTAGTAGATAACCACAGCAAAGTTTCCAAAATTCCTACTAAATATAAAAGCTTAACCTGTATTGAGTTAATAAATAACAAATATTTGTAATCTTTACATTGCACCTTTTTTGCAAAATGGTGAAAATCGAACATACGCAAAAATTTAAATATCCAAATTTCTCTAAAAATCTGAAGGTTTTAATTTTTCCGTTACAGCTTTCAGAAGTTGTGAAAGACCCCCCCCCCCCAACCATATACTTTCTGAAAGCATATGACCTCTGCAATAAAAAGAAGGTACTACTGATTTTTTAGACCCTGCGGTACTTGCACAAATGTTTATCAAACCAATATATCCGCAAAAAATACACTAAAACCATTAATAGCAGATAAAAACAGCTAATTTTTGAAAAAAATTCCTGCTAAATCCCTACTAAATATAAAAGCTTAACCTGTGCGGAGTTAATAAATAACAAAAAATGTAAATTTTTACATTGCACCTTTTTGCAAAATGGTGAAAATCGAACATACGCAAAAATGTACATATCCAAATTACTCTAAAAATGTGAAGGTTTTCATTTTTCCCTTTTACAGCTTTCAAAATTTGTGAAAGACCCCCCAAACCATATATTTTATGACCTCTAGAATTAAAAGAAGGTGCTACTGTTTTTCTCAGGCCCCGTGGTATTTGCGCAAATGTTTATCAATATTGTTGCTAAAAATACACTAAAAATATTATTAGCAGATAAAAACACAATTTTACAAGATTCCTGCTAAATATAAAAGTTTATCCTGTGTTGAGTTAATAAATAACAAATATTTGCACATTTTAAATTGCGCCTTTTTGCAAAATGGTGAAAATCGAATGTACCCAAAAATTCCTCAAAAAATCTGGAGGTTTTTCACTTTCAACTTTCAGCGTTTGTAAAAGACCCTCAAACCATATATTTTCTGAAAGCATATGACCTCTGGAATAAAAAGAAGGTGCTACAGATTTTTTTAGGCCCTGTGGTATTTGCGCAAATGTTTATCTGTTTATCAAAACTATTTTTTTGCTAAAAATTTAGCACTGCGTCGCTTTAACTGCTAATTGCGCGGTCATGCAATGTTGTACCTAAACTATTTTTTCGCTAAAAATACACTGAAATCATTAATAGTGGATTCATTCATGGCAAAATGTACAACATTCCTGCTAAATTCCTAGCAAATATAAAAGTTAAAACTGTATTGAGTTATTAACCAATTCAGCCCCGGAAGGTTTTACCCCCTTCCTGACCGGAGCACTTTTTACAATTTGGCACTGCGTTGCTTTAACTGCTAATTGCGCCGTCATGCAATGTTGTACCCAAACAAAATTTGTGTCCTTTTTTTTCCACAAATAGAGCTTTCTTTTGATGGTATTTGATCACCTCTGCGGTTTTTATTTTTTGAGCTATAAATGGAAAAAGACCGAAAATTTTGAAAAAAAAAAAAATATTTTCTACTTTTTGTTATAAAAAAAATCCAATAAACTCCAATTTTAGTCATACATTTAGGCCAAAATGTATTCAGCCACATGTCTTTGGTAAAAAAAAAGTCAATAAGCGTATATTTATTGGTTTGCGCAAAAGTTATAGCGTCAACAAACTAGGGTACATTTTCTGGAATTTACACAGCTTTTAATTTATGACTGCCTATCTCATTTCTTGAGGTGCTAAAATGGCAGGGCAGTACACCCCCCCCCCCCCCCCCAAATTATCCCATTTTGGAAAGTAGACACCCCAAGGAAATTGCTGAGAGGCATGTTGAGCCCATTGAATATTTTTCCCAAGTGATTGAATAATACAAAAAGTTGTCACTAAATGATATATTGCTCACACATGCCATGGGCATATGTGGAATTGAACCCCAAAATACATTCTGCTGCTTCTCCTGAGTATGGGGATACCACGTGTGGGACTTTTTGGGAGCCTAGCCACGTACGGGGCCCCGAAAACCAAGCACAGGATTTCTAAGCTCGTAAATTTTTGATTTCACTCCTCACTACCTATCACAGTTTTGAAGGCCATAAAATGCCCAGATAGCACAACCCCCCCAAATGACCCCATTTTGGAAAGTAGACACCCCAAGCTATTTGCTGAGAGGCATGGTGAGTTTTTTGCAGCTCTCATTTGTTTTTGAAAATAAAGAAAAGAAAAATTGATTTTTTTTTTCTTTTTTCAATTTGAAAAACTTTGTGACAAAAAGCGAGATCTGCAAAATACTCATCATACCTCTCAGCAAATAGCTTGGGGTGTCTACTTTCCAAAATGGGGTCATTTGGGGGGGGGGGGTTGGACCGTCTGGGCATTCCATGGCCTCCATAAACTGTGATAGCCAGTGATGAGTGAAATCAAAAATTTACACCCTTAGAAAACCTGAAGGTGGTGCTTGGTTTTTGGGGTCCCGTACGCGGCTAGGCTCCCAAAAAGTCTCACACATGTGGTATCCCTGTACTCAGGTGAAGCAACAATGTATTTTGGGGTGTAATTTCACATATGCCCATGGCATGTTTGAGCAATATATCATTTAGTGACAAATTTGTGCAAAAAAAAAAAAAAAATGTCTTTTTCCCGCAACTTGTGTCAAAATATAAAATATTCCATGGACTCGACATGCCTCTCAGAAAATAGCTTGGGGTGTCTACTTTCCAAAATGGAGTCATTTAATGGGGGTTTGAACTGTCCTGGCATTTTATGCACGACATTTAGAAGCTTATGTCACACATGACCCACTCTTCTAACCACTTGAAGACAAAGCCCTTTCTGACACTTTTTTGTTTACATGAAAAAATATTTTTTTTTGCAAGAAAATTACTTTGAACCACCAAACATTATATATTTTTTTAAAACAAATGCCCTACAGATTAAAATGGTGGGTGTTGCATTTTTTTTTTTTACACAGTATTTGCGCAGCGATTTTTCAAACGCATTTTTTTGGGAAAAAACACACTTTTTTTTTAAATTTTAATGCACTAAAACACACCATATTGCCCAAATGTTTGATGAAATAAAAAAGATGATCTTAGGCCGAGTACATGGATACCAAACACGACATGCTTTAAAATTGCGCACAAACGTGCAGTGGCGACAAACTACATACATTTTTAAAAGCCTTTACAGGTTGCCACTTTAGATTTACAGAGGAAGTCTACTGCTAAAATTACTTCCCTTGATCTGACCTTCGCGGTGATACCTCACATGCATGGAGCAATTGCTGTTTACATTTGACGCCAGACCGGCGCTTGCGTTCGCCTTTGCGCGAGAGCAGGGGGGGACAGGGGTGCTTTTTTTTTTTTTTTTTTTTCCTTTATTATTTTTTTGCTTTTTTATGTTATTTTTAAACTGTTCCTTTTCATTTTTTTTTTTTTATCACTTTTATTGTTATCTCAGGGAATGTAAATATCCCCTATGATAGCAATAGGTAGTGACAGGTACTCTCTTTTTGAAAAAATTGGGGTCTATTAGACCCTAGATCTCTCCTCTGCCCTAAAAGCATCTGACCACACCAAGATCGGCGTGATAAAATGCTTTCCCAATTTCCCAATGGCGCTGTTTACATATCTGGCGAAATCTAAGTCATGAAATGCTTGTAGATTCCGGTTTCTTAGGCCATGGAGATGATTGGAGCCATTCTGGTCTCTGATCAGCTCTATGGTCAGCTGGCCGAACCACCGGCTGCATTCTTGGGTTCCCTGTTGGGACAGGAGACCCAGAGAAAACCATGGAAGATTGTGGGAGGGGGGGACATTCCCTCCCACTGCTTGTAAAAGCAGTCTAGAGGCTAATTGGCCGCTAGGATTGCTTTTACATGAAAGCTGACCGCTGGCTGAAAAGAATGATATCTAAACCTGCAGGCATCATTCTGGTATAACCACTCAAAATCCAGCAACATACCAGTACGTTGCTGGTCCTTGTTAGGCATATATTTTAATCTTTTTTTTTTTTAATGCAGCCTGTGGGCTGAACGGAAAAAAGATTGATCGGTGGGTATGTCCACCATTAGAATACCTCCCTTCATCCACCCACTTCTAATGATGGGCATAGATGCACCATTTATATATGCCGAAGCATGGGGGCATCCGCCCCAAAAGTTAGGAGCGAATCGCTCCTCCGCCCCTGCTGCCCCATGCTTTGGCATATATGCTTTTTTTTTAACTGTGATGGTGAAATCACCTCCGACAGCGCTGTAGTCTCGGCTTTATGTATCGTGGGAGCAAACGCTGTTGCTGTCAAGATAAATAAATCCACGCTGCAGCTGAATGGTGTCCCTGAAAACAAAAAAATGGTTAACAATAAAACACAGTAAACAGTAAAGTATAAAAAAAAATTACATACCTGAAAAGCAAACATGATAAAACATTGCAGAATAGAATACAGTAAAAAAAGGACAGAACAATAGAGAATAGAGAGAGAGAGAGAGAGAGAGAACAATAAAACGACAACTATTTTTGTTTTTTATTTTATTTTTTTTTTTGTGCATTTTTTTTTTTTTTATAACTAACTTTTGTAACTGTAACCGGTTCCAGGTTCAGGTCTCTCAAAATGCGATGGCATCTTGGGAGACCCTGTGAAAGTGTGCCTAGTCTGTGTAATGCTGTACCCTATGCTAAAACTCAACTAGTGTATGGTAGCGCTCAAAACATTCACCAATGCAAAGACCAGGATTGTCAGGACAGGAGGGACAATAATAGCAGGTGTCACGCCTATATCCGCGCTTTCTACAGACACAACATTTTCTTTGGGGGGCTCATTGGGTAGGGGTACTCGGGAGGACATAAGGAAAATGCCTCTCATGCAGCCGGCTTACTGCATTTGTTTGGGCAAAGTGAGGTGGAGCACCGTCTGGAAACAGAAGGGCTCTGACGATCTCTTCCTGCAATTTAAGGAAGGATCCAGTCCGTCCTGAAGCTCTGTATAGCACATGAGCGTTCAGCAAAGCCAAAGAAATAAGTATACAGACACTTTTTTATACCAGCGTCTGGCCTTACGGGCTACTAGATACGGCGCCAACAACTGGTCGTTGAGGTCCACCCCTCCCATATTTTGGTTATATTCGTGGACACAGAGGGGTTTCTCCACAACACCAGTCGCTGTAGTAATTTGGACAGTCGTGTCTGCATGAAGAGAGGTAAGAATACAGAAAACATTCTTATTATCCCTCCACTTCATAGCGAGCAAGTTATAACACTTCAAGCAGGCTCTCTCCCCCAGCCTAAGATGGGAATCTACAAGCCGCTGGGAAAAGCCCCGGCGATTAGATTGCACGGTGCCACATGCTCCAATCTGATGATCAAACAGGTGACTAAAAAGTGGCACGCTCCTGTAATAATTGTCCACGTACAAGTGGTACCCCTTTCCGAATAAGGGTGACACCAAGCCCCACACAATCTTGCCAGCGCTTCCTATGTAGTCAGGGCAGTTTGTCGGCTCTACGTGACTATCTCTTCCCTCGTAAACCATAAAACGACATGTATAGTCTGTGGCCCTGTCACAGAGCTTATACATCTTGACCCTGTATTTGGCACGCTTGCTAGGAAGGTTCTGTTTGAATGACAAGCGTCCAGAAAACTTAATCAGGGACTCCTCAATGCAGACAACTTAATGGGGAGTAAACAAGTCTGCAAAACCATTGGTTGAAGTGGTTTACGAGGGGCCGAATTTTGTAGAGCCGATCGTATCCAGGGTCTCCACGAGGTCGACAGAGTTCATTGTTGTTGAAGTGCATGAACCGCAAAATCTGCTCGTATCGTGCCCTGGCCATGGAAGCAGAGAACATTGGCATATGGTGAATTGGGTCAGTGAACCAATATGACCGCAACGCACTCTTTTTGGTTATGCTCATGAGGAGGGATAGGCCCAGAAAGATCTTAAATTCGAAACCGTAATTGGTTTCCAATCTTTGGCAAGGGAGGACTGGGGAATAGTGGCGATGTGTTGACCAGCATACAAATTGCTTTGGTCCACAATAGATCTATAGAGATCTTCGGTGAAAAACAGCTAATAAAAATCAAGTGACATAAAATCAACTGTTTCCACCTGAATGCCGGGTTGGCCAGTGAAGGGGGGAAGTAAGGGTGCTGCAGAACTGGTGGGTTCCCAATTACGATTGGCGAATGCAGCAGGAAGGGCACTATGGGCACGACAGGCCTGTGGTCGTCTTCTTGGTGGCAGCGGGACACTACTTGTGCTTGCCACCTCGCCAGCTTGAACTGCAGTTGGGTGGACTGGGCTGGGCGGAGGGGCAAAACGCAGGTGCTAGCAGGTATCTGGGCTGATCCCGCTAACACTGCATTTTTGGGAACCCTAAACTGCTGAGGACGCCAGTATAGATCTGATCGGATCAGATATTGATCCATTCAGATACTATACCACTAAGGGAGGTGTATGCTGCGTGCGTGGGTGTTATCAGTACTGGCACTAACCTGACGCTGCTTGGGCGACGCAGACCCTATCTGACCCCAAGACCTAACTTATATCACCCGCCGGGCGATTAGGGGTTAAACCTTTATTGGGTAATAAACGGCGGGTGCCCTGACACTATAAAAAAACTAACTAACCAGTGTCACCCGTAACAGTTATAGGGTGGTCACTGGCGAAAGGGTTAACTAGGGGGCAATCAGGGGGTTAAAACCTTTACTAGGTAGTTTATGGGGGTCCCTGACGCTATAAAACAATGACGGCGAACCTAAATACTTACCTGCCTAACTAGCGTCACCTGTGACACTAATACAGCGATCATATAAAAGATCGCTTAGTGACACTGGTGACGGGGGGGTGATCAAGATGTTAAAACTTTATTGGGGGGGTTAGGGGGGTACCCTAAACCTAAAGGGGTCTAACACTAAATGCACTACCACTTATAACTGTCACAAAATGACACCAATGCAATAATCAGAAAAAAAACTGCTATTGGTGTCACTGTGATGGGGTACAGGGGGGTGATCGGGGGGGAAAAGTGTGCCTAGAGTGTTCTACTGTAAGTGTAGTGTTGGTGCAAACTTACTTGATGTCTTCTCTTCTCGGAAGCCGGAGCGAAAAGGTTTCACGAGGAGCGATGACATCACTTCCTCTGCCGCTGTTTATATTACAGCAGCAGAGGAAGATTCTCATTCGCCAGGAGCGATTGTGAGGGGGTAGCCATGAATCAGTGGCTTCCCCCTCACCTCGGAACGCTCCTGACGGTAATCCGACCACCGCAGGCACCGGGGGGGGGTCTAATCGAACCCCCCACCCGTGGGCACAGAGGGACGTGCAGGGTAAGCCCTTATGCCTGCCCGTGCCATTGTGCCGACGTACATCTGCGTGCGGCGGTCGGCAACTGGTTAAACAACAAATATTTTTACGGTTTTAAATTTTTGTGAAATGGTGAAAACCTGAAGGTACACAAAACTGTAAATAAAAACAATATACTCTAAAAATTCAGAGGTTACAATTTTTTACTTACAGCTTTCAGAGTTTGCAAAGACCCTTAAACTAGACATTTTCTGAAAGCCCATGACCTGTAGAATAAAAAAAGTGCTGCTGATTTTTTGGGCCCCACAATAATTATTGCGCAAATATTCATCATATTGCTATTTTAACAAAAAATACACTAAAATCATTAATAGTGCACATAAACACAACAACTTACAAAATTCCTGCTAAATTGCTACTACAGCATCGTTCACATGTGGCATACTGAAGTGTACACCCATGGAGGGCCATGTTTACCCGCACAGGGATGCACAGGTATTCCATGCATCCCCGTACAGGCAGTTTAATTTATGTCAGTTGGGATGCAAAGGCTACACAGGTATAGCTGCTGTTCCCAATCTGCCATCCGTGTGGGTGTGGGTACATGACCCCGAACGCAGACAGTGTGAGCTCAGGGACATGCATGTGGACCTACATGGATGTAAAATTGGGAGAAACGGCTCTGTTTGTGCACTTGCTACATCCCAAACGACATGAATGGGACTGCCTGCACAGAGATGCATGGAACATCCACTTGTGACAATAGTGAGTTAATATTCGCTATTATCTTCTGGTTTCTTCTCCTGGCCAATCAAGAAGGATCGGGATGGCCGGGTGGAGAAGCTGAAGAAGCTATGGAGGGGTGAGTGCGGGGGGGAACCTTCACCATGAAGGGGTGAGTGCGGGGGGACCTGGGGGGGTCTCACTATGTGTTTTTAAAAAAAAAATCACATTAGAGGTTAATAACCAGGCATGTACTGGTCATCGGGACTACCGGAAGTTTCCCGGTGGGCTGATGGCTCAGTGGGTCGATCAGGTGCAGTCCTGGAGCCACTCCTCTCTGACAGTGAGTGATCGTGATTTCACTCCTGTCAGGAGGAGAAGCTGCCGTCACTTGCTGGAGAGAGCATTAGGCTTTCTGCTCCCTCCAGCCTGCAGGGGGAGATAGACAGCCGGCAGACGTTCCTTCCTCTCTCCCCTTATCACTTATCACATGACTGGAGAGAGGAACGAGAAGCTGCTTTCAAAACTGAGTACATGTGGGAGGGGGAGGAGAGGGAGGACACACTGATGTGAAGGGGGCTGCTGATGGAGACACTCTGATGTAAAGGGGGCTACTGATGGGGACACTGATGTAAAGTGGGCTGCTGATGGGGACACTCTGATGCAAAGGGGCTGCTGATGGGCACACACTGATGTGAAGGGGACTGCTGATTGGGAAACTGATGTGAATGGGGCTGCTGATGGGGAAACTCTGATGTGATGGGAGATGCTGATGGGAACACTTTGGTGTGAAGGGGGCTGCTGAAGGGGACACTTTGATGTGAAGATGGCTGCTGAAGGGGACACTTTGATGTGAAGATGGCTGCTGAAGGGGACACTCTGATGTGAAGGGGGCTGCTGATGGGAACACTCTGATGTGATGGGGGCTGCTGATGAGACTGCTGATGGGGACACTCTGATGTGAAGGGGGCTGCTGATGGGGCACACTGATGTGAATAGGGCTGCTGATGGGGACACTCTGCTGTAAGGGGGACACTGTTGGGGACACGCTGATATAAAGGGGGTGCTGATGGAGACACTCAAAATTGAAGTGGGTCGGTCATGATGAAGTCCAGGGCCAAATTTTTGTCCCAGTCCAGCCCTGTTAATAACTCTGATCAACGGGTTGTAATCCGCTGATCAGAGTTATAGAATTGTTTATCAGAGTCTGCTGAACAATTCGGATATAAGCTTGTGGTCATTGATGCGACCATAAGCTTATACGGTAGGAGAGGGAGAAATGAGGTCCATACGACGTACAGACTTGGCCACCTGCAGGCACTTTTTAGGTCCAGCGTATGGACGTAATATCTGGCAGTGAAAAGGTTGAATTGTAAGAGCAATCTATTATGTTGTGTGTGTTTGTTTTTTTCCATGGTAAGCTTCTTTTGTAGATGAGGAACACAGTTATGCCGCGTACACACGGTCGAACTTTTCAGCTACAAAAGTCCGACAGCCCGTGACTTTCGACAGACTTTTTGCGGACTTGCGGCGGACTTTATAATGAACGGACTTAACTACATACGATCACACAAAAGTCCCACGGATTCGTACGTGATGACGTACGACCGGACTAAAATGAGGAAGTTGATAGCCAGTAGCCAATAGTTGCCCTAGCGTAGGTTTTTGTCCGTCGGACTAGCATACAGACGAGCAGATTTCTGGGTCCAGCGGAGTTACAACGTAAAAATTTGAAGCATGTTCCAAATCTAGAGTCCGTCAGATTTGCGACTGGAAAAGTCCGCTGAAGGTTCGGAGAAGCCCACACACGATCAGATTGTCCGCCGGATTTGGTCCGTCGGACAAGTCCGGTCGGAAAGTCCGACCGTGTGTACACGGAATTACCCTTTACTCAAGCAATGCATTATGATGTACTGCTTATGCTTGTTTAGGTTTTAGTTACATATCATTTATGCAGACTACAATAAACCTATTCTATGTGGTATTTATTGCTGGTAGTTCTCTATGTGAAAATAAAAATATCTAAAGACTAAAATGAGTAACTTTTTTTACAGGGCCACAGAACAATGACTTAAAAAGACAGTTTCTAATGAAACGTTTATTGGATGCAGTAAAGCAGGTAAGATATATGCTTTTAGTTGAAGAATCTTTTTAATGGTGTTTACAGGAGACAGTAATAGAGGCAGATGTGTAAGCAGACTGTGGTAAATGTCCTCAAAGGGTGCAGTGGGTTGGTATGGACGGGGCACATTGGATTGAAAGAATCCAGTGCTTTGCAAGTTTTAAAATAGAAACTCTAGATCAGGGGTCTCCAAACTATGGCCCTCCAGTTGTTCAGGAACTACAATTCTCATCATGCCTAGTCATGCCTGTGAATGTCAGAGTTTTACAATGCCTCATGGGACTTGTAGTTCCCCAGCAGCTGGAGGGCCATAGTTTGGAGATCCCTGCTCTAGATGAAGACACAAGTTGCTTTCTAAATTAACAAAATTTACTGTCAGTTCACCTTGAGCCTAGGTGACAGATGCACACGGTTGAGATCAGGAGTGCACCGCAAGGTAGTGGACTCTACGGCTGACTGCTGCGGATGGGAGTCAGGGTGGTAAGGAAGGCAGGGCCACTGGAACACCAACACGGATCCCACCGGGGTTAGAGCGTAAGATTCCCTAGGGCGCGGAGTCTAAGATCCAGCAGGTGTTCACCAGAGCCTCTAGTGGTGAGGAAGGACTGGGCTGCAACTGACTCCAGATCGCGACCCCCAACTCACACCCACAGTAGGCAACAGGTGGATAGGGATAGTAAGGGAATAAGCCAAGGTCGGGGCCACAAGCAGACAAGGACAACAGAGTTCATGCCAAAGGTTCAGGGTCACAGGCAAACAGGGATAGTTGGGGACACGCCAAAGGTCAGGGTCACGAGCAGACAGGAATAGTTGAGAACACGCCAAAGTCGGTAACAGAAACAAACGTAGAGCACACGGCAGGCAGGAAACAGGAAGCCAAACACACAAAGGATGATCAGCAGGGCTGGCCTGCAGTGCAGAGGTTAATATAGAGTTCTCTGATAGGAGCTGGGGTGGAGCCATGTTAGAGGAGAGAATTTAAAAGCAATCAGGTCAGGGTCAGCTGGTCTCTAGAGATGAACACATGGAGACAGGTAAGCTGACAGACAAAACTCTATTGCATAACCTTGACATTTACTTGGCCTTGTCACACCCTCCTGGTCAACATCCTGCAAATTCAAAACTGAGGGAGCTGGATGGAAACTTGGGTTGTAGATTTAGTGTCATCCCCAGGTAAAGTTCAATTCTTTCAGTCTTCCTGGTGATATGGAGTTGCCTTCCTTCTATCCAGCATCTCTTCCAGACTGCTCCTTGCTTCCCCAAAACTACTTCTGTTTGGCTGAGTTCAAGTCCTTTGTCTCCCCCCCCCTACTTCTTGCCAACATCACTTCCTGTTTCATACATATTTTATTAAAGTTTTCACATACAATACAGTAAATGTGTTCATGGATAGCATTGTAAAAATATTAGTACAAACAGAAAGCGTAACAAAACATGGCACATGAAAAGAACTCAGTCTAAAGCCTATATATACCTTAGGATCCGAGGGAGTCCTCCTGTCCCTGTAGCGTTTGGGTAGTTATACTCACTATTTTATCCTTCATATAAGGTTGTTGTAGGGCGTAGCCCTAAACTGTCTAATGTTTAAGAACTAGGTATATAGGAGCACTACTGGTCAGGTCAATTATAATCTCTCATTGGGAAGTGGGAGCAAAAGTAGACAAGATTTTTTTGGTATTGATCCCGCCTCCCTTATTCGTGTGGGGCTAGGAAGGGTAGGAGGAAGGGCGGGGATAAAGAGAGAAAAAGAAAAAGGGGGGGCAGGGGTACCGAAAAGGAGAGTGGGTGGGGCCACCACCAACTACCCTCTCCCCAACATCACTTCCTGTTGCATGAGCTCCATAAACCAGTCAAATAGGGGAAAACTAGCTTCTAAAAACAATACACGATAATTTTTGATAACACTATGCCTCATTCAATATACTGTATTTATGCTATAAAAATCACTAATATAGCCATAGCAACACAGATGGTCACTAATGTGCAGTTCTCTGCATAGTGCTACCAGATGCTCAACGGTTTAAGTAGAGATCAGAAGTTTGGTGCTCCCCAGATCCATTCCTATAGCTTATCGCTCAGAAGAATGGCAATGGACCCTGCTGCAGTGGAAGAAAGAAGAGATGAAGGGTTTTGCCTTTAATGCAACCTGTTGGCACTAGATCTTGTGTACATGGAATCCTGTGCAGTAACAACTGACAAGGAGTTTCCTGCAGGCTGCTGTATAGGTCCAGGGTGGCAGACCCATTAACGGAGGATTGAGTCCCTGAAGATTCTATGAGACTGACCCCTTTGTAATGGATGTAGATTGGATTTTTCTCTTCCTAAGCATGAATCCTGTGGTGAGAATGGTGAGTGTCTCTGCAGCCATCTGGTCCATCTGTAGAGCAGTTTGTAATGTTTTATATTTGCTGCCTAGATTGAGCGTGTCCCTCCCTTGTTTTTTCACCAAGGGGGCAGTGGTGTTACAGGGCCTGGAGTACTGCCTATTGTGGAATCAGTGATAGATGTCGCCTAATTTACTGTAAAGCTACTCTAGTTTTTGACAGTGGCCAGATTTGTATACGATTCCCCATGGGTTTATGTGATGTGCTTAAAGCCTGTAGGGCCCATGCCCTCTATTTTTTTATTCATGGGAATCTGCTTGCTCAAAAACGACAGGCAGTTACAGCAGACACATACATGAGGATTTGCTCATGCGGGCAGTTTCAAGCAGAGGTGACTCTTGGCAAGGTGGGATTGGATGGTCATTTTTATCAAGTATGAAGGCAATCAGCATTCTGAAGGGGATTAACATTGCAATGCCGAGAGGAAACAGAATTTTACAGTACTTTACTAGCAGGCCTGCCTTGAGAGGCAACCTGGTAATGGATTTTATTGCTTCCAAATTAGATCTTGCCCCTCGACAGGTATCTGGTTATCAGGTTTTCGCCTATGATAGCCATTAGTAGTTTACAACATGCTTAAAGCTTATGCAGACCTGCTAAACCCCATTTAGATAACCCTGCAACTGGTGGGCAATGAAGAGAAGTAGCTTCGGGGGACCAGTCTTACAGCACAGAAGTAACCTGAGGGAGCGAAGAGTAGGGTAAGCATAACACCATATTCATCATCCCCTAGGCAACCTTTAAATCAGTAATTTTCTGAAGTTTTTTTGCTTTTATAGGACCACTATTTCAAATTAATATTGCATTCAGATAATGTTCACAGTTTATAGTTGTAATGATATTGTAACGAGCCCCTGCTCGCTCGATTCCACTCTCCCAACACTCCTCTGCAGCTATAGAATCAGATTGCAGATCGCAACATCTGATGGTTCGGTCATCCGATGCTCCGGGACTAGAACTACAGCTATGTGCCGTTCTAATCCAGTTGTGTAGCTCAGAACAAACACAAGGCAGGCTGTATGTAAGTTCAACCAGGAATCTCTTTTATTGCAAAATACAGGGTCTTTAATACAGTAAAAGAGGAGGTGTATACCTCCTGCTCATATTACTCTGAACATACACCTGTGACCAGAAACCTAATTAATATGGGCTAATTAACTAATCCCTTTAGACAGCCTAGATGACTCAGATATGACCTTTAGGCCAGACTGGCCGTCTTGTAGCTCAGAAAACCCAATCAACATTATCACAATAGCAGAGTTAATTAACACAAACAACAATGGGGATCTAATGCCTCTTAGATCCCATACTAGAGACTTATTTACAATACACATTCTAGCAGGCAACAGACAGGTGGCTGGAATTTACATCAGCCACCTGTCTGTCTGTTGCCTGCTAGAAAGTTATGACCCCAGAGAGAGAGATATATATAATCTTGCCCCTGTGAAAATCCGTTAGTAAGACCTCATTTGGAATATGCAGTTCAGTTTTGGACAGTATTTGTCCAAGCATTATGGATCAGCCAGTATTCCTAATATGGCAAATCCAGGGTCCCCAGAGTCTGTGTGTCCTGGGGGATACCACCTCAAGGGTCCCCAGGCATACAGCTCACAAAGAGCACCGTTCCCCCAAATGCCAGGGCCCACGATCGGTCGGCAAGAGGCTAGCATTCAGTCCCCTGCAATTGTCTCTCTCCCGGCTAGATCTGTCACAGATATTATTCAGTAGTATTTAGAGTCATGTAGGTAATGCACCTGAACTCTTTGTGACTGCAATACTTATTGAGTCAAAATGTAAAATGCCTATTGCTGTGAGCCCAGTGTCAAACAGACAAATTTGTCATAGAGTTATTGTTGTTGTGTTACTCCCTTACAAGACAACTTCAATGCACTGTTTAATTGGGCAACTATGTGACAACTGAGGTTTAATCTTGATAAATGTAAAGGTATGCACTCGGGGGATAAGAATATGCATGCATCATACATACTAGGGGGAATAAATGGTGGAGAAGGATCTGGGGGGTTTGGTAGATCATAAGCTTAATAATGGCATGCAATGCCAAGCTGCGGTTTCCAAAGCGAGAAAAGTCCTTTGTTGTATTAGGAAAGTTATGACCCCAGAGAGAGAGATATATAATCTTGTCCCAGTACAAATTCGTTAGTAAGACCTCATTTGGAATATGCAGTTCAGTTTTGGACACCAGTTCTCAAAAAGGATATCGGGGAAAAAGTGCAAAGAAGGGCAACCAAACTGATAAGAGGCATGGGAGGAGCTCAAATATGAGGAAAGATTAAATAAATGTTCTCTCTCTTGAGAAGAGTAGATTAAGGGGGAGTATGATCAACATGTACAAATACATAAGGGGTCCATATAGTGAACTTGGTGGTGTTATTCACTTAAAGGTCATCACAGAGGACAAGGGGGCGCTCTTTACGTCTAGAGCAAAAGAGATTTAATCTCCAAATACAGAAAGGTTTCTTCACAGTAATAGCTGTGAAAATGTGGAATAGACTCCCTCCAGAGGTGGTTCTGGCCCGCTCAGTAGATTGCTTTAAAAAAGGCCTGGATTCTTTCCTAAATGTACATGGTATACCTGGTATGGTACTAACATTTATAAGTAAAGTTGATTCAGGAACTATCCAATTGCCTCTCGGGGGATCAGGAAGGATTTTTTTCCCCTGCTGTAAGCAAATTGGATCATCCTTTGCTGGGGTTTTTTGCCTTCCTCTGGATCAACTGTGGGTATAGGATTGTGTATATGGGATTGTATAATTATTATAATTATTTTTTTTTTATTCGTTAAACTAGATGGATTTGTGTCTTTTTTTTTTTCAACCTATCAGTATATTCACTGGAATTGGCACACACACTCTCAATCATTAACAGGGGACTACACCAACACTGATGTTTTTCACGTCATGTCTTTGGGCCTCAGTGTGGCCGTGGCAGTGCGGCCTCAGCTCCCGTGGGATATTTGTATCTCCATGACACCTCCAGCTGTTAATAACATCCCTAATTATATACCCACTCTACTTGTAGGTAAGAGCGTTTGGTAATACCCTTTTCACCCTCGCTCTTTTTCTCCTCCGTGTCTAGCATTTGTTCATTCTGTAATTCTCTTTATTAACAGACCTTTGCACATTTAACTACTCCTGATGAGTGGATATTCTCCACAAAACGCATAGAGCCTAGCCTTATGCTACACCATACAATCATGTGATTTTGAGATTCCACAATATGAATGATATGAAATTTTACCATCATATATTACTATGATTAACAGAATTATGTTGTCCATGAATTTGAATATTTGTACTACCTATATACCAATGTATCTATTACCCATAGATTAGTTATTTTTTGTCAATTTTGTCATTATCATGCATAATAAATTGCCAAGATGCTACTTACTATCTTTATCATGTTATCTCTATTATTCAATGTATATTTCTTTGGAATCCATTATCGTATCATGTGATTTTACATTTTTATATTCTTAGCTGTGCTCCACCTAAAGTCCCAACCCATTCCTTCAATTGATGTTGTATAACAATAGGGATGGAGGCAGATGAACCTAGCCATTCATTGCCTCATTTAAAGTCCCAAAACCCCCTTCCCCCTTTCTTTTCTGCACTAACTATCTAACTACCGTATTTATCGGCGTATAACACGCACTTTTTTCCCCTTAAAATCAGGGGAAAATCATGGGTGCATGTTATACGCTGATCCCCCACTGATTGTGAGCGGAGGAGTGAGCCGCCGAGATACACATAGCCGAGCGTGCTTGGCTAGACTCGGCTTCGCTCGCAGTCACGCCCAGTCCCGCCCTATGATGGACATAACACCGGGACTGTGCGTGACTGTGAGCGGAGCCGAGTCTAGCCGAGTACACTTGGCTATGATCTCGGCGGCTCTCGGCTCCGCTCACAGTCACACCCAAGGAGCCGAGAGCCACTGAGCGCCGCCGAGATACACAGGACATCTGGCTTTGTATGTCGGCGGCACCATTTTTAAACTGGAAGGCTACACTGACAAGTCTGCAAATGACACTGGGGCAAGGCTGCAATGACACTGGGGCAAGGCTGCAATGACACTGGGACAAGGCTGCAATGACACTGGAGCAAGACTACATTGACAAGTCTGCAAATGACACTGGGGCAAGGCTGCACTGACAAGGCTGCAAATGACACTGACAAGGCTGCAAATGACACTGACAAGGCTACACTGACACTGACAAGGCCAGACTGACACTGACAAGGCTGCAATGACACTGGACAAGGGTGCAGATGGACACTGATAAGGCTGCATTTAAATGTGTTTTTTTTTTCTTAAGCTTCCCTCCTAAAAGTTTTTTTCCTTAAAATTCCCTCCTAAACTTGGGGTGCGTGTTATACGCCGGCACGTGTTATACGCCGATAAATTCGGTATATGTTAACTTGCGTATTCTTAGTCTGCTAAACACAGTCTGAGCATTTACAAAAAAATTAAAAATCCCCATGGCACCATGTTGTCATACAGTATATCATGGTGAATGTTGATGGTTCATGATCATGATGTAAATATTTGTTAAACCACCCTGTTCTATTTCCATAACCCATATCTGGAAACTAACCTACTTGGATGTCAAAGAATCCAAGAAATGCGCAGACAATCTCTTTAACAGCATTGTTTGAGAAAAAAATATATATTTATTTATTTTATTTTTTTTCTCTTCTCTTATTTTTAGTGCCAGATAAGATTTGGAGGACGCAAAGAAATTGCTTCAGATTCTGATAGCCGGTAAAAGTTCCTATATCACTCTTGCCACTTAGATCTATGTTAATTTTTAAAGAATAATGTTAGTTTTAGAACAGCTCAGAACATATAAATTTTCAGGCATCTCTATTTTAATATGCAGCTCATCAGCTAATCTTCCCTAAATCTTAATATTTTTTTATCCTGTACAGTTCATGTTTTAGTGGCTAATCTATATTGTTTTGCTTCCATTGAAGGACACAGGGCCTCTTATACAGCCAGGTTATACTGCCGCCTTCAGGAGGCTGGCACACTGTCCAACCTTGGTTCTTGGAGCTCCCTGAGCAGAGAGCCATTGACTGTTAGTCACCGGCTCCCTGCTCTGCCCCCCTCATCACGCTTACGGGAACGCTGGGCTGTGGAGGGATCGTGAGCGGCTGGCTCAGGCTTGCCGGGAGGCTGGGCCGGGTGCTAGTTTAGGCATGTGGGCGGATCCTGACTTCATTGTAACGATCTTGCCTGAGCCTGGACCAGCCGACAGCGGGCTTCAGCAGAACAAGCTGCGCTCCTGTGGTGCACAGGAGAAGTATGGCCAAGCAAGCTTTGGCTGTACTTTCCTTTAAATTTAATGGGGGCGCCATTCATTCAGGTTGGATTGGATGGGTTGTGGTGGGCGGAGGTGCAGGAACTGGACGGCGAAGACTGGGAAGACGTGGGACTACCCACTTCAGCCTCTGGTTGCAACTAGGGACAAGTTAATCCAATTAAAAATCCTTCACAGAATTTACTATACGTCCCAACGCCTCCATCGCATATACCCAGCATCATCAGCTGCTTGCTGCAGATGCTCTGGTACTCCTGCAGGCTTCCTACATATATTCTGGGATTGCCCACATATTCAAGATTATTGGTGGGAGGTAATCAATTTATTCATGGGTTAACTACCATACCTATTCCTCTGACAATCGGTGTCTGTCTCTTTGGCCTTGTGGAACAACTAGCGTTAGCTAAAACAACACGCACTCTACTAATCATCCTTTTATTTTATGCGAGGAAAGCCATAGTGTTAAAATGGAAGTCAGCCAATCCCCCTACCCTGTCATCATGGAAGCAGTCAATACAATGATACCCCCTCTACAAAGCAACGTACTTGTCCCAAGAATGCCCCAAAAAATATGAAAAAATCTGGCACCTGTGGACAGACTTGGAATCTACAACTGATGATCAACCCTTAGTGGCTTGTCCTGGTTAGATATCCTCTATAGTTCCCTGGCCCTATTGAGGGCTGAGATCCATGCTCCAGACGGATGAGTAGAGGTGTAAGTCCAGAGGATAGGTCATCACACTTAATCTTATTTGTTCCTATAGCATCTGGTTCTGATAGACAAGAGCGAGAAGAGGTCTTACAAGAAACAATATTTCTCTTTCGTTCATTGACGGACACAGCACTTCTAATCTTGACCTTAGGGTTATATCACCACCTTCAGGAGTAGGACTAGGCAGAAATAACAAAACAAGCACAGGACCGCCTAGGAGCGGTCCTTACTGGTAATAATCCCCCAAGCTGCCATGTATAACCTGAGCACTGGCTGTGTTTTTTTTTTTCGTTTTTAGTTATGTATGTATAGTTGCCGGGGTATGCCCCAATGGCCCTGTTTTGTACCTCTACAGTAAAACATTTCAATAAAAAAAAATTTCAAAAAAAAAAAGTTAAGTGCACATGCTCAGCATCATATCCATGGGTTGTCTTTGGGAAATAGATGTATGAGTGCTGCCAGCATTGCTGCAGAGGTTGAAGGGGTGGACGGTCAGCTTGTCAGTGATCAGACCATACGCCGCACACTGCATCAAATTGGTCTGCATGGCTGACCTCCCAGAAGGAAGCCTCTTCTAAAGATGATGCACAAGAAAACCTGCAGTTTGCTGAAGACAAGCAGAGTAAGGACATGAATTACTGGAACCATGTCCTGTGGTCTGAGACCAAGATAAACTTATTTGGTTCAAATGGTGTCAAGCATGTATGGTGGCAACCAGGTGAGGAGTACAAAGATAAGTGTGTATCTTGCCTACAGTCAAGCATGGTGGTGGGAGTGTCATGGTCTGGGGCTGCATGAGTGCTGCCAGTACTGGGGAGCTACAGATCATTGAGGGGACCATGAATGCCAACATGTACTGTGACATACTGAAGCAGAGCATGACCCCCTCCTCAGAGACTGGGCCACAGGGCAGTATTCCAACATGATGACGACCCCAAACACACCTCCAAGATGACCACTGCCTTGCTAAAGAAGATGAGGATAAAGGTGATGGACTGGCCAAGCATGTCTCCAGACCTAAACCCTATTGAGCATCTCTGGGGCATCCTCAAGTGGAAGGCGGAGGAGTGCAAGGTCTCTAACATCCACCAGCTCGGTGATGTTGTCATGGAGGAGTGACAGAGGACTACTGTGGCAACCTGTGAAGCTCTGGTGAACTCCATGCCCAAGAGGGTTAAGACAGTGCTGGAAAATAATGGTGGCCACACAGAATATTGACACTTTGGGCCCAATTTGAACATTTTCAAAGGGGAGGGGAAAGCAAATTTACACTGTTATACAAGCTGTACACTCACTACTTAACATTATAGCAAAGTGTCATTTCTTCAGTGTTGTCGCATGAAAAGATATAATAAAATATTTACAAAAATGTGAGGGGTGTACTCACTTTTGTGAGATACTGTACATGATCTAAAGTACTAAAGAATCCAGACCAGGGCTGGATCTAGCCTGTCTGATGTGGGTGCAGTAAAAAATATCTGGGGGGGGGGGGGAGAGGATGGGAGGTCAGCAGGGCAGTGTATGGGGGTCAGCAAGTCAGAGGATAGGGTCAGCAGATTGTATTGCAGTGTACAGAGGCCATTATGTCAGGTGCCAACACAGTGGCAGACACAGGATTGTCAGCAGCAGACACTTGTGTTCCAACTTCCTCACCTGATAGACTCTAAACCATCAGCAGCTAATGTTCCTGATCTACCCCTCAATTCAGGGTGGACTAGGCGTATCTTGTGAAGGTGCCCCTGCGGCTTGTCACCGGCCCCTTCTGTCACCTGTGGACCCCTACAAACAGCACGTTGACACCTTCTTTTGCCTTTCCTTTTTCTCATGACATGAGTTTTATGATAGACAAGCAACATTTTTCATCCACCCATCTGTATGTTAAACAATTCCCCTGAAGAAGGAACATACCAGTGTGACTACGGTCCTCTCCGAAACATGTTGGGAAATATGCATTAGCCGCCCACCCCCCACCAGACCTACCGTACCTCGGTGGATGGTTTGGGGTTGCTGGCATTGGGTGATATTATTTTTATATGCTCTACTTGTCTTTGTCATTTATAC
The DNA here is from genome assembly GCF_042186555.1 of Aquarana catesbeiana. Lineage (NCBI taxonomy): Eukaryota > Metazoa > Chordata > Amphibia > Anura > Ranidae > Aquarana > Aquarana catesbeiana. The sequence goes on along the minus strand of NC_133329.1, from coordinate 188,551,547 downwards.
AGATACCAATTATTGATTGTATATGCTTGTCTTGTCCCTCTGGACATTTTAATCTATTTTTGTACACTAATAAAGTTGGCACTGCTGGTGCCTTTTACGGATAATACTTTCCCTACTCCTTTTTCTGCCTAAAAAATCCTAAAGGCGTCCCCCACATGCACTCCGTTGCATACCAATTCCTCTAATTATTACCCAGGATGATGGCAGTATCTATCGCACATTAGCATGGTTTCCCTCAATTTCTCTTCCAGAGGCCATTAGTTTGTAGGGCAGTGTACAGGGGTCATCAGGGCAGAGAACAGGGGCTAGTATTAGTTGAGGCAGAGTTCAGGGGTCAGTAGTAAGTGACGCAGAGGACAGATAGATAATGCCTAACAGTGGGAAAGACTTACAGGGGGTGATTGAACAGAATCTGTGCCTAGTCACTGTATACAGTACTTGTACCTACAAAATGCTCCTACTTTGTCACAAGTGACAGTCTTACAGATGCACATAAAGTTTAGCGCAAAGGATCATTTCTAACAATTTAAACGTTTCCATCACGTCTGACTATTCTTACAGTTAGATTCCAATTCAGTGTTTGAACTTGTCAAAAACAGTAGATTGGCAACCGAGGAAGAAAGGATCCCACCTAAAAGGATACAGTGCTCTGAAAACCAGGCAGCCGCCAGCGATAGACCCCAGGATAAAAGGCCCAGGCCCAGTACCAGCGCTTGGGTATCACATCCCCTAACTACCATCACTGGAGTGTCAAAGCCCCCAAGTACCAGCATTGGAGTGTCACATCCCCCAAGAATCGGGGCCAATACATACCTCCCAGCCGCTTTTGCCAATTCAACATGTCTGCCTTCCAACTTGGGGTCAGCAAGCATTCACCCTCGTAGAGCCAGATGTGCAGGCCAATACTAAAAATTTTGGAGAAATTGATTTTTTTTAATTCTTTTTTTTTTTTGCCTTAAACAAAATTTCAAGAAATATGATACAGCGCTGCGCTACAACAAACTAAGTAAGCAGCCAACACACCCGTAGACTCAGGGAGAAAAAAACAACTAAAAAATGCACAGTGTGGCGCTATTATGTGAATACAATATGAAAAAACTAAACATAAATTATTAAAATCATAAACATCTCATGTGAGCACTTATGACAGTGACTAGTGAAAGAATAATACATATGTGTGTTTAGATGAATTAAACATCAAAGGCAAAATCAAATATAGAGTCCATAACACCAAAAAGAAAAAGTCCGTGATAGCAGTGTATAAATGGTATGCAGGTGTATTTCCTGTATATGCAGGAAGATCAATTAGACCCGGTAGCCTGGTAGATGAATGGACCATAAACGACCAGAGGTGCACAGAAATTTGAAAACGGTGCCAGGACCATCACCAGAAGATATGGAGGCTTACCAGAAGTAGTGGCCCGAAATAGCGTATGCTAAAACAGGTCAAGAAGGCTTGGTGACCAACTGGTCTAGATGTATTGTCTGGTCAGATGTCATCACCACACCAACGGAGGGAAGGGGGGGAAGCAATCAGCACGATTTCCTCAATAATAATCACACCACCAAGCCAAGCGAAAGATTCGTGTACCATGTGAGGAATGAAAACACTCACATAGTGTAATAACGTATTAACTTGGATTTATTAAAAATAACAATAAAAAACAAACTCACATTTTATGCAGATCAAACAGGCATATAAATCGTATAGCGGTAGTTGTGAGGGGTCCCCTCACAACTACCGCTATACGATTTATATGCCTGTTTGATCTGCATAAAATGTGAGTTTGTTTTTTATTGTTATTTTTAATAAATCCAAGTTAATACGTTATTACACTATGTGAGTGTTTTCATTCCGAGTGTTTTCATTCCTCACATGGTACACGAATCTTTCGCTTGGCTTGGTGGTGTGATTATTATTGAGGAAATCGTGCTGATTGCTTCCCCCCCTTCCCTCCGTTGGTGTGGTGATGACATCTAACCAGACAATACATCTAGACCAGTTGGTCACCAAGCCTTCTTGACCTGTTTTAGCATACGCTATTTCGGGCCACTACTTCTGGTAAGCCTCCATATCTTCTGGTGATGGTCCTGGCACCGTTTTCAAATTTCTGTGCACCTCTGGTCGTTTATGGTCCATTCATCTACCAGGCTACCGGGTCTAATTGATCTTCCTGCATATACAGGAAATACACCTGCATACCATTTATACACTGCTATCACGGACTTTTTCTTTTTGGTGTTATGGACTCTATATTTGATTTTGCCTTTGATGTTTAATTCATCTAAACACACATATGTATTATTCTTTCACTAGTCACTGTCATAAGTGCTCACATGAGATGTTTATGATTTGAATAATTTATGTTTAGTTTTTTCATACTGTATTCACATAATAGCGCCACACTGTGCATTTTTTAGTTGTTTTTTTTTTTGCCTGACAGTATACTCCAATTTATTGTGAACCAGACAAATCTATTTGCCCAACAGTATATTGATAGCAACCCCAGTTCATTCTACCCCCGTCCGTATGAGTGGAGATGTCTGACATTGGAGGAGTTCAGATTATTTATGGGCCTCACCCTTAACATGAGGCTTACAAAAAAAAAATGAAGGAAATGACTACTGATCCACCCACACCATCCATTTATTCTTCTATCATGCCCAGGTCCCGCTATGAGATGATCATGCAGTTCCTTCACTTCAGTGACAATACCCAGTGCCCTCCCTGGGATAATGCCAACTATGACAAATTATACAAAATTTGCCCACTTATAAAAAAAAAAATTCCCAAAGATTTGCTGAACTTCATGTCCCTGATTTAAATATATGTGTGGATTAGTCCCTTGCACACTTTACTAGTTGGCTTGGAATCAAACAATATACAGTATTCCAAGCAAAAGGGCCAGATATGGAGTAAAATTCTACAAGCTTTGTGAAAGAGCCATATCCCACCCGTTATATCTGTGTGCGTTCCGCATATATGAAGGAAGAGATTCTGTGCTGTGTTTGATTTAAATATTAAAAAATAAATATATATGTAATTGTAGCCGTATTAGTGCAATTGCGACAGAGAAAATTGAATACTTTCCGTGATACTTTTTTTATTTGCACTAACATACAGTTTTTTTTTTATTTTTTATTTTTTTTGTTTTGACATTTTAACATTCTGCTAAAACTTTTGTGAATCAGTACTGCTTGGACCTTGAAGAAGGAGAAATACCCCGAAAGCTTGTCCTGAAAAATTGTATGTTAGCGCAAATAAAAAAGTATCACGGATTGTACTCCATTTTTCTATCTATCTATCTATCTATCTATCTATCTATCTATCTATCTATCTATCTATCTATCTATCTATCTATCTATCTATCTATCTATCTATCATTTCTCTGTTTTTTTTAATTCGACTTAATATAAAGAATCTGTTTAGTAGTTTGTCTTGGAGACAGACCTCCATGTTTGTTTTAAGGGGATACTTAAACAAATGCTGTTGGAAACAATGGGAACTTGGATACCACTGTTTCATTTCAGTTGACAGTTGGAGCAGTCTGTTGTTCTGTAACTATGGTAAACAAGTTTGTAACTGTAGTCGACAAAAGCTTGACAACCTGAAACTTCCCAAAAAAAGGTTGTCATGCATAAGCTGACAGAAGGACTCCATAATGCCTTAACACCAAGGAATGTCTGTACCAGAGGAATGTCTGTACCAGCCATAAGAAGCTATACCTGAAGACTCTTTCGCCTGATTTCCAGCAACTGTTCAAAAGTCTGGGTCACACACAGTAACCGGAGTTAAGTAACTTTTAAGCATATTTCTACTGTTTACAGACCATAGGCTGTTTATTTGATAGGAAGTAGGTAGCATTTTGCTTGTTATAGGTATATCTGCCAGTCTTGTATTGTATTCCTAGTATTGTAATAGTTTTGTATGTAATGCAAAATTTGTTTTTAGTAAAAGCACATTTTTACACTGCAGAGGTCTGAGCTTCCTTGCCTATACCGCAAAGTAACCTTACTAGATAGACCGAAGCAAAACAATTGGGGGCTCATCCGGGATATTGTGCTAAAGTTCAACTGAAGCAGACCTGTTTTCTGTGGTGTGTTGTGTAGCTTGTGCTAGGTAAAAATGCTGCGTACGCTGTTTAGGAAAAGCAAGGTTGCATAGGTTTCTGGTTTTCAGAAGGGGTTTGCAGTTTGCCTATCTGGGCCAGAGACAATGAGTGGGAACCTCTTGCTAAAGAATGCAAAGTATGCTTCTCCCTTGAATAAGACTTGGGGTGATGAAATCTCAGATCATTTTGTAGATTTTAGCCTTTCAGTGTTGGATTAAGTAAAACAGAGAAGAGGACAGTGTCCACGGTGGGTTGGTACTTTCTTCATGCTCTCTATACTGAATTGCAAAGGAGGGAAAAGGCAGAGGCAGTAACTAAGCCATTGAAAGACCAGCTAGCAGTTGCTTTGGTGTGTGTACGTTCAAATGCTAGTCGGACTAATAATTTGCAAGAGCGGTATGCAGCCCTCATGACCAGATCAATTAATGCCTTTAAGTAAAAGGAAGAGCTATAAACCTGTTGATAAAGCCAGGGTATGTACCATTGTCACATCCTAAAGCTGGGATTGTGAGGATGTGCTCTCCTCAAATGATAGTGAGGATGAGGAGATAGTTTGATATTTCAGATGATGATCTGCTAATGGGAAAGAAAGTGTGCCAAACCTCTCATTACTAAGCATAGGAAAAGGCAACATGATAGAGAGGATATGGCAGATGGGGAGGTGCATAACTGCAATCCAAGAGATGTGGCATTTGAAGAAGTAAGGGAGTTTACACAAACTGAACTCCATGAGCTGGCAAAAGCATACATACAGTGGCCTGGGGAACCCCTATTGAATTGGCTCCTACGTTTGTGGGATGAATGGGTAGACGGTGTTGTTTTTTTAGAGAAAAGGAATCCGTGGCTTTGGGAGTGTTAAACCATGATCTACAATTGCATCAGGCCATGCAAAAAGCCCAAGCGTTCCCTGTGAATTTTTCACTGTTAGACTTCGTGAGAGATGGCATAGTCTGAGTATACGCTAGTCCTAGTGATCTGGAAAATACTCACTCATGGAGATCTATAGGAGAAGGTATCTCCAGGTTACGTGAGATGGATTGTATAACTGGATTATCTAAGTTTCCAGAATGGATAGGTCCAGATATAGAACCCTTTCAGTCTGCTCTGTGCTCTAAGCTAATGAAGTCTGCGTCATTTCATCCCAGGGCTCCCTTATTGTCCTTGCTGGGAGGCCTATGATTAAACAGAAAGATTCATGAAGCCACTACCCTTTTAAGCCAATTGGGGGAGCTAGAAGAGACTAAAACAAAACTTGTCAGGGCAGTTTATAAGGTCAGGGCCAGACAGGAAGAAAACAAGCAGAAAAGAACAAAGTAGGAAGGGAATGGGGTAGAGAAGACAGGAGGTGAAGAGAAAACCAGGTTAGTTATCTCTAGGAAACAAATGTGGGTGGACCTATTAAAGGCAGGGGTACCTAAAGAGGAGATAGCTTTCTACTGCAGAAATGCTGAAGAGATGGAAACATTTAGTCTGTCAGGGTTAGAAACACTACTCCTAGTGAAGATAACATCAGCCTAGATTTAGAGAAAACAGAACAGACCCCTCCTGTTAGTCCCAAACCAATTCCCAAAACTGCACATGAGCCCAAATCCCTTTATCCTGGGGAGGAGTTAGAGAAACTCAGAAAAGGGATTTGGGAGGTTCCTTATCCTTTAGGAAGGGAAGGTGGGTCTCCTGTAATAGCGGTGAGGACAGTGACAGCAGGAGACCGATGCCCATGTGCACCTGACACTGTATGGTGGGGTAAGTCATCTTCTACACATGTGATGGCTTTAGTTGATACTGGAGCCAAAGTTACACGTTTTTGCAAGGAAACCCTTCCCTTTGCAAAGGAGAAATGATTTGTGTAGAAGGTTTGGGAGGGTAAACCACACCAGCAGTTAGGACAAGGGTGAAATTGGCTATTGGCAAGGGACCAGGATTTTTTGAGAAATGTTTTGGTATCGGAGTTAACCGAAAATATTCTTGGTATGGAAGCACTTCAACTTCAGTTTATTCAGACTGAACTGGGTACATTCAGGTATCCTGATAAAGCGTATCTGGTTAGGGCAGTAAAGGCTGTGGGTAAAAGTCATGTGAAATGAATCCCTGTCTACATTCCTCCACTAGAGAAGCCAGTTTGTTTCAAGCAGTACAGACTTCCTGGCGGCCACAAAGAAATTGGGGAGATTATTCAAGAACTGTTGAGAGTAGGGATTTTTAGATGTGCTGTAAGTCCTTTCTCGTCTCTGATGTTCCCAGTAAAGAAACCTGATGGGACATATAGAATGACTGTCGATTGCAGAGGTCTAAACAAAGTGGCACCTCAGCTGTACCTGACATGATCTCAATCGTTGGAAAAAAAATTGCTAAAGAGGCAGGAGAAAATCATGCTGTGATAGACCTTGTTACTGCCTTCTTTTCGATTTTTTTTTAGATGCAGAGTGTCAGGACCAGTTTGCTTTGGTGTGGGGTGGCTGCCCGTACACTTTCACTGTCCTTCCACAAAGCTACCTTCATTCTCCGATATGTCATGGACTGATTGCCTGAGCTTTAGGTAACCTGAATTTGAAAGTTGCTGTGTTTCACTACATCGATGACATCATGATCTCTGGGACAAAAAAAGATGTAACTGAAGCACTGCACCTGCTGATACAGCACATGGAGAACAGAGGGTGGGCTATCAACAGAGACAAAGTCCAAGGACCTGCCCCAGAGGTGAAATTCCTGGGAATGATGTGGACTGGGCCACAGAGGAAAATTCCTGAGACAGTTGTACAAACTATCCAGACACTGTCACCCCCTACTACCAAAAAGGAGGCACATTGGAGTTGTGTGATTTTGGAGCTCGTTCATCCCACAGCTTGGATTGATCCTGAGGCCTATATACAATGTCACCAGAATAAAGACTGAGTTCTCACAGGATGCAGAGCCTCAGACCGCATTCTTGGCTCCTAAAGAAGCCATTTTGCAGTGTCAGGGATTGGGACCTGTGAGACAAGGAGTACCATTTCAGCTGGATGTAGTGGGGCAGGATGGTTCCATATCTTGGAGTCCATGGCAGCCAAATGAAAAGTAAGGACAGAGTAATACCCATTGGATTTTGGTCCAAGCAACTGACAGGGACACAGAAGAGATGCATTCCCCTAGAAGTATCCCCTAGAAGTATCTGTTTGGGGCCTACACAGCACTTCAACATGTAGAGACCATTCTAGGAAAGGACACAGTCATCATCCATAATCCAGTATCAGGATGGGTGAGAGATAATGGACTGACCACTAGGGAAACTGCAGCTCAGAACCAGACACTGATGAAATGGAAGTGGTACCTTCAAAAAAAGAGGGGGTATTGCAGCTGGGGATGTCAGAGACACTTCAAAACAGTTGGCCGGGCTTGTTACTTTTACCAGCACCCAGCCACAAAAGTAAATTCCTGTGCTGCAGTCATCCCCCATTCTAGAGGCTCCACTCTTTGAGTCTCTGTCAAAAGACATGAAAGAGTCAGCATGGTTAACTGATGGTTCAGCAATAGTCACCTTGTCTGGGCGTAAATGGACGGCCGCAGCCTACAACCCGAATACAGACACAGTCCTGCAGGAGACTGGAATTGCAGGATGCAGTCAGTATGCAGAGTTGACAGCTGTTGTGATGACTCTTCAGGAGGATCCTACTTGCCATGTTACTATCTACACTGACAGCTGAACAGTCTTTAAAGGACGGACAACTTGGATGCCCATGTGGAAGTCAAATGAATGGATGATTCATGGAAATGTGGTGTGGGGAGGCAAGGAAATCTGTGACTACATCTGCAAAGAAGCTCACTCCCACACCATAAAAGTGGGGCATGTTGCCGCACATGTGCCCCTGGTCACAGACTTTAAGAACTACAATGGAGTGGGCACAGCAGAGAGAATTGCCTATATCCATGGACATGATAACGATTGTAATAGGGAAATGTACAGCTTGTGGAGAAATACGACAATGGCCACTGCAAAAATACTCCACCGGGTCGATTAAGAGGGACGAGAGGTCTGCAGATTTGGCAGATTGACTTCATCGGTCTCCTGCCCCAGGGAAACAATGGACTGAGGTATTGTTGCACTGCAGTGGACACCTATTCAGGACTTTTGCTTGTTCATCCTTGCAAACCTGTAGATCAAGCCGCAATGCTTCAACTGCTCTAGAAACTTGTTGCTTATGGTTGTCCAAACAAGTCCAAAGTGATAACAGCTCACACTTCACTGGATCAACGGTACAGCAATGGGCCAAAGATTCTGGAGTGTACTGGTTGTGCCACATCCCATACCATCCACAGGCAGCTGGTTTGATTGAAAGATACAACAGGCTATTGAAGGACCAGATACGCAAGCTTACACATACACTAAGAGGGTGGGATTGGGTCCTCACACAGGCAGCCATGTTGATAAACTTTAGGCCAATAGCCAAAATCACACCATATTTGTCAGGAATCATGAATTCGATGGAGACAGAAAATGCAGTTAAAATCGCACCTTTTAATATAATGGTAAAAATTGTACAAATAGTAAACATAGTCAAAACACAGCCAGGGTACGGTAGCCAAAGCGTGTTGTCAGAACAAGCCAGTAAATCAGGAAGCCAGAGATCAGTGTAGTCGGAGGCAGCAGAAAGTATTAGGAACCTGACTTCAGCCAGGCAAGTCTCAACAGGAATACAGCAGCGTCTCCAGATATGTTTGATCAAGGCGAAGGCGCGGAAGGACTGAACCAGGCAGTTTAAATAGCCAGAAGGTGCTGGCTGTAGGCTGGACTGACGAGCAGGAAATGATCACCAGGTGAGCCACTGTGAAACGATGAGTGTTGGCAATTAACCAACAGCTGAGCACTGACAAGGGAGGGCTGAGAGCCCAGCCCTGACCATATGAGAGGATGGTGGAGGCTGGGGCACAGATTCCTCAGCTGGAGTGCAGAGTTCAGTATTTACATAAGGTTCCTGAAAGAACAGGGCTTAACAGATACTAAGTTACTGCTTCCCATGACATAGAAACCAAGAGTATTCCTATCTAGGAATGAGAGGGAATCTGGCAGGAAGGTTTGAAGTTATATTTGCGTTGGCAGATGAGTTTCAGGACAGTGGCTGGGACTCTGACTGGTTGGTGGATACATCTCAGCAAGAGTGGAATGTGAGGCTTAATGACCTTCTATATAATCAAATGTTACAATATAAACAGCAGTGATATTTTGAGAAATATCAGTATCTTTCATCTCCTCCCTATCGATTGAAAATTTGGGAAAGTCAGAAATGGATACAGGCTGGTGTTGGTCAGAGATCCAGACAAGAAGCAAGTTAGAGGAGAGCTTGTAGCTGAAGGGCAGGGTTCTACTGTTTATGTATTATTAGAAGGAACAGATAATCTGCTTTGTTTTCCACTCCACAGGCTGTCTCCGATTTGATCCATAGGAAGGCCAGAGAAAAGTGGCTTCATGATGGAAGACCGCAAGAGCTGTGGAGAGCAAGGCCTTTGATGTGTTACAAGCCTGGACTTATTTCTAATGGACTTTCTAAAGAACTTTTTCAAGACTGAAACACTTTCTCATTTGCAGAAATATGGAAGGGGGTTGCGTTCAAGGCAAATTAATGTTTAGAATGAGCTATTAGTAATTAAGTAATTTTATGTGTGGAGTCTGAGAGAAAAATCAAGGGCGGAATATGCTGCGTTTGATACAAAAATATAAATATATATATATATATATATATATATATGTGTATGTATGTATATATATATATGTATATGTTTCTTCGATTTTTAATTAGACTTAATATAAAGAATATGTTTAGTAATTTTGTCTAGGAGACAGACCTCTTGTTTGTTCAAGGGGATACTTAAACTAATGCTGTTGGAAACAATGGGAACTTAGATACCACTGTTGCATTTCAGTTGCAGCAGTCTGTTGTTCTCTAACTACGGTAAACAAGTTCATAACCGTAGTCGACAAAAGCTTGAGAACCTGAAACTTCCCAATAAAATAATCAGGCATAAACTGACAGGAGGACTCTACAATGACTTAACACCAAGGAAGGTCTGTACCAGCCAGAAAAAGCTATACCTGAAGACTCTTTTGGCTGATGTCCTACACCAGCTTAAAAGCCTGGGTCATCGCATATTTCTACTGTTTACAGACCATAGGCTGCTTATTTGCTAAAAAGTAGGTAGCATTTTGCTTGTTATAGGTATATCTGTCAGTCTTGTATTCCTAATATTGTAATAATTTTGTATGTAAAGCATTTTTGTCTAGTAAAAGCACATTTATTCACTGCAGAGGTCTGAGCTTCCTTGCTTATACCACAAAGTAACCTTACTAGATAGACCGAATCAAAACAGATTCCAAGCTCCACCCCCGAGTGGCCGACCTACATCGGCACAACTAGTAAAATTGTATGGGACCTGACGTACCCACTTCTGAAAAAAGATTATCACATCTACCTGGCTAACTTTTACACCATGCTGCCCCTTTTCCGACACCTACATCGTGCAAAAACCCTGGCCTGCGGTACCTCCAGAAAAAAAACAGGAAGGGCTTTCCACAATCTTTACAATCTTTAGTGAACACAAGGCTACAAATGGGGGACTCACCAAGTCTGAGAAAAGACATAGTGCTGGCCTTGAAGTGTAAGGATAAGAGGGCTGTATACATGCTGTCCACCACCCATAATGACACCTCAGTGGATGGAGATTCCCAGAAGACACGGTCCCATTCAAAAGCCTGCATGTGTCCAAAATTATAATTTTTACATGGGGGGGGTGGATTTCAATGATCAAATGCTTCAGCCCTATTTGGCAACAAGGAGGTCCCGTTTCTGGTATAAGAAAAATTACATCTATCTTATTCATTTGGCCATGTCACCTACACCAAATCCACAAAAAGACCCATCCCCTTCTTAAAATTCATAGACGAGATAGTCATGTCCCACATCTACCAGCACATGCCCCGCCCCCCCCATAAACCTTCTCTATAATGCTGTTAGCTGACTTCTTGAGTGCCATTTCCCAGAGAGCATTCCACCATCAGAAGCAAGCTAAAGTTGTAAAGAAAGATGTCGCTTATGTAGCAAAGGAGGTCCCTCCCAACCCAGCCTATGCATTGGAGAATGCTTCTGATGTTTTCACACATTCCTAAAATATAAGCCAATATTTTTGACCATTTGCTCATTTTCAACATATGTGCTGACCATTTGCCTGCCTCCTCAAATAACCATGCCATTGCCTTTCACGTGAGCTTACCCTGGCCTGTTTATCAACTATGCTTCTGCCTACCACTTGGACTGATCTGTTGCTCTGCTACTGTAGTACACAGGGGTCCCACATATGTGAGAGGCTCCAGAATTGTTTTTCCAGATGGAGAAAACACATTTTTGGGTTTTCTCAGGGTTCTGTAATTTCCAGATTAGTGTCTGGAGACCGGTGGCTTCAAAGAGATTTGGATGGGAGAAGCCTCTACCCCTGTGCCCAGGTCTTACCTGACTGAGACTCTAAGCCTGATATTTCTGCCTGCTGCTTACTTACTGCCATCATGCCCCTGCCTGCCGCATGACCTGACCACACCTCTGCCTGCTACCTGCACTATGGAAATATTTAGCTGTAGCAAGAGGCAGTTTGTTTATGAAGGGCTGGAGAGAGGTACAATAATGAGTGTCTGCAGGTAGCAGTGTACCAGGACCAATATTTTGGCTGTGCTGACCATGTCTCTGCCTGCTGGCTGGACTAATGCTTTGGCTGTGCTGACAATATCTCTGCCTGCTGCCTGTAATGGTTATAGACAATACTCCTGCCTGTTGCCTAGACCAATGCTTTCCTCTGTGGACAACTGCACTACTAAAACCACAGGTAATCTTTTGTTTATCCTTTGCTCAGCAGAATGTATTTTGGGGTGCAATTCTTCTTATGTACATGTTATGTGTTAGAAATGTGAAGGGCCTTCAAAAATTATAGGTTATCAGGAAATTAGATGTGTAATTTATGTCCCTAGAACATAGTCCCTAGAAGCATCTTGCTTGAGGAAGGCGCGCGCCTGTATAACACAGAGGCCTGCGTTCCACAGCTCATCCGAGCCAAGCCTCGTTCCCTAGGATAGAGTCTACACATCCTGCTGGACGGGACTGTTTCTTCTTTCCTATAGACGTATTTTTTACAAACAGGCTACTCACGCTGGGACATCACTACCTGAGGATTATCTGTGCTCTACTTGCTTTTTATCACATGTAAGTGGACACATTCGATTTATATATTAAGTATATCTAACTGATCCTGATCTGGAGGCGCTTTCTTTCTGCTTATCTTTTTCTTGCACCATATCTTGTAGACTCTTTAACTTTCACAAAAACCAAATAATATGCACGGATTTGGGTTATTTTTACCAAAGCTATGTAGCAGTACAAATGTTGATCAAAGTGTATGAAGAAAAATTGCTAATTTGCTAAATTTTATAACAAACAAAGAAAAATGCTTTTTTATTTTTACAAATTTTCTGTATTTTTTTATTTAGAGCGTAAAAAATAAAAAAAACCCAGTGGTGATTAAATACCACCAAATGAAAGCTCTATCTGTGTGAAAAAAATACACATTTCATATGGGTACAGTGTTGCATGACTGAGTGTCATTCAAAGTGAGAGCACTGAAAGCTGTACTAAGTATAAAATTGATGCGCTTTAAATAAATAGTGCACAATATGCTGCTGCGACTAAGCTTAAATCCAGGAATAAAAAATGCATACATGTGAATAAAATAAATACATAATTATGGTGCTAATACATGTGTTAAAATTGCCAAAAAAAAAAAAATTTTAACACATGTATTAGCACCATAATTATGTATTTATTTTATTCACATGTATGCATTTTTTATTCCTGGATTTAAGCTTAGTCGCAGCAGCATATTGTGCACTATTTATTTAAAGCGCATCAATTTTATACTTGGTACTATTTGTTTGGTTATCTGATCACCCTATATTGATAGCAGCTTTAATTTACTGATTTTTTTTATAGCACTAACTATATTAGTATATATATATTTTTAAGCACAATTTATTTATATCACACATATCTATCCACATCAGCGCTTGGTTTTTATTCATTTTTTTAGCACTGAAAGCTGAAAATTGGTCTGGGCAGGAAGGGTGTATAAGTGCGAAGTAGAGCAAGTGGTTAAAGAAGAACTTCATTAAAACCAGCAACTTTTGGGATAATGAACACCTTGGTCAGGTTTATGCTATGCACAACATAATGTATAAAGTGAAGGGGTCAGGAATATATAATGTACAAAACAACATATCGAATGCAGGATCAGGACGAGCCCACCTTGTTCACATCAGATTCCCCCTTTACATTAGGAATCCCCATCAGAGTTCACCCTCAAACAGATTCCCCCCTCTACATCAGGGTCCCAAGAGCCCCCCTACATCAGGGTCCCCAGAGTCGCTCCCTTAAACACTTGCCAACCAGACCAATTCTGACATTGCTCTCCTACATGTAAAAATCGTAATTTTTTTGCTAGAAAATTACATAGAACCCCCAAAGATGATATATGTTTTTTTTTTAGCAGAGAACCTAGAGAATACAATGGCGGTCATTGCAACTTTTTATCTTGGACGGTATTTGCGTAGCAATTTTTTCAAATGCGTTTTGTTTGGAAAAAAAAACAGTTTCCTTCTTTAAAAAAAAACAAAAAAAACCCAGTAAAGTCAACCCAATTTTTTTTTGCATAATGTGAAAGATGAAGTTACGCCGAGAGAAATAGATACCTAACATGTCACGCTTCAAAATTGCACACGCTTGTGGAATGGCGCCAAACTTCGGTACTTAAAAATCCTCATAGGTGACGCTTTTAATTTTTTTACTTGTTACATGTCTTGAGTTACAGAGGAGGTCTGTAAGACAACTGTCAGGATGCTCCCGGCATGCACACTTGCTCATGCGCGCATTCACGGGCATCGGCAGATTTCCTTGCCCAGGAACACACATCTGACCACAATTGGCACCTGACAGCCTATTTAAGGGTTGCTCTGATTTCTGACAGGTGCTGCTTGATCTTCAGCTGTGTCCTGAGATTCTGAAACCCTGTTTGTTTGACTTGACTTCCTGTTGCTGAAACCCTGGCCTTCCTGACCCTGTTTCTGGACTCTGATTACTCTGATTACTGGTTCATGATCCTGGCTTCCTGTTTGACCTTGCTCCTGTTTATACCTTGGTACCTCGCTGCCCGCCCGTTACTGAACCGGGCTTACCTGATGATCTCGCTCCTGTCTCCTGTTTGGCTCCATGCTGTTTCCGAGTACCTGTGCTGGCCGTCCATCCTCTCAGCTGTGCTGGTTCCTGCTCTTCACCAGAAACCCTGCCTGCACTTCCCAGTCTGCAACACTTCCGGCAAGTTCTGCACGCAGCATTCACAGGCACTCGTGTTCCTCCTGATCCTTTCCACCATCTGTTCCATCTCCAGTGGGGCTTGGATTGGAGATACAAGAGAGGCTGACCTCGTCATTTCAGACTCCTACCAGGTACGTGACAGTATCACGCAGCCTCAAATGGAGTCTGAAAGGCAGGCCTCTCCACCAGAGGACATTTACAGATCTATTTCTTTGCTATCCAATATTGTGCAGAAGTTACAAGAAAATCTGAGTCGCATGGAAGAGCGATTTCCCCACGATGAGAATGTCGCATTGGCCTGTGCTCCGCTTTTGGTCTCTGATTCATATACCCAAACAGAGCCCGGCTTGTTCCATGAGGTTGCTTCCGCTCCTGAACCCAGGGTGCCTATGCCTGAGCGATTCTCCGGAAATCGCAAGAAGTTTCGCACATTCCGGAATTCCTGCGAACTATATTTCTCCCTGTTACCTCGGACCTTCACGTCTGAAAACATCAAGGTGGGGTTTATCATTACATTACTACTGGAGGAACCACTTTCCTGGGCTCATCTCCGGGAACAACATGACCCTGTCCTGACAACTACGGATTCTTTCTTCTCAGCCATGGCTCAGCTTTATACAGACCCCTTCTACCAGCAGACTGCCAAATTCATGCTTGGCAAATTACAGCAAGGTCCGAGGCCTGCTGAGGAATATGTAACTGACTTCCGTGTATGGAGTGCAGATACCCAATGGAATCATTCCGCACTTCGCCACCAGTTTCGTCTAGGACTGTCTGACACCTTAAAGGATGAGCTTGCCAGAGTGGGAGTTCCAGCATCCCTGGAAGACCTGATCGATCTAACCATTCAGATCGATCAGCGATTACGTGAAAGGCAATCTGAAAGGTCCAAAGGAACCCTTTCTGTGGCTTCAAGGTCTGACATTCCTGCATCCTCATTCGTTGCATCCCCCAGAAGGAGGGAACTGCATAAGACTCCTCATAGAAGTTTTCGAAGACCACCCCTTTCTCCTGATGAACGCCTTCATCGATTACAGGACAATCTGTGTCTCTATTGCGGGGAGGATGGTTACTTTATACAGACTTGCCCGGCAAAGACCCGCAGGTCTTTCTCCCGTCAGCCTCACATGATGCATCTCTCAGGGAGGTACCGGTCTCATGTCTCTCTTTCCATTGTGCTCCAGTTTTCTGAAAAGACTGTTCCTGTACTTGCAATCATAGACTCTGGGGCCTGTAGTTGTTTTATGGACTCTGCATTTGCTTCTCTCCACCAGCTGCCTGTATGTGCCAAGAAGCAGGAATTCCATGTTCATATGGCTGACGGTTCCGGCATTAAATCAGGCCCAGTTACCCTAGAGACTTTACCTATTTCCTGCCGTACTTCCGACCACCATGAATTAATCTGTTTGGATATCATAGCTTCTCCCATGTTCCCGGTCAACCTTGGCATTCCATGGTTGAAGGCACATAATCCTCACATTAACTGGCTTACCGGAGACATCTCCTTCTCCTCTGACTACTGCCAAATTCACTGCCTACCTGAAAAGACTTTCAATACCACACCCCTCCTGGGTATCCTCCCTGACCATGAAACCTCTAATCTGGTCCCTGCTGCCTACCACGAGTATCTGGATGTATTTAACAAGAAAAGAGCAGACACTCTTCCTCCCCATAGAACATATGATTGTCCTATTGAACTTTTACCAGGGGCCGAGATCCCATTTGGGCGAATTTATCCTCTCTCTGAGCCTGAACTAGAAGCCCTGCGGATTTATATAGATGAAAGCCTTGAAAAACAGTTCATCCGGCCCTCCACCTCACCAGCAGGGGCCGGTATTTTCTTAGTGGAAAAGAAAGACCATACCCTTAGGCCCTGTGTGGACTATCGTGAACTCAACAGGGTCACTGTTAAAAACCGGTACCCTCTGCCTCTGATCCCTGAACTTTTTCAAAGGCTGCGTGGGGCACGAGTGTTCTCCAAATTGGATCTGAGAGGTGCTTATAATCTTGTCAGAATCGGGGAGGGAGATGAATGGAAGATGGCCTTCCGAACACGCTTCGGGCATTATTGAATACCAGGTCATGCCATTCGGACTCTGCAACGCCCCTGCCACATTCCAACATCTGGTTAATGACGTTTTTCGGGACTTCCTTGATTTATTCGTCATCGTGTATCTGGATGACATCCTTATATTCTCTGAAACTCTAGAATCCCATAGGACTCATGTAAAGAAAGTACAGGGTCGGCTGAGGGAACACCGCCTTTACGCAAAGGCTGAGAAATGTGACTTTGAAAAACCAACCATACATTTCCTGGGACTTGTCATCTCTGCTGATGGTATCTCCATGGACCCACAGAAAGTCACTTCCGTCCTGGAATGGCCTGCCCCTGTCGACAGGAAAGCTGTTCAGAGATTTGTGGGATTCGCCAACTTTTACAGAAAATTTATCAAGAACTTTTCTGGCATCATCACTCAGTTAACAAAGCAGCATGTTCCTTTCCGATGGACCCCTGAAGCTCAAACAGCTTTTGAACAGTTAAAAACTTTATTCACGTCAGCTCCTATCTTGAAACATCCTGATCCATCCTTAGCCTACGTTTTGGAGGTGGATGCTTCTGAGAGTGCACTGGGCGCCATTTTGTCTCAACGCCAAGGTCCCAAATCTTTGCTCCATCCTGTGGCCTTTTTCTCTAAGAAATTAAATCCTTCTGAAAGAAACTATGATGTTGAAGACCGAGAATTGCTGGCTATCAAGGCTGCGCTTGAAGAATGGCATTACCTCCTGGAAGGAACAGCTCACCCCATCCTCATCTTCACGGACCATAAGAATCTTGAATACTTGAGGACGGCTAGACGACTAAGACCCCGGCAGGCTAGGTGGGCACTTTTCTTCTCTCGTTTTTATGTTCAATATAACTTATCGTCCTGGCTTAAAGAATGGTAAACCGGATGCCTTGTCCCGCATGTTCAGCGACCCAGTGGTATCCTCAGAACCTGATGCTATTCTACCAGCCAAAAATGTTTTGCTTCTTCAGGCAGATTTGATGTCTCAGATAAAAGCAGATGTGATAAACCAACCACCTTCCAAAGATCTGGCTCTTCAATTGAGGGATGGTCTGTACTTTCATAAGGAGCAAATCTTTATCCCTGAGCAATTCAGAGTTGCTGTCCTGAGGCGATGTCATGACCACCCAATAGCGGGCCACTTTGGAATTCGCAAAACGGCCAATCTGATCTCTTGTACATTCTGGTGGCCAGACTTGATGCAAGACTGCAAAAGATATGTTAACTCTTGTGTGACGTGCCTTCGGAATAAGACGGACAGAGCCAAAACTTGGGGCCTACTTGAGCCACTCCCTGTACCTGAGAAACCATGGAGCATGATCTCCATGGATTTCATCGTGGAACTCCCCCTATCCGAAAACTTCACCACCGTGTTTGTTGTGGTGGATCGCCTGACCAAGATGGCCCATTTTGTACCCTTACAAGGAACTCCTTCGGCCACAGAGACCGCCTCAGCTTTCATCAGGGAGATTGTAAGATTACATGGTGTCCCTGATAGCATCATCTCTGATCGTGGGGTGCAGTTTACGTCTAGATTTTGGAGGGCATTATGCAAAGCATTGAACATTGAACTCCGCCTCTCCACAGCCTACCATCCACAAACTAATGGACAAACTGAAAGAACCAATCAAACCCTCGAGCAGTACTTGCGGTGTTTTTCCTCTTTTGCACAAGATGACTGGCTATCACTTCTCCCACTGGCAGAATTTTCATACAATAATTCCATCCACTCTGCAACCAAGCAATCGCCCTTTTTTGCCAATTATGGGTACCACCCCTCTTTCTTACCTGAGCTGGCCATTGAATCATCTGTACCTGCTGTACAAAACAGATTAAACTTCCTCATTACTAATATCCAATTACTGCAAGATACAATCTCCAAGGCTCAAGCAAGCAATAAAAAGTTCTTCGACAAGAAGAAGAGAGGTAATCTGAACCTTAAACCTGGAGACAAGGTCTGGCTTTCCACAACAAACTTGAAACTGAGCTGTCCTTCAAGAAAACTTGGCCCAAAATTTTTGGGACCCTTCCCAGTCAAGAGGAAAATTAATGCAGTAGCATTCGAGTTGGTGTTACCCAAGAATCTAAAGATCCACCCTGTATTCCATGTCTCTTTGTTGAAACCAGCTGTACCAAATCCATTTCCAGATCGGGTTTCTGAAATTCCTCCTCCGCTGCTCATCAAAGGGAATGAGGAATTTGAGGTGGAAGCCGTGTTGGCATAACCAAACACAGTTCCTCATTAAATGGAAAGGCTATGGGTCGGAAGAAAATTCCTGGGAACCAGCTTCAGATGTGCATGCTCCCAAACTAGTGCAAGCCTTTTTTCAACGCCACCCAGAGAAAAGACACTTGAAGGGCATCTGGAGGCTGCCCTTAAGGGGGGGGCAATGTAAGAGAACTGTCAGGATGCGCCCGGCACGCACACGTGCGCATGCACGCATTCACGGGCATCGGCAGATTTCCTTGCGCAGGAACACACATCTGACCACAATTGGCACCTGACAGCCTATTTAAGGGCTGCTCTGATTTCTGACAGGTGCTGCTTGATCTTCAGCTGTGTCCTGAGATTCTGAAACCCTGTTTGTTTGACTTGACATCCTGTTGCTGAAACCCTGGCCTTCCTGACCCTCTTTCTGGACTCTGATTACTCTGATTACTGGTTCATGATCCTGGCTTCCTGTTTGACCTTGCTCCTGTTTATACCTTGGTACCTCGCTGCCCGCCCGTTACTGAACCGGGCTTACCTGATGATCTCGCTCCTGTCTCCTGTTTGGCTCCATGCTGTTTCCGAGTACCTGTGCTGGCCGTCCATCCTCTCAGCTGTGCTGGTTCCTGCTCTTCACCAGAAACCCTGCCTGCACTTCCCAGTCTGCAACACTTCCGGCAAGTTCTGCACACAGCATTCACAGGCACTCGTGTTCCTCCTGATCCTTGCCACCATCTGTTCCATCTCCAGTGGGGCTTGGATTGGAGATACAAGAGAGGCTGACCTCGTCATTTCAGACTCCTACCAGGTACGTGACAGTGTCTAAGGCTAGAATTATTGCTCTCACTCTCATGTTTGCGGCGACACCTCACATGTGTGGTTTGAACACTGTTTTTTCATGTGTGGGCGGGATTGGCGTTTGCGTTTGCTTCTGCGTGCGAGCACACGGGGACAGGGACACTTTTTTTTTTTTTTTTTTTTTTATTGTTAATTTTACTTTAAATTTTTTTAGTTTGACACTTAAAAAAAAAAAAAATTAAATCACTTTTATTCCTATTACAAGGAATTTGTTTCCAGAGCCCCCCTCCTTGCGTCAGGGTTCCCAGAGCCCACTCCTTACACCGGGGTTCCCAGAGCCCCCCTTCTTACCTCAGAATTCCCAGAACCCCCTTCCTTACATCAGGATATCCAGCATCATCTCTCTTGCATCCGAGTTCCCAGAGCCCCCTCCTTACATCAGGGTTCCCAGGGCCCCCCTCCTTACATCAGGGTTCCCAGGCCCCCCTCCTTACATCAGGGTTCCCAGGGCCCCCCTCCTTACACCAGGGTTCCCAGAGCCTCCCTCCTTACACCAGGGTTCCCAGAGCCCCCCTCCTTACACCAGGGTTCCCAGAGCCCCCCTCCTTACACCAGGGTTCCCAGAGCCCCCTCCCCACATCAAGGTTCCCAGAGTCCCCCTCCTTAAACCAGAGTCCCCAGGGCCCCCTTCCTTACACCAGGTTCCCCAGATCCCCCCTACATCAGGGTCCCCAAAGTCACCCCTCTAAACATCAGGGTTCCCATAATTTCTATCCTTTAAATTAGGGTCCCCAGAACCACCCCTCCAATACTGAAGCAGGGTTGAAGAGTTAACCTTACTCTCTTTGTATCCATGTCCACCTCTTTTCATCATTGTGCAGGCTGCAGCTGAGAGGCGGGGCACTGGCAGCAAGTTCAGGGGAGCAGGTTCCTTCGTCCTCTGAATAATGGTGGGTGGAGCAAGCAAGTGGGTTGGTTCGTAGGTTGCTGGATAGTGCTCGTAACCATGCACAGTTCTCCTTGTATTTACAAATGGATGTACAGTGCCTTGCAAAAGTATTCACCCCCTTGGCTTTTTACCTATTTTGTTACATTACAGCCTTTAGTTCAATGTTTTTTTAATCTGAATTATATGTGATGAATCAAAACACAATAGTCTAAGTTGGTAAAGTAAAATTGGAAAAATATATACATAAAACTATTTTTCAGAAATAAAAAACTGATAATTGGCATGTGCGTATGTATTCACCCCCTTTGTTGTGAAGCCCATAAAAAACTCTGGTGCAGCCAATTACATTCAGAAGTCACATAAGTAGTGAAATGATGTCCACCTGTGTGCAATCTAAGTGTCACATGATCTGTCATTACATATACACACCTTTTTGAAAGGCCCAAGAGTCTGCAACACCTAAGCAAGAGGCACCCCTAACCAAACACTGCCATGAAGACCAAGGAACTCTCCAAACAAGGGACAATGTTGCTGAGAAGTACAAGTCAGGGTTATAAAAAAATATCCAAATCTTTGATGATCCCTAGGAGCACTATCAAATCTATCATAACCAAATGGAAAGAACATGACACAACAGCAAACCTGCCAATAGACGTCCGCACACCAAAACTCACGGACCGGGCAAGGAGGACATTAATCAGAGAGGCAGCACAGAGACCTAAGGTAACCCTGGAGGAGTTGCAGAGTTCCACAGCAGAGACTGGAGTATGTGTACATAGGACGATAATAAGCCGTATGCGCCATAGAGTTGGGCTTTATGGCAGAGTGGCCAGAAGAAAGCCATTACTTTCAGCAAAAAACAAAATGGCACGTTTTGAGTTTGCAAAAAGGCATGTGGGAGACTCCCAAAATGTATGGAGGAAAGTGCTTTGCTCTGATGAGACTAAAATGGAACTTTTAGGCCATGAAAGAAAACGCTATGTCTGGCACAAACCCAACACATCACATCACCCAAAGAACACCATCCCCACAAGCTCATAGAGACTTATCCAAAGCGATTGGAGCTATGACAACTGCAAAAAGTGGCTCTACAAAGTATTGGATTTAGGGGGGTGAATAGTTATGCACATTGACTTTTTCTGTTATTTTGTCCTATTTGTTGTTTGCGTCACAATAAAAAAAAATCTTCAAAGTTGTGGGCATGTTCTGTAAATTAAATGATGCAAATCCTCAAACAATGCATGTTAATTTCAGGTTGTAAAGGCAACAAAACACGAAAAATGCCAAGGGGGTGAATACTTTTGCAAGGTGCTGTAGCGCTGACAGTGGCGGGTGGAAACAATAGACACACGGGATATTCCTTGGCTTTGGAGGACAGAACTAAAATCTAGGGAGGAGCAACTCACCCCAGCACCCCCTAGATCCAACCATGATCCAGACCAGGGTTTCTCAACAAGGGTTCCTCCAATGGTTGCTAGGGGTTCCTTGAGCAATGACCAATTTTGTCCTCTCAGATAAGTTCCCAGTGACACCAATGATCTTTTTAGCTATCTGTAGGGGGGAAATTCTTCCCCAAGACCATAGATGTAAGGAGCACTCTTCCACTGACCATTACACCAATGTATCAGGAGTTGTAGATATAGCTATTTTTAACAGGGGTTCCCTGAGACCGAAAGGTTTTTTCAAGGGTTTCTCTGTGTTTTAAAAGGTTGGGAAAGTCTGATCCAGACAATCAGTAGTGTAAACGTAGTGACTATCTGAATAAGAAATCCTCCACTGTGCTAGAAATTAAGAGTGTGTTGCTTATCCTCTACCTTTTATGCCCTCACCAGATAGCTAATAAATCTCAGCATATAATATCAGCAATCCACCCTTGCGACCTGCTGCTCTGCACACCAACTCCAACAAAGGACACTTTAATCCAAGAGAGAACTGTGTAAAAACAGCTCACCCCATGGAGCCCAGAGAATACTCTATATTGTGTAGTATTTATTACTCCAATGAACCACATAAAACCGCAAAGTAAAGATCGATACAACATCAGCAGCATAAAAACATGTATAGACTGTAAGCGGCGACGTGACGTCAGAACGTAGGCCCCGTCCAAGTGACCTCGATTTGGCAAATTGTGTCACAATGGGTTCAATCCATTAAAAATGCATCCTTTATTACAAGAGCAAGTCTTGTTCCATGGAGCATTTGGAACAAATGTCCTACGTTCTGCACTTAAAGGGCCACCCCACTTTTGTGGGAAAAGAATCACAAATGCTGTAGAAAATAAGTATAAAATAACATAGCATATACAGTTGTGACCACTTCCAGCCCAAGCCAATTCTGGCACTCCTCTCCTACATGTAAAAATCCCTAATTTTTTGGCTAGCAAATTATTCAGAACCACGAAACATTTATTTATTTATATATATATATATATATATATATATATATATATATATATATATATATATATATATATATATATATATATATATATATATATATATATATATATATATATATATATATTATAAATATAATATATTTTAGCAGAGACCCTAGGGAATAAAATGGCGGTCGTTGCAATTTTTAATGTTACACAGTATTTGTGCAGTAAAAAAAAAGAACACTAACGTTAGCCCAATTTTTTTGTATAATGTGAAAGATGATGTTACGCTGAGTAAATCGATACCGAACATGTCACGCTTTAAAACTGCACGAGCTTGTGGAATGGCGGCAAACTTCGGTACTTAAAAATCCTCATAGGCTACGTTTTAGAAATGTTTACAGGTTACCAGTTTAGAGTTAGAGGAGGTCTTGTGCTAAAATTATTGCTCTCGCTCTAATGTTCGCGGCGATACAGCATATGTGTGGTTTAAACGCTGTTTACATATGCAGGCGTGACCTACGTATGTGTTCGTTTTTGCATGGGGGGATGGGGGCACTTTAATTATACATTTTTTATTGTTTATTTTATTTTTTTGTTTTTACACTTTCCCTTTTACATTTTTTTTCTCTTTTTAGTTCAATGGGTTATTTTGCCTTCTGCAGGAGTAGGACTAGGCAGAACAAAAAACTTGGCTATACCCATGGGCTGTCCTCAGCTGGTATATAACCCCCTCTCTGCTATAGGTATTCAGTTTGTCTAGTCAGGAGTAAAGACCTAGGCTCCCTGCTGGGATCTTTTGGTCCTAGCAATTTTTGCTTTTTTCTCTTTCCATGCATCCTTTTTTTTTCCCCCTGGGAGATTTACAATCAACTGCCAGGCTGGACGACAGGCTGGACAATCTAGATGCAGTGGTCTCCCCAGTCCCACGTGCAGACAGCAACTACGGCCTAGGTCGGCCGTGACATAGCCTCAACGGATGGAGGCTGGTCCGTGAGTTAAACGTCTCACAGGGTCGCATACGACTGGGCTCTGGTCCGAGTTGCAGCGCCCCCCCTGGCCAACAGCCCTGCACTTTGGCGAGTTCTGTCTGGAGCGACACCCGCATCCATGGAGTGATAAGTACAGTCCCCCCTCTCCTCCTTTGTGTGGGGTGGGGTGGACACGGGTACCCTCCAGGGATGGTCGGACCTTCCTGCAGGTTCTCTCCTCCCATCCTAATCCCTCAGTTAAGCTGGGTCCCCCCCCCATCTCCCCTTCATTTCCCCTCTGTGGATATGCACAGGAGGAGCTCATGTGGTCTGGGGTGCAGTACCTTGGGTCTTTTTGGGGGTCCCAGTGCAGAGGGCGCAACGCAGTTGTGTGGCTTAGTCAGATAGCAGCTTTCAGTGGTCATTTTTTCTTTGTTTGGTTTCCAGCTGGAGGCCAAGTTTGTGTGGTTCGTGGCATCACGACTGCCATTTTCCCTCGGTTTTGTTTGGTCTTCGGCCGACAGCCATATTTTGTTAGTCTGTGACATAACGGCAGCTGTTTTCCCTTGGTCAGGCATGACGCTGAAAACAGGCAGAGCTGCGCTACATGCCTGGGCTTCCAGGAGAGGGAAACTGTCCTGGAAACTCTAAGCGGCAGCGTGACGTCAGAACGTAGGCCCTGTCCAAGTGACCTTGATATGGCAAATTGTGTCACAATAAGGAAAGGGTCGGCCGCTTCTTCAGCTACCATCTCCAGATGGATCAGACAGACAGTGACTCAGGCCTATTCTATTAAAGGTCGAGTTCCTCCTTTCCCTGTTGTTGTAATATGTTGGCCGATTGATGTATAATGTTGTATTGGAGTGCCATGTTGACCAGAAATTCAGTTGAATTGTCCAAGTCAACTGAATTTTAACATAGCAATGGGACAGCTAAAGACCCTTTGATGTGTTAATCTTATGCAAGTCTACCTAGGTGTGAGGTATGGCCTGTTAACCTAATTGAACATTTCAAAGGGTGTTCAGGTGGTATCTGTTAATCTAATCTAATTACACATATCTAAGGGGACTTGTTGATATGCGGGAGTGCAAATTGGGGCGGTTTATGACTGCTGCTGTTCACGGCTGGGGGTTGTTGTCTGAAAGACTAAAGCACATCAAAGGCCTGAATGGAGACGGACAATCAAATTGCTCAGCCATTCAGTGTCTAGTGAATATAACATGGCGTTCAGTCTATAGTAAGTATAGTCTTGTCTGTGTATGACTATGAAGGCGCAAATCTAGAGAAAATGGGACTCTGAATTATATACTCTGTCGGATTTTTTGTCATCTGTGGACTTTGGACTTTGTTCTGTGTTGGAAGGCAATAAAGTGCATCTCTCTGGAAGAATTGGGTTGCTGTGGAAGAGTACTTACTAATTATCATACCTACGATACTACTATACCACTATACATCTCATATCACTACACCTATCACGGCGCATTCTACTCGGGCGCTTAGTATGTCTTGGGCCTTCCGTCATCAAGCGTCAATTACTCAGGTTTGCAAGGTGGCCACTTGGTCGTTGGCGCATACTTTCACCAAATTCTACAAAGTAGATATGTGAATGCTTCTTTTGGCCGCAAGGTTTTGCGGGTTGTTCCCTCTTCAGGGGTGTTTTTCATTCAATTTTTATTTCAGGTGGGGCTCTTGTGTTTAGCCTTGGGTTATTTTCCCCACCCCTCATTTTCCTTTTGGCACTGCTTTTGGACGTCCCTATCCTCAAGATTAATGGAGCACTGTGTCTGTCGATTAAAGAGAAAATAGGATTTTTGTACTCACCGTAAAATCAATTTCTGTGAGTTTATCGATGGACACAGCGTCCATCCCTCTAAGGAGTTTTGATACTTTTAATACTGCTTGCTACTAAACTGAATACCTATAGCAAAGAGGGGGTTATATACCAGCTGAGGTCGGCCCATGGGCGTAGCCAAGTTTTTTTGTTCTGCCTAGTCCTACTGCAAAAGTTGCCTAAGTTGACCTTCAATGGACCAGGTCCTGACACTGTCGTGGTGTTCTGAGTAAGCTTCTGCCTAAACGTACAAGCTCTGTGGATAGGGAAAAGGCACCTAACCCTTTTTCTCCATCAACTACAGCAATCCTAAGCCAGAGGTCAGCTATCTCTCTTCTCAGCCTTTTGCATGAAGTGGCATCCTCAATTCTACAAGTGGGGGGCTGTTTGTTAATCTTTTGCTAGTTTGGCTGTTCTGCAATTGTGTGCTCAAGTCTCTTCCTGTAGTGTCTATTCTGTACCCTTGAATCAAGACCTTCTTCAGCTGTCCCTACATCTGTTGTACATCTGCACTCCATTATATATCTGCTCATGTTTATTTGCACTCCCTGCACCCTGGGATCTCTGATTCCCAATCGTGTAGGAGCTTGTCCTTGGGAATGGTATACTACTTGAATTTGCACTCCTGCAAGGGAGTCCTTATTTCTAACCCAGTGACTATCCATTGCAGTGCTTGCATTTGTGTCCTACAACAGTCCCAGACCCTGTTCTTATCACTGACCTTTATGTCCACGTGCTTTTTGCTGGCATTCTTTTTGTGGAATGCTAAGGGGACCTTCCCCGAGGACAGTTCATTTTCTGAATTCTCACAGTTGTAGTAGTATGGCGGGCCTTCGCTACAAAACATTGCCTAACTATGAAGTGTCAGCTATGTAATGCTAATAACCCTGGATAGCCCATGAAGTGGCGTTGTTCAGCTCAAGTCCTTGTCAATAAAATCCACTTCCCATTGGATATTTTCTCCTCCTTCCTTATCTGTAACAGACTCTTCCTGCCCTCCACCCCCCAATTTTGGGGTTTGAAGTGCCCATCAGTGACACAAACCAATGTCCATTACTGGTGCCAGTCAGGGCTGCCTTTTAGTGCCCATCAGGGCTGCCTTTCCATACTGCCTATCAGTGCCCATCAGTGCGGCATAATAGTGCCACCTATCAGTGCCCATCAGTGCGACATAATAGTGCCACCTATCAGTGTGGCATAATTGTGCCTCCTAATCAGTGCCCTTCAGTGCAGCCTGTCAGTGCCGCCTCATCAGTGGAGAAAAATTACTTATTTAAAAAATTTAACCCAGCAGTGATTTAAATGCCACAAAAATAAAGCTCTGTTTTGCGTGAAGAAAATACCGCACTGATGAGCACTTGTAGGCACTGGTGGGCTCTGATAGGCAGTATGGATAGGCAGCCCTGATGGGCACTGATGGGTGGCATTAATGGGCAGCACCGATGGGCACTAAAAGACAGCACTAACTGGGACCAGTAATGGGCACTGATTTGTGTCACTGATGGGCCCTTATGGGCATTATTTGGCACTGCTGCAGCTT
The DNA here is from genome assembly GCF_042186555.1 of Aquarana catesbeiana. Classification (NCBI taxonomy): domain Eukaryota; kingdom Metazoa; phylum Chordata; class Amphibia; order Anura; family Ranidae; genus Aquarana; species Aquarana catesbeiana. The sequence continues at coordinate 188,524,315 of NC_133329.1, read as the reverse complement.
TCCTGTAGTCAGGGCACTGATGATCAGTGCCCCGATTACCTTCCCTGTGAGGAGATGCCGCTGATCAGCTCTCCTCACCACACACTCTTGTCAGTGAGAGGGAGGAGAGCCGATTTACGTCACTCATGTTTACATGTGACCGGCTGTGATTGGACATAGCTAATCACATGGTTAAAGATCCGCGTCAGTGCCTCTTTACAGAGATCAGGGTCACGCCATGTCCTTGCAACACGGCGCAGCCGTGATCGCGGCCGTATGGCGTCCACCATATGGCCATATGACGTCCACCCAGAACAAGAGCCGCACCATTCCTCCGTCATTTGACGGTGGGTGGGCGGCAAGTGGTTAAGCTCCCCAAAAAACAAGCTTAGTGTTCCCAGTTTGCCTTGTGGAAGACCAAAACCCATGAAATTTCTAGGATAGGTTTGGGAAGTTGAAAACTTAGGTTGTGCAAAGTTTCAAGATGATTGAGGTTTAGGCACATTATGCTATGTTAAGCTCTTTTTACATTAAGCTGTTCACATTAACTGTTTTAGGATTGTAAAATATAGCTTAATGTGAATAACTTTTGGTGTGATTTTACAAAATGACCTGAAAGTTTCAGAATATGTTGGCATAGACAAAGTCTTGTATTGTGTGAAGTTTGAGGGGAATTGGTTAACATCTAAACTTTTTTTTGTACATTAAGCCACATTAAGCTCTCCAAAAAACAAGCCTAATGTTCCTAGTTTGCCTTGTGGGAGAGCAAAACCCATGAAAGTTCTAGCATAGGTTTGGGAAGTTGAAAACTTAGGTTGTGCAAAGTTTTAAGACAATTGTAAAGCACTTTTACATTAAGCTGTTCACATTAAATGTTTTAGGATTGTAAAAAAATAGTTTAATGTGAATAACTTTTTTTGGTGTGATTTACCAAATAAGCTAACCTTTTCAGAATATGTTGGCATAGATATGGTACATTAAGCAGCTTTATATTAAGCCACATGTTTAAGGATTGTATAAAAATGGTTAAATGTAAATATGTAAATTGTTTTTGGTGTGATGTACCAAATGGTCTGAAATTTTCTGAATATGTTGGCATAGATAGTCTTGTATTGTGTGAAGTTTGAGGGGAATTTGTTACCATCTAAGCTCTTTTTTGTACGTTAAGCCACATTAACCACCTCAATACATGGCGCTTTCACCCCCTTCCTGCCCAGGCCAATTTTCAGCGCTGTCTCACTTTGAATGACAATTGCATGGTCATGCAACACTACCCAAATTACATTTTTTATCCTTTTCTTCACACAAATAGAGCTTTCTTTTGGTGGTATTTAATCACTGCTGGTATTTTTTTTATTACAAAAAAAAGAAAAAAAGACAGAAAATCTTGGGAAAAAAAAGGTTTTCTTAGTTTCTGTCAGTAAATTTTGTAAATAAGTAATTTTTCTCCTTCACTGATGTGCACTGATGAGGCTGCATTGATGGACACTGAGGCGACACTTATGGCCACTGATGAGGCAGCACTTATGGGCACTGATAAGGAGGCACTAATATGCTGCACAGATGGGCACTGATAGGTGGCACTGATGAGCGGCACTAGTGGACACTGATATGTGTCAGTGGTGGGCAGTGATGGACAGCACTGGTGGGCACTGAAAGACAGCACGAATAGGCAGCACTGATGGGCACTGGGCAGCACTGATGGGCACTACTGATGGGCACTTATTGGAGGCACTGATGTGCATTGATGTGTAGCGCTGATTAGCAGGCACTGATGGGCACTGAAAGGATGCACTGACTGGCATCACTTATGGACACTGATTGGTGGCACTGCTGGGACTTTTCTACAATCAGGGCACTGATGATTAGTGCTCTGATTACCTGCCCAGGTCTCCCCTGTGAGGAGATGCTGCTGATCGGCATTCCTCACCATACACTCTGTCAGTGTAAGAGAGCCGATTCACACCACTTCCATATTTACATTTGATTGGACACAGCCGATCACATGGTTAAAGAGCCACAGTCATGGCTCTTTACAGAGTTAGGGGTCGCACCATAACCTAGCAACATGGCGTAGCCACGATCCGCGCGTTGCGCTCCTCCGCGGGCACGCAACGGCAGCCGCTCTGGGGTGCCGCCATATGACGTCCTCCCCGAACGAGCGCTGCACTGTCCCTCCATTTGACGGTGGGCAGGCGGCAAGTGGTTAGCATACAAAAAATAACTTGTGCAAAGTTACAAGGCAATTGATTGAGATTTAGGCACTTTATTACACATAGAGCTCCTTTTAGATTAAGCGTTTCCAATTAAATGTTTCAGGACTATAATAAAATAGTTAAAAATGAATAACCTTTGGTCTGTTTTACCAAACAACCTGAGATTTTTAGAATATGTTGACATAATCTCCTATTGCGTGAATTTTGGGGAAATTGGATAAAATCCAAATCCAATCCAAGTTCTGTTTTGTACATTTAAGTCACATTAAGCTCCCAAAAAAACAAGTACAGTACCCCCCTGACCCCTAGAGGCACGGAAGACTGACATTTTGATCTCAGGCAGATCCTAGGCTAGTGAAGGCATGTGCGATAAAAGAAAGGTTTGGCGCTAGTCATTTTAATTTTTTTTTTTTTTTGCATCTCAAGTCTATTGTGAGTATACATATAAAGGATATTACAGGTAAACAGTAATTTACATAGTATAATAGTCACTACAGGGTAGCAGTGGAAGGTCTACATAGGGTTAGGGGAGGTAGCGTAGTAGAACTGTGAATCACAATAGACAACAGTAACGGTAAACATTGCGTTAATTGAGAGGAATAAAACAGGTAAACAGGGTCCCTTCATGCGGATGTTGACAGGTTAAGGATGTCAGGTGTGCGGGAGTTCGTTCATGGGGGGTTTCCATTTAGGATCTTTAAGCCAAAGGTGGAAGCTAGGAAGTTGGAGGTGGGCTTTGGCGTGCATGAATTCCATTAGGCAGTGGTTATTTAGGAGTGCGGTTATTTCCAGGCTGGAGGAGGGCTGAGGGGATTTCCAGTTCTTGGCGATAGCTAAGCGTGTAGCAATAAGAACATGGGAAATAACAGTTCGTGAGGCTCGAGGCCAAAGTTCCAGCTCAAGGCCTAATACCATTTGGGGAGTCAGGGGTACAGGAACCGATATAATGGAAAGAAGGAGTTTGGAGAGCATAGACCATAGCGTGGTTAGGATTGGGCAGTCCCACCATATGTGGAGTGGGGTCCCCGGGGATCCACAATTTCCCGAGCAAAGGTTGCTTGTAGTTGGGTATGTAGGGGCAAGTTTGGTCGGTGTGAGGTACCAGTTATGGTATATTTTTTGGACTGTTTCCCAGTGGAGTAGGCATTTGGAGATTTTCAGGGGTGTTTGGAGGGAGCGATACCATTGCTGGGGAGTGTAGGAACGGTGTAATAGGTGTTCCCATTTTAGCATCGTGGGGGATTTGGATGTTGGGCTGATTCCGGTAAAGAGTTTGTAGCAAAATGCAATTCCACGTTGGTGGGATGACGTGAGATTGAAAAATATCACTATGTGCCATGGCAGTAAGTTTTCCGACCATTGTACCTTAGAGAGAATCGATCGTGTTCTAGGATATTTGAAGAAGTCTTTGTGATCTATGTGGAAGGTGGCGCTAAGAGTGTGGAATAATTGGAGAGTGGAGCCTTGGTAAAGGTTTCCAATGTTGGGGATGCCCTTAAGGGTCCAGTTGGAGACAATGATGTCAGGGGTGAGAATGTGGAGGGCTGCCAGTGGTATATGTTGGAGTAGGCACTGTGGGATACCTTTTGGAGGTTTGTATGGTGGCTTTCCATACGCGGATGGTAGCATTAATAGTGTCAAGGAATGAGCGAGGTTCATGATGTTGCAGGAAAAGGGCACATAGAACCAATTTAGGGTGTGAGGTTTTGGCCTGGTCAAGTATTGTCGCTTTATAGTAGACCGCTAAGTCCGGTGCTCCCATCCCACCAGCAGCAACCGGTTAGCAGAGAGTGGTGCTTTTAAGTCGGGAACGTTTGCCACCCCAGATGAATGTGTTAATTATGGATTGTAATTGCATTCTTTGTTGTTTGAGAAATGGTATGGGCAGGGTTTGGAATATATATAGAACATGGGGTAGGAGAAACATTTTAGTAAGGGCGATTTTGCCTGCCCAAGAGGCAGTTGTGTGTTTTGAGGTCTTCTTTTTTGTAGTTTGGCCGTGATTTTGGTAAAAAGCAGGAGTAGTTATGGCGCTGCCCTCGTGGGGTTAGAAATTTTTTTTTTTCTATTAGTGGACAATTCCACTATATATTACCTGGTGTACATAACTCCTATAGATCTAGAGTATTATTCTTAAAAATTATATTTATGAGCGAAACAAAAAAAAAAACCTATATGTACCAAAATAACGTGAGTGTTTTAGATCTGGAATCTGTGACTGGTACTCGGTTACTAATAATCACATTGTAGTAAAAGTGAAATATCAACATAAAATTATTTCCACAAAGTGCATTTGTGCTAAACCAGTGCTATAAATGTCATAAAGCAACTGCTGCTAAATCATACAGAATCATACAAAATGTCCAGTGCTATGAATTCCATAAAGTGACTGGTGCTAGATCATACAAAATCATACTAAATATCCAATATAAAAGGTGACTGATGTGTTTTTAACCAGTAATCTTGGATAGGAAAAGTTCCATTAATGAAGAAAAAAAGTTCTTTTTTGGAGTATTTTAGGATGTTCAATCTCTGAGAAACATATTTCTGTGGGAAAACTTCTTATCCAGGTGCTGGCTTTTTAATTAGTGCCTTATCTGCATGCTCTGATACTGCTTGCACTCACCGGATTTTCTTGGCCGTGAGACTACTAAGATTGAGAGAACGTATGTGTGAGGAGGGTGTGGTCAGTTGTATGCCTAAGTATGTAAGGGTGGATTTAGGTGCCCACGAGAAAGAGGTGCTATTAGTAATATCATGTTTGGTTTGTTAGTCCAGTCCTATGCCTAGCATGCTGGATTTAGAAAAGTTGATTTTATAGAGAGAGACTTTGCTGAATAAATCCATGGCGTTGTGTAGTGCGGGGATTGAGGTGATGGGGTTAGTTAGGGAGATTATTATCAAATCCGCGTATAGGCCAATTTTGTGGGTTTCTTGTGCTATTGTTATACCTGAAATAAGCTGGTTGTCTCTAATTGATTGGGCTAGGGGTTCCATGACAAGGGTGAATATCAGGGGTGAAAGTGGGCACCCCTGACATGTCCCATTGGAGATACGGAAGGGGTCTGAGAGTAGCCCGGAGGTCATTACTCTGGCGCTGGGGGAGGAGTAGAGGGCGAGTATTGCCTGTAAGATGGTTCCAGAAAAACCAAACTTTCTTAGGACCACAGTTAGATAGGACCAGTCCACTCTGTCAAACGCCTTCTCTACATGGAGGGAGATGAGCAGAGAAGGCGTTCGATGGTGTTCCACCCACTGGAAATATACAAAAAACACTGCGCTCACTAATAAAGGAAAAACGAAAAAAGCAGCTACATACGTTGTGACAAAAACAATAGAATGGAAGGTAAAAAATGCAGCGCTGAGTAAATATACAACAAAGTAAACAAAAGTGAAATCAAGTCCATAAGTCTTTAAACTTGATGTCGCATATTGTGGTAAGTAACTTATAAAGTCTCAAACTAAAAAAATGTGAAATAGTGGAGTGTCCGATTGTGTCAGAACACAGAAGGGGCACTTATGGATGGTAGATAGCATCCAAAAAGGACTGGTAGGGATGGTATAGATCCGTGGATGGAACCGACATCAATAGTGCTCAACATCAATTAATAAGAAAAGATGGGTACTCTTACCGAATCTGGTGGACTCCCCTGTCAGCGACAGGGAGTCAATAAGGCAGTGAGCCCAACCGGGCAGATAGAGGGATATCCAGGATGGTGGAACTGGCAGGTGGACTTCAACCAAACCTCAAGGGATCATCAACCGAACCTCCAAAAATCACCAGGTCATTGAAGTAGGAATTCCAAACGCAAGACTTTGGAGGCACGATGTGCCATTAGTGGGCCAAACTGGGTGATCGCTCTTATCCAGATAGTATGTAAGAGAAAATAAAACTACCGCATGGTGCAGGTAAAAAAGGGGGGATTTTTATTTCTAAAAAACCAAAGGCAGCATGGAGAGGGGGTAACCGCCTGACGTGTTTCGACCTAATGGTCTTCTACTGGGGCATGGACTACCCACTCCACACTGCTGTTCCACCCACTGTATGAGGTCTATAAACCTGCGAGTGCTGTCCGAGGCCTGCCTGCCAGCCACAAAACCCACCTGATCAATATGAATTAGTTGTGGTATGATATCAGATAGTGGCGTGGCCAAAAGTTTGGCAAATAGCTTGGTGTCGGTGTTTGGTAGGGAAATGGGTCTGTAGCTGGCCGGCTGGTCAGTCGGTTTACCCGGTTTCGGGATAGTGGCAATGGTAGCTTGGAGAGATTCTGGTGGGATGATGCCCGTGTTTGTGATGGAGTTGAAAGAGTGGCTTAGGTAGGGGGTAAGAAGTTCAGAGAACATTTTATAATATTCATTATTAAATCCGTCCGGGCCAGGAGCTTTATGTAGTGGCAGGGCGTTGATGGCTGCTGCAACTTCCGATGGAGAGAATGGGAAGGAAAGTTGGAGAGTTTGTTCCTGCGAGAGAGTGGAAAGGTGAAGGCTGGCGAGGAAATCATCTATATCAGAGGAGGAAGGCGGTAAGGCAGAGCTAGTGCTGGTTAGATTGTATAATTTGGAGTAATAAGAACTAAATTGGTCCGCAATGTCTTTAGGGTTAGTATGTTTTAAGCCATGGTGGTCTGTAAGGAACGGGATTTTAGATTGTGTCATTTTGCGTTTGAGTTGTTTAGCTAGGTATGCCCCAGGCTTGTTGTGATGCAGGTAGGATTGTAGGTGGAGGCGTTTGAAGTGATAGCCAAAGTTTGTGTGTAGGTGATCACCGAGGGCTTGTCTAGCTGTTTGCAGTTCAGAGGTGAGCAAAGGAGAGGGTTTTGTTTTATTAGCTCGTTCGAGAGTACGTATTTGATCTAGGAGTCTGTAGTGGAATTATGTTGTCTCTTTTCGTGAGCACCTAATTTGATTAGAAGGCCTCTAACATAAGCCTTGTGGGCATTCCATAGAACAGTGGGGTTATCCACCGATCCTTCATTTGTCGTGAAATATTGTTGTAGCTTGGATAGAATCTGTTTTTGGAATGACTGGCGAACAATAATAGAGGTGTTAATCCTCCAGATGGTATTGTTTTTGTTTGTGAGTGCTGGAAACAGCGTCATTGAGGTAGGCACATGGTCAGACCACGTGACAAGTCCAATTTTAGTATCTTGGACCAGTTGCAGGGTATGTTTGTCGGTCAAAAAGAGATCTATCCAAGAGCAGGCTTGTGTGTGGGAGAAAAAGGTGTAATCTCTTTCGGTGCCATGAAGGCATCTCCAGGGATCGTAAAGGTCTTCCGAATGGAGCAGGGAGGCGAGAGAGGTAGAGCGTTTGCAGGCAGGATTGGAGGTGTCTAGAGAGGTATCAACAATTTGGTTAAAGCCACCACAGATGATCAGGGGTCCTTGTTTAAAGGGTTCCAGCTTTTTCAACAGGAGTTTGTAGAAGCGGTGTTGGTTGGTATTGGGGGAGTAGATGTTAGCAATGGTGACAGTTTGGTTATTGATAGTGGCTTTTAAGATTATAAATCTGCCATCAGGGTCTATGTCAGTGTGTAATGGTTGGAATGAGACCGTGGAGCGTACGGTAAGCATAACAACTGCTTTCTTCTTGGCAGCATTGGCAAAGTAACAGCGAGGGTATTGTTTGTGGGAACAGGAAGGGGGTTTGCTGGCTGCAAAGTGGGTTTCCTGTACACATAGTGTGTCAGAGGTATGAGCTAGAGCTTCTCTCCACAGTAAACTTCTTTTGTAAGGGGAGTTTAGGCCCTTTGCATTAATAGATGTGAAAGTAATGGACATGTCAGGAGGTGGATAGTCAGTAGGGGTAGGGGAGGATGTGGGTTTCACTCTGTGGGTGGGTATGTATAGAAGTGGCTATGAGGGGGTAGACCTGTAAGAAAGAGTCACAGTAATCAAACTTCTTAATGTTCTGATGGCAGTCAGATATACATATATTGCAGTAGATAAAACCTGTAAGAAACGATGGCAAACAACAAACGTGTTATAACAACAAAAAGAGAGGAAGAAAAAAAAAAAAGGAAAAATGAAAAACAGTCTTTCAAGTGCTTGACACTTTTCTTTCTCTGGGGGGAAAGAGTATGGAGTGTACAAAGTGGTACGCTCATCAGGGACATGAACGAGGTGTAGTAGTGCCAGTTCAGTGGCTCAAAAATTTTCCAAGGGGCACTTGCTGGATAGAAATAAACATGGGTAGTCTTTACCTTCGGGCGGGAGTGGGAGTATGGCGCCTGGGACCTGAAGTTGGTGGTGGGGGCCCGCTGAGGCAGTGGATCAGGTGGTGGTGCGGTGATTAGGCCCCAGTTGAGCATTTGCTTTATGTCCTCTTTGGGAGTGAATGTAGTAACGAAGCCATGGCCTGGTAAGGCTGTGTATTTCCATCCCAGGGGACTTTAATGAAACTAAGACCTGGTAAGGTCAAGTGTTTCAATCCCAAATCAATTCAAAGCAAAAGAGGAACAAGGGGGAAAGGGTTTAAAGGCCACGAAACGCAGAGCCACCATATGCCGTGTTCTTACCAACATACCAGTTTTTCAAGTTATTACCTACTACAGGTGTAAGAGGCTCTTGGTCTTTCAGGCATCAATTTGCTTACAGTTTTTATTTAATCATGCCTTGGTGAATTTTGGATTTTTATGGTGATTTTACCTTGTGACATATATGTTATTACCATGTTTGGCAATCAATGTTGTCTTGCAATTACTCTGCTTTACTCTTTGTTATGTTATTATCATTGTAATCAATAAAAATCCCTATCTATTCACCAATTCACTTGTTTGCTACTACGTGCTTCATATAAAGTCCCAATATCCCCTTTCCCCCTTGTTCCCCTTTTGCTTTGAATTGATTAGGGATTGAAACATTTGACCTTACCAGGTCTTAGCTTCATTAAAGTCCCCTGGGATGGAAATACACGGCCTTACCAGGCCATGGCTTCGTTAAAGTCCCAACTTACCTCTACTACTCACTACATAAACTAGGGATGGAAGCACGTGGTATTGCTCCATTGGTAAAATTTAGCACCATTCTGCAGTTATTGACCCTGGTTAGTCTCCCCTGCTTTACCCATTTTAATTGCTTTACCTTTTTCCTTCATAGCACCATACCACCTATTACCATCATTGTCACCTATTCATAGATTTCGTTTACAATCTTAATGATTCTGACATGTTGCATTGAGGCGGGTTGTGGGGTTGGCTGCCATGCCGCCTGTCCATTCGTCTCTACTTCCGGGAGCTGTGACACGCACTGCGGGTCTCCTCCCCTCTATTGTGTCAATTGATGCCTGGGGGGTGGATACATCGCACTGAGCGTTGACATCACGCCACCCACGCTGGACGTGCAGCATCTTATGCCGCCGTTGTGTCCATTTGGTTTGGTTATCGATCTGCGGGCACTACGGGAGACTTGGAGCGGCTGAGCCGGAGCCACACGATATCTGACTGATGGAGCTCCTCATCCCTTTCAGCCACGCGGCGTGACGTTGGTGGGCCGCCCTGTGGGTGACGCATATAGGGGCGGCTCTCTGGGAGGTTTTGGCATTCAAGGCTCTCTCCATGCTGCATGACAGTTTTTTTGGTTTCATTTTCCTCACCTACTCTCATCGCCCCCCTTTTTTCTTTTTTTGAACAGGTATTTATACACTCTACTTTCCTGCCCCCTTGGGCTCTTCTCCTTCACTCCCTAGCTGTCACTGGTGAGCCACCATCTGTTTCATTCTTAGTCTCTAGTCACTTACAGGCTCTCCACATTTTTGTCTGGTAACATTTCACCCTTGCACCATCTTTCTCCTCACATTCACAGGTTTGATTCACCCCTTCACTTCATGCACAGTTTCTTGCAACTTTTTTTATGGTTTTCATTGTTCTCCTTTTTCCCACAGGAGTGCCTTGTGGTTTTCCATGCCTGCTTGGTTGCAGCCCATGTGTGTTGTCCCCTCAGGGTTGCCTGCCACGGCTCCCGATAGGGGGTGCCTGCGGACGGCTTGTGGCGCCGACCTACCATCCCACCAACATGCATACCTGAGTAAGCAAGCATATACTCGGTATGGGGTTTCCTTACCCCACCCTTGGTCATGCCTCTCATTAATTCAAGTTTATTTTTTAAATTTTATTTTTTATTTATTTTCTACAATTACATACTATGTCTCTATCAGAATTATCACAAGTTTTGCTCCTGGCGAGTGGTTTAAAGGCCACAAAATGTGTAGAGCCACCATATGCAGTGTTCTTACCAACATACCAGTTTTTCAAGTTATTACCTACTACCCCTACAGGTGTAAGAGGCCCTTGGTCTTGCAGGCATCAATTTTCTTATGGTTTTTATTTAATCATGCCTTGGTGAATTTTGGATTTTTATGGTGATTTTACCTTGTGACATATATGTTATTATCATGTTTAGACATTATCATGTTTGGCAATCAATGTTGTCTTGCAATTACTCTGCTTACTATGTTACTAGCATTTTATGTTCTGTTATTATCATTGTAATCAATAAAAATCCCTATCTATTCACCAATTCACTCATTTGCTACTACGTGCTTCATATAAGGTCCCAATATCCCCTTTCCACCTTGTTCCCCTTTTGCTTTGAATCTTTGGGAGTGAAGATGGTGGTACTCTGGTTCTGATGCGTGACTACCAGCTTGGTAGGAAAGCCCCACTTGTATGGGATGTTGTTTTTTCCTGAGGGTCGTGGTGGTCTGTGAGAACTCATTTCTTTTTTGAGCAGTGGCAGCAGAGATGTCAGCATATAAGGACACGGAGGAGTAAGGATCAAGAAGCGGAGAAAGGTGGATCTGGCAGCCGCCATAATCTTTTTTTGAAAAAAATGGATGCGAGCGAGGACATCTCTAGGCACAGATGCAGGGAGATGGTTGGGCTTGACAAGTCTGGTTGCTCGGTCGATGATCATGTCAGCTTGACCGAGTTGAGGTATAAACATGAGGAATAGTTGCTGTATGTAGGGGATAAATTCTGGGGTTTAACAGATTCTGGTACCCCCTGAAACTTAATGTTATTCCTTCTCGAACGATCTTCTAAATCTGCGACTTTGGCTTGCAGATATTGAATTTCTTCAGCGTAGTGATCATGGGCCTCCGCCATTTCGTTATAGACCGCAGTGTGTTTAGTGAGCTGTTTTTTAATAATATCTGTGCGGTCTTCTACTTGATTTACTCGAGAATGAAGTATGGAGATCGATGATCTCAATTCATTACGGATGTCATGTTGTAGTGATAACAGCATGAGCTTAAGTGTGTGCTCAGAGGCTGGCTGGTCAGAGGCAGGCAGTGTGGCCAGTGAGTCAGAGTGAGGCAGTTCAAGGCCTGCAATGGCTGGAGTGTCCCAATGCTGCTTTTTAAGCAGAGGAGCTTTGGTGGGTGAGAGGACAGGAGAGTGTGCAGCTCTCTTACCTCTGTCAGCGGGCGAGGGCTGTGAGGAGTCTCCTGCTGGGGCTGAGCTGTCCATCTCTTCAGGTATGTGTTCCAGGGAGCTCCCGGGCTCAGGCAGTGAGGTGTGCAGCGCCGCGCCGGTGCCATCTTGGGCCGTCAGCATGTCAGTTCTGCTGAAATAATCCGTGAGGCGGCGTGGCTTATGAAAGTTGGTGTGTCTGCTTTTGGACATACCGATCGGGTGCCCGATGGTTCCGCTCCCCTCCGGTGTGGCAGAGAGGGGGAATGAGGTAGTTTTCAGTGCTGGGTGTTGCTGTTTGTTCCGTGGCCGAGCGGAGCTGAGGAATCAAGCGGCCATCTCAGTCCGCGGCTAGCCACGCCCCCATTTTATGTACATTTTTAAGTACATTATTGGAGAACTCCATAACCGACAGAGAAGGTATAGGGCTTAGACCATCCATGGCAAAACTAGATTAGAACAGAACTCCAGACTCACCAGTTCCTTTTCAGTGTTCCACAGTGCAGAATTAATAGGAGCACGAGCTGGCACTGGGTATTAGATCAACAGCTGAATATGGATAGGCATAAGATCTTCAGTAGGAGAGACACCAGACTTGCTCCTTAGGTCCTTTTCAGTAACGGGTACCTCCAGTAGCCATTCAGCTTCTCTGGTTTTCCTCATGTGAGGCCTCTTCTAGGCTTAAGCCCTTGTCAAACCTTTCCCACACTTGAGCATTCCCATTTCCAGGCCAAGCCTTGAGGTAGGCTGTACGAAGACTGAGCACATGGCAATTCTTCCAAGTATATATGCACTTCCCCAGCATGCACCACTGGCCAAGAAACCCCTAGTGATTGGCTGGTGAGCCACACGCACACTCAGCATATTCCCCCATTGGCTGTCCCACACTATGCCCACTACACAAAAGGTGGTAGGGGCTACACAAGCTTAATGTCACCTACTTGCTTTGTAGGAAACAAAAATCCATGAAACATCTAGGATATGTGTGGGGAAGCTGAAAGCTTGGATTGTGCAAAGTTTTAAGGCAATTGATTAAGGTATAGGCACTTTTTTGTAAGTTAAGCCACATTAAGCTCCCCAAAAAACAAGCATAAAGTGGAGTTCCATCCAAAAGTGAAACTTCACTCATTTGTTTGCTCCCCCCCTCAGGTGCCACAATTGACACCTTTTGGGGGGAGGGGGGACAGGATACCTGTCTTTGACAGGTATCCTGTTCCCACTTCCGGGAGCCACAGCCGTGGATATTGATGTCACGGCTCGGCTCCCTCCTCTTCCCCCTGTCGACGGGCCAGTAAGAGAGAGGAGGCAGTAGGGTTCCCGGCATGCGCAGTAGGGTTCCCGGCATGAAGCCGTAAGGCTACACTGCCGGGTTCCCTTACCTGCAATGGTGGCAGCAGCACCCGCCAGCTGATGGAAACATCAGCTGCGGTGCCGACATTGCTGAAATCCAGGACACGTAAGTGTCCTATTATTAAAAGCCAGCAGCTGCAGTATGTGTAGCTGCTGGTTTTTAATTTTTTCAGCCGTGGGCAGACCTCAGCTTTAATGCCCTCATTTTCTTTGTGGGAGACCAAAATCCATTAATTTTCTAGGATAGGTTTGGGAAGTTGAGAACTTAGGTTGTGCAAATTTTCAAGACAATTGATTAAAGTTTAGGCACATTATAGAACATTAAGCACTTTTTACACTAAGCCACATGTTTTAGGATTGTAAAATATAGCTTAATGTAAATAACTTTTGGTATGATTTACCAAATGACCTGAAATTTTCAGAATATGTTGGCATAGACAGTGTCTTGTATTGTGTGATGGGGTAAATTTATTTAATATTTAAGCTCTTTTTTTGTAAGTTAAGCTCCCCAAAAAACAAGCTTAATGTCCCTAGTTTACCTTGTGGGAAACCAAAACCCATGAAACTTCTAGGATGGGTTGAGAACCTAGGTTGTGCAAAGTTTTAAGACAATTGATTGAGGTTTAGGCACAATATAGTACGTTAAGCTCTTTTTACATTAAAGTGATACTAAAGGTTCCTTTTTGAAAAAAAAAATAACAAACATGTCATACTTGCCTCCACTGTGCAGCTCATTTTGCACAGAGTGGCCCCGAACATCCTTTTCTGGGGCCCCTCGGCGGCTCTCTTGGTTTCTACCCACATTAGATAACCCCCTGGGAGAAGCGCTCTCCTGGGGGGTTACCTTGCGGGCTCGCTCCGAGGCCAGCATTCGGCGTCCATAGACGGTGAATTCAGGACTCAGCCCCGCCCCCCCGGCGGCCGCGTCATTGGATTTGATTGACAGCAGCAGGAGCCAATGGCTGCGCTGCTATCAATCTATCCAATCAACAGCCGAGAACCCTGGGCAGATAGACGTCGCATCCCCGTGCGACAAGTTCGAGTGCTCAAGTAAGTAAAACGGAGGGGGGTGGGCGGTCACTGCCAGGTGTTTTTTTTTTCACCTTAATGCATAGGATGCATTAAGGTGAAAAAACACTAACCTGTACAACCCCTTTTAAGCTATTCATATTAAATGTTTTAGGATTGTAAAATATAACCTATTGTTAAGAACTTTTGGTGTGATTTAGCAAATGAGCTGAAATTTTCAGAATATGTTGGCGTAGACAGAGTCTTCTACTGTATGAAGTTTGGGGGAAATTGGTTAATATCTACGTTTCTTTTTTTTTTTTTTTGTACGTTAAGCCACATTAAGCTCCCCAAAAAACAAGCTTAATGTCCCTGGTTTGCCTTGTGAAAGACCAAAATGCATGAAACTTCTAGGATAGGTTTGGAAAGTTAAAAACTTTTGGCTGTGCAAAGTTTCAGGGCAATTGATTGAGGTTTGGGCACTTTATTACACGTTAAGCTACATTAAGCCATTTTCACATTAAATGTTTTAGTATGTCCCAGATGGGTCAAATGTGTGATTTAGGAATGGGACAGAGGATAGGGATACCAACGGAGTGTAAATTTATGAACTAGTTCATGCAAGTTGGAAGACCAAGATGCATTGAGGCTGAATTTCAGGGCAGCTAACCATTGGGAATCACTGAAAGACTGTCCTACAGTCATGACCGAAATTGTTGGCATCCCAGAAATTTTCCAGAAAATCAAGTACCGTATTTATCGGCGTATAACACGCACCGGCGTATAACACGCACCTCAATTTAGGAGGGAATTTTAAGGAAAAAAAACTTTTAGGAGGGAAGTTGAAGGGAAAAAAACTTACATTTAAATGCCCATCATTGCAGCCTTCTCAGTGCAGCCTTGCCCCAGTCCAGCCTTGTCAGTCCAGCCTTGTCAGTGCAGCCTTGTCAGTGCAGCCTTGTCAGTGCAGCCTTGTCAGTGCAGCCATGTCAGTGCAGCCTTGCCAGTGCAGCCTTGCCAGTGCAGCCATGTCAGTGCAGCCATGTCAGTGCAGCCTTGCTAGTGCAGCCATGTCAGTGCAGCCATGTCAGTGCAGCCTTGCTAGTGCAGCCATGTCAGTGCAGCCTTCCCCAGTGTCCAGTCCAGCCTTGCCCCAGTCCAGCCTTGCTGAAGCCTGTGAGCTTCACAATCGCCGACCGCGATTTGAAAATGGCGCCGCCGGCGCCGAAATACACAGAGCCGGTCCTCGGCTCTTCTCGGCGGCTCTCGTTTACTTTCGGTTCCACTCGGACGGTGAGCGGAGCTATCCGAAACTAGCCGAGTATACTCGGCTAGGTTCGGGCGGCGCTCGAGTGAAACCGAAAGCCGCCGAGAAGAGCCGAGGACCGGCAATGTGTATTTCGGCGCCGGCGGCGCCATTTTCAAATCGCGGTCAGCGATTTTTTAATTCTGACAGGTCAGGATCGCAGGGGATCGGCGTATAACATGCACCCGCGATTTTCCCCTGATTTTAAGGGGAAAAAAGTGCGTGTTATACGCCGATAAATACGGTATTTCTCACAGAAAACTATTGCAGTAACACATGTTTTGCTATACACATGTTTATTCCCTTTGTGTGTATTGGAACAAAACAAAAAAGGGAGAAAAAAAGCAAATTGGACATAATGTCACACAAAATTCCAAAAATGGGCTGGTCAAAATTCTTGGCACCCTTAACTTAATATTTGGTTGCACACCGAAAAAATAACTGAAATCAGTCGCTTCCTATAACCATCAATAAGCTTCTTACATCTCTCACCCGGAATTTTGGACCACTCTTCCTTTGCAAACTGCTCCAGGTCTTTCTTATTGGAAGGGTGCCTTTTCCCAACAGCAATTTTAAGATCTCTCCACAGGTGTTTAATGGGATTTAAATCTGGACTCATTGCTGGCCACTTTAGAGCTCTCTAGCGCCTTGTTGCCATCCATTTCTGGGTGCTTTTTGATGTATGTTTGGGGTCATTGTCCTGCTGGAAGACCCAAGATCTCGGACGCAAACCCAGCTTTCTCACACTGGACTCTACAGTGCGACCCAAAATCCTTTGGTAATCCTCAGATTTCATGATGCCTTGCACACATTCAAGGCACCCAGTGCCTGAGGCAGCAAAACAACCCCAAAACATCATTGAACCTCCACCTTATTTCACTATAGGTACTGTGTCCTTTTCTCTGTAGGCCTCATTCCCTTTTCGGTAAACAGTAGAATGATGTGCGTTACCAAAAAGCTCTATCTTGGTCTCATCTGCCCACAAGACTTTTTCCAGAAGGATTTTGACTTACTCAAGTACATTTTGGAAAACTGTAGTCTTGCTTTTTTATGTCTCTGTGTCAGCAGTGGGGTCCTCCTGGGTCTCCTGCCATAGTGTTTCATTTCATTTAAATGTCGACTGATAGTTTGCACTGACACTGATGCTCCCTGAGCCTGCAGGACAACTTGAATTTCTTTGGAACCTATTTGGGGCTGCTTATTCAACATCTGGACTATCCTGCATTGCAACCTTTCATCAATTTTTCTCTTCCGTCCACGCCCAGAGAGATTAGCTACAGTGCCATGGGTTGCAAACTTCTTGAAAATGTTGCGCACTGTGGACAAAGGCAAATCTAGATCTCTGGTGATGGACTTGTAACCTTGAGATTGTTGATATTTTTCCACAATTTTGGTTCTCAAGTCCTCAGACAGTTCTTTTCTCCTCTTTCTGTTGTCCATGCTTAGTGTGGCACACACAATGCAAAGACTAAGTGAACTTCTCTCCTTTTTATCTGCTTTCAGGTGTGATTTTTATATTGCCCACACCTGTTACTTGTCCCAGGTGAGTTTAAAGGAGCATCACATGCTTGAAACAATCTTATTTATCCACAATTTTGAAAGGATGCCAAGAATTTTGACCAGCCCATTTCTGGAATTTTGTGTGACTTTATGTCCAATTTGCTTTTTTTCCTCCCTTTTTTTGTTTTGTTCCAATACACACATAGGGAATAAACGTGTCTAGCAAAACATGTGTTACTGCAATACTTTTCTGTGAGAAATACTTGATTTTCTGGAAAAATTTCTGGGGTGCCAACAATTTTGGCCATGACTGTATATCTTTTCCCCATTTTAACGTAGGGGTAATTTCCTAAAGGAAGTTTTGTCCTGTTGTAGGTTGAAGAATAGGGTGATATCTTTAGAATGGGAATCATTACCCGATAGGTATTTCCAGGCCTGTGAGTGTAGAGATATGTGAAGTTGGGGGGTTAAGGATAAGGCAGTGGCTTACTTGGATATATTTGTAGTAATCCGCTGATGGGAGTGAAATGTTTCTTGTAGAGAAGTGAACAGTTTGAGGAGATTGTTAGAATAGAGGTCTGAGAGGTAAAGTAAGCCTTTGCCCTGCCATATTTTTAATGAAAGGTTAGGGATGAGTAAGGGAGAGTGTTGCGGTTAGTGAGGGAATTGTGCAAAGCTTGTCCCCTTTAGGTGCGTGCAAAAGGAGGTTGGTGAGGGCCACTACTGTAGCTCTAATGGTGGGGGAAATGGCTACATATTTTGTTTTCACATTAGGTGCACTAAGTAGCCAAGTGCTTAAGAGATGGCCAGGGGCTTGTAGGGATTCAATTTCATACCAGAGCCAGGTGGGGCTGGGTGTGAATCAGGTTTTCAGTTGTTCTAGAAGGGAAGTAGTGTATTAATCCTTAATGATTGTGAACCCTTTTCCTCCCACAGAACTATGTTTCATGAGGTTAGCCCGTGTGCATCTGACCCTTTTTTGCTGCCACACAAATCTGCTAAGAAGAGTCTGCATTCTTGGATGCTTGTATGGAAATAAAAAAGAACATGGGGATTGGAATGGGAAGTGACTTAAAAAGATATAGCAGCTGGGGATTTATTGTTGGGGAGTGAGTCAATTGCTTTCCCAAGCTCCCCAGTGGTGAATGGAGCATTAAGGACTTCCAGTTGTTCAGAAGGCAGACGAGGAATTTGAACTGAGATGAGATGGAGGAAGAATCAGGGTGGGATAGAGTGGGTTAGTCTTTGAAATTATACAAAGTCCCATAAAAGGTGCTAAAAGCATCCGCTATGTCCTGCGGATTAAGCAACTTTTCTCTAGTGGCAGGGTGGTATAGATATAGAATATGGGTTTTAATGTGGTGCCCTTTGATTTGGTTGGCTAAGAACGTCCTTGCTCTATTGCCAGAGGCATAAAAATGCATTTTTAAACGCTTTTGGAGCTTGTCGAAATTTTCAAAGAGAAGGGACCTTAGTTCTAAATGTAATTTGAGCAACTTGTTTTTGAGGTTGGGATGGGGCTGCTGCTTATTAAGGGAGTCTGTGGCCTGAATACTTGTTAAGAGATTGTCAATGTGTTGCCTCCTTTGCCTTTTATCCCTAGCCCCCAACTGAATGAATAAGCCACACATAAAAGCTTTGTGTGTAGCCTATAGAACAGGGGTAGGCAACCTCGGCACTCCAGCTGTGGTGAAACTACAAATCCCATCATGTCTTTGCCTCTAGGAGTCGTGCCTGTAATTGTCAGGGTCTTGCAATGTCTCATGGGACTTGTGGTTTCAAAACAGCGGAGGGCAGAGGTTGCCTACCCCTACCATAGAATGTTCAGGTCAGACACTGAGTCTTTGTTAATGTTGGAGGATAGCTTCATATGAGTTAGATTGCAGAATTCACGTGTTCATACACCACAGATAAGCAGGAGGAGAACTTGAACAGTCTTTTATAGTAATGCATACAGGAGAATGGTCTGACCAAGTGGAGGATGGAGGAGTCTGATACTTTCTGAAGGGTCCATTGGTCAATGAGGAAGAGGGCAATTCTTGAATAAGAATTGTGGCAAGGCAAAAAAGAACGTGTAATCGCGTTCTTCCACATGCTGGCAGCGTCAGGCATCGTATAGTTATATATAAATTTTTAGGAGAGGTCCCAGGGCCGGTTTACATCTTTTAAGTTGTGACGAGTGCAAGAGAAGATCCGGAGATATGTTGAAGTCACAACACAAGATAATACAGCCTTCTTGGATGCTGCCAACTTTTTTGTGAAGTTTGCGGAGGAAACGCAGTTGATGCACGCTTGGGGCATATATGGTTAGAATGGTGTACGGAGAATTATTTATGGAGCAGCGAAGAATGAAGAAGCACCCTTCTTCATCTTTGATGCAGTCTTGTTGTTGGAAGGAGAAGGAGTTACTGATGGCAGCAAGGATGCCCTTTTTTTTGGCTGGAGCATTGGCAGTAAAGACGTTGGTAACATTTTTTTTGAAGCATATCGGTGGGTTGGATGCATGAAAGGGAGTCTCTGCTAGTGCTGCTAGTTTCCATATTGATTCTCTTTTAGCCGTATGGTTAAGTCCCTTGGCATTAAGGGATAAGATTTTGATGGTCATAGTGGATGGAGTGTAAATGGAGGAGTTGCAGGTAATGAAGCTTGTGGCAGGTAATGTTGAAAGTTCGGATGCTTGAGATCACCACTCCTCCTGATTGGCTAGGACAGAGCAGTGGCGCCATTGACTCCTGCGACTGTCAAGCAAAGTCATTCAGCCAATCAGGGGGGAAAGGTGGCGGGGCCAGGTCGGGGCTCCGTATCTGAATGGACACAGGGAGCTCTGACTCGGCTTGGGTGCCCCCTGTAGCAAGCTGCTAGCTGAGGGGCACTCAAAGGAGGAAAGGGCTAGGAGCAGCAAAGAGGGACCCGAGAAGAGGAGGATCCATGCTGCTCTGTGCAAAACCAACTGCACAGAGGAGGTACGTATAACACGTTTGTTATTTAAAAAAAAAAAAGGAGCCTTTACAATCACTTTAAGTCCATTGAGGTACACAGGTCTTGGTACTGCTTGCACACTAAACTGAGGCTTGACAGTTGGAAGCAGTGTTATATGGGGCTGGCGTCAACTTTTTTTAATTTCATGAGTTCCAACCTTCTGTAGGTGGCAGTATAACTTTACCTATAATTCCTAAGTCCTCAATGCACTAAGAAAAAGATTTTACAGAGAGTATGAAAATCTTTTTTTTAGGATTATTCTGGCAGAGTAGGAAATGCATTTAAACAGTAGAAGTTAATATACAATAGTGGTTTCCAATAAGTGTGTGTTAACAAAAATATGTCCTACTGCTACATGTAGAACACTGAAAACTTTTGGCCTGTGGGGTAAGCACAACCAAATGGCTGTACAATGTTAGACTCTGATAAGCAAAGCTTGCCACCAAGAAAGTTCTCCCTAAAAGGACAGCTATGTAGAACAAAAAGAGAAATAAACAAAAGGATTTTACTCACATCTTTATGGCAAATGATGAGTAACATTTCTGAAAATTCTGACTTAAGAAATCCTGTCATGGGATGTCAGCTGCCTATAAAAAATGCTAGTAGCCTGGCAGGTACAATGTCCCAATTCCTTACATACTTTCAGCCAGTGACTCCTAAGTAGTATGAAGATAAGTACTTCGGACTGTCTGACTTCTTGATCTGCACATATTTTCCAGCCAGTGACTCAATGGGGGGGTTGATTTACTAAAACTGGAGAGTGCAGATCTGCATGGTAGCCACTCATCTTCTAACTTCAGCCTGTTCAAATTTTGCTTTGACAAAATAAATGGAAGCTGATTGACTTCTCTGCAGAGCTTCACCAGATTTTTGTAGTAAATCAACTCCAATATGTTGAAGACAGAGGGTAAGAAGGGTAATGCCGCGTACACACGAGCGGACTTTTCGACAACAAAAGTCTGACGGTCATTCCAGTGGACTTTCATCAGACTTCTGACGGACTTTCGAACGAACGGACTTGCGCACACACACTCACACCAAAGTCCGACCATCTAGTACACGGTGACGTACACCAGGTCCGACGAGACTATAAAACGGAAGTTCAATAGCTTGTGCGCCACCCGTTGGGCCCCTTCTGCTAATCACGTGTTTATCTTGTGTTAGTAGAAGTTTGGTGAGAGACGGTTCGCGCTTGTGAAACTTGTATTTTTCAGATCGTTTAACTGTTGTTCAGTTTGTGCTTGTGAGGTTTGCATCTGCTTTTCACTGCATGTAGTCAGTTCGCATTGATTTATCAGTGTGTTATTGTCCGCTCGTTGCTGATTTTCAGCTCATTCTTCACAGACCTTGCTGTTCTTCAGTGCGTTCTGTTAAGTGCGTTCTGATCAGCCGACCGTTTTGAAGCCATGTTGCGTGTACCTACTCATCCTAGAGCTTGTGCATTGTATGTGCTTGGTGCGGTAGTTCATTCTTCAGCCCAAGCCCAGTCCATGAAAAGGGCGAGGAGGAGTTCATGGACGAAGAATTGGTTGCTCCAGCGTGACCAATTCTCTCACGTGCCTTTGCTCCGTGAGATCCGTGAGAATAACCCTAAGGATTTCAGGAATTTTTCTCCGGATGACAGACCCCTTTTTTGACCATTTGTTGGAATTGCTGACCCCTTATATCAGCAGGCAGGATACCTGCATGAGGCAAGCCATCACTGTGGAGCAGAGGCTAGTTGCCACGTTGCAGTACTTGGCGATGGGGAGAAGCCTGCAGGACCTTAAGTTCTCAACAGGCATCTCCCCTCGGGCTCTGGGGATCATTATCCCAGAGACCTGTATTGCCATTGTCCAGGTCCTGCAGAAGGACTATATTAAGGTAAGAATTTTATTCTTTAACATCACATTTTATTGTATTTAATGTTTGCTATTGTAATGTATTTCTTTACTCAAACGCTAATTACCATGATTGCAGTATAGTGTGAATACCCCCTTTGTCCTCATCCATGCTGTAATTTTTTAATGCTCTTTTTTGTACTGCTTGCATATTTGCATTCACTAACCTCCCCAGCATGCTATGCTGGGCCCATATCCACCTAGTCTAGTCCCTTAATGTATTTTGTCAGCTCCATTGTATTGCTTTACCCTAAAATGTCTCCAAATGGTCTGTGTGTCCTTAAATTGATTTAGAATCCCCCCCCCCCCCCCCTAAAATTTATCAATAGGCCATCAGAGGGGGTGATGAATCTGATAAGTGGGCCATTATATTTTAGTCTTTATTATTACTATGTCCTGTACACACGATCGGACATTGATCGGACATTCCGACAATAAAATCCATGGATTTTTTCCGACGGTTGTTGGCTCAAACTTGTCTTGCATACACACGGTCGCAGAAAGTTGTTGGAAAATCGGATCGTTCTTAACGCGGTGATGTAAAACACGTACGTCAGGACTATAAAGGGGGCAGTAGCCAATAGCTTTCGTCTCTTAATTTATTCTGAGCATGCGTGGCACTTTGTGCATCGGATTTGTGTTCACACGATCGGAATTTAATTTATGTGGTTGCAATGTTATGTGCAAAAGTACTTATATTTTTTTTCTTGTTTGACTCCCCAGTTTCCTTCAATGCCACAGGAATGGCAGACTTTGGCATACCATTTTGCCACCCGTTGGGACTTTCCCAACTGTGGAGGGGCTATAGATGGGAAACACGTCCACATCGTGCCACCACCCCATTCAGGGTCATACTATTTTAATTACAAGGGGTTTCATAGTATTGTCTTAATGGCGGTGGTGTCGGCACAATATGAATTTCTGTATGTGGTCATGGGGAAGAATGGCCAGATGTCGGATGGAGGAGTCTTCGCCCAGACGGAGTTCTACCAGCGTCTCCAGAGTGGTGGCCTGGGATTGCCACCTAATGTGGATAACGTGGAAGGACTCCCCTTTGTCTTCATTGCATGTGAAGCCTTCGGTCTGGGCAAGCACACGATGAGGCCATTCCCCCAAAGGACCCTCACTCTGGAGAGGAGGGTTTTTAACTACCGACTGGCCAGAGCGAGAAGAGTTGTGGAGAATGCCTTTGGGATAATGGCCAGCCGGTTCCACCTATTTCAGACAGCTATCCACATGGCGGACTACAAACTAAATCACCTTGTCCTAGCATGCTGCATCCTGCACAATTATTTACACAAACATTCAAGCAATTATCTTGCATCACTTGGGCCTGAGGCCGGACTTATAAAGAATCCTCTGACGGGCCTGGATACTGCCCCTACTGGCTTGGCCCCCCCAAAGCGCCCATCAATTTCGGGATAAATATGTTGATTTTTTTTACGGGTAGGGGGGCCATTGCAATGCCAGACAATCTATAATTTGTTTTAATAAAAAATAATGATCAGATAAAATCTAGAAATGTATTTATTGCTTGCCTTTCTTTTTGGCTGTCTCCTAGGTTATCCTAGTGTACTTGTAGTGCCAAGTGTATTTTCCTTTGGTAAATAAGCCCCATTGTCACTGTAAACATCAAATAACTTACAAAACTAGTATTGAGCATTGAAAGAAGAAGCCACACATCTTGTTGATTAACAGAATTTTTAATCTGTGCACATTCACATGTGCGTTTCTTAAAATTTTTGTTTTTAAAATATATATAATTTATTTGTAAAACAATATAATTATTTTGTTTTTAAAAATTATTTTGTAGTTTTATTTTTTTTATACAAACAGGCCTCTATTTTTTTTTTTATAACAAACAGACCTCTCTTTTATTATTTTTTTTTTTAACAAACAGGCCTCTATTTTTTTTTTATATTTTTTTTAACATTTTTTTTTTAACAAACAGGCCTTCATTTTTTTTTACAAACAAGTCTCTTTTTTTTTTTTTTTTTTTTTTTTTTTAAGTTTTTTAACAAACAGGCATAAAATTCTTCAAAGTCAAAGCCCAGAATGGGGTCAGCAAAAAGGGAAATGAAGAACATGATCAATGTTTTTTTTGTGAAAAAGGGATTAGATTCTCCCCAAAACATCGATCATGTTCTTCATTTCCTGCTGCATATTGTCCAGCCGATTACACATTAGGTCAAGGCTCATGCGCATTGGCATCTATATCCCAATTCCAGGCCATGATCTGTCCAATTAATCTTTGTGCACTGTCCGTGCTAAATGGTTCCCCTTCCACATCACCTAAAATTGCTGAAAAAAAGATATATTTAGAAATATGCAGGCATACATAGATTACCATAAGCTGGGGTGTCAGACACTCAACTGGTGGGGTGCCCATGTCGCCCACTTCCTCCACATCCTCGGTGGGGCTTGGGCTGATCTCCCAATCCGGCAGGCGATGTCAGGGGTCCCTGGGATCAGGTTGTCTGAGTCTTTTCTCCCCTATGAGAATGAAACAAAAGGTATACTTAGCACACAGATATTTGAGTCCAGGAATAGGAATATGAAACATTGTATTGAAGTGGTGTACTATTGTCTGTTTGGGCAGAGCTCCAAGTTGAAGACATGATTAAAATTCCCTTGGAAACAAGCTGGAATACTTACCTTTTTTGGCCACGTTTCACAGATAGAGACACCCCAACAAGTATCCACTGGAGCAGCTGTGTGGGTTACCCAAAAAAATGTATTCTGGTGTCCCACACTAGTGTTCCTGAGTCCAGATGTGTAAACAGCTGCTGAGTGTCCTCTCCTTACATTCCACTGAATGAAGTTTGCTATTCATTCTAGTTTCAAAGACATCTAGACAACAATGTCCTAAACTTCTCTTAATAAGACAAATTACCAAGACCAAAATGTATTTTAAACCCTGTATCAACTAAATACATCGTATATATTTTTCAATCGATGTTTACTATGAATGATGTTTCCTACGAACATTTAACGATTTAAAATTGTACAGTAAAGAAAAGCACATGGAGCAGTATGCAAGGTAATAATCAGAATAGGAACACACGACAAGTACTTACTTTTTTTCAGAACTTTCTGGATTCGTCTGTACTTATCCGGCTCCCTGAGTTTTAGGTCGGACCATTGTTTCCTCAGCTGATCTTTAGAGCGCTGTACCCCAAAATGATGATGACCACTTTCGACATTATTTTTGCCTTTCTTAAATTTTTTTTTTTTCTCTGGTTCCTTCAGGCTATCAATTAAGGGGAGTGGTTAATTGCTCACAGGTGCCTATATAACTGTGTGTAGGACTCATCTTGAGCCTGCTCAGTGTGAGGCTGTGGAACTTAGTCCAAGTGGAACTGGTCTAAGTGATGAGTTAAAAACCAGAGTTTAAAACAGGAGGTTATAACAGGGGTCATAGTACCTGTGTAGTGTGAGTACCTGAGTGTTTTCTGAGTAGTGCGTGTGGATCGTTAGTACTTGTGTATTGTGTACTGTATACGTGAGTATTGCGAGTGCACGTAGGTCTGCGACTGTTCTGCGATTGCACGTAGGTCTGTGAGTACCTGTGTATTGTCTTGTTGTGTACCTGTTTTTTGTCTTGAGTATTAGTGCCAGGAAGCTAGCTGTTAGGTAATTTGGACAGGGTAAAATCCCTAAATCCTCACTAAATTTAATAGGTACGATGCCCGGCGGGTGTGGAGAGGCGACTCTTTGTACATCTTGCTGCATGTATGCGTTCCTTGATCATCCGATCGAGGGCGAATACTGCTATGCAAAATGTAAACACATTGTTTCCCTGGAAGCCCAGGTTCTGAATCTGGGGAAGCAACTGTCAGCACTGAGAAGTCCCTCCATACTAAAGGAGAGCCAGGAACGTACACGGCAGGTGCCGGCAGGGGCCAGCACAGAGGCGGGTGGAGACAAAGAGGTGCAGGCACTAGCAAAGAGCAGATGGGTGACAGTCAGGAGGGGTAGAGGGGGAAGTGCCAGGGAGGCCGATCCAGGACTGGAGCATCCCAATAAGTACGCTCCATTGAGTGACATTGGTGAAACCAGTCAGGGACCAGCACTGCTGGAGCTGAGGGACTCTCCTAGCTGCCAGGGGAAGAACTCCTCCAGTGAGAGTGGGGGGGCAGCAAAGGGAAAGGAAAGACAGATTCTGGTGGTAGGGGACTCAATTCTTAGAAGGACAGAGAGGGCAATCTGTAACCAAGACCTGAAGCGCCGAACAGTATGTTGTCTACCGGGCGCTCGGGTTCGGCACATCACGGATCTTGTGGACAGATTACTGGGAGGGGCTGGGGAAGATCCGGCTGTCATGGTGCACGTTGGTACCAATGACAAAGTCAGAGGCAGATGGAGTGTCCTAAAGAACGATTTTAAGGACTTAGGAGCTAAATTGAGGAAAAGGACCTCCAAGGTAGTATTCTCAGGAATACTACCGGTACATCGAGCCACACCAGAAAGGCAAAGGGAGATTAGGGAAGTAAACAAGTGGCTGAAGAGCTGGTGTAGTAAGGAGGGGTTTGGGTTCCTGGAGGACTGGGCCGACTTCTCAGTCGGTAACCGGTACTATAGAAGGGACGGACTGCACCTAAATGAGGAGAGTGCAGATCTGCTGGGAATGAAGATGGCCAGAAAGTTAGAGGGGTTTTTAAACTAGGCGATGGGGGGGAGGGTCCAGAGACAGAGATAGCCAGCGCGGAAGATATTCCAGAGGGTAGTATTAGGGGCATTAGTGGTAGGTTAACCAAAGCACAAAAACACAAGGTGTTTAGTAGCAAGTCCTAGTTGCAATCTCGAAACACTCAATACGAAGACAATATGCGACCGGTCTAAACTATGTGGCATGTTCACCAATGCCAAGAGCATGGCAGACAAGATGGGTGAACTAGAGATACTGTTGTACAAGGAGGATTTAGATTTTGTGGGAATTTCAGAGACCTGGTTCAACAGCTCTCATGATTGGCTGGCAAACATTCAAGGGTATACCCTATACCGCAAGGATAGAGAGGGTAAAAAAGGGGGAGGGGTATGCCTATATATCAAGAATAATGTACAAGTGAATGTGAGAGATGACATCACTGAGGGAGCTAGAGAGGAGGTGGAATCCTTATGGGTAGAGCTCCAAAGGGATGAAGCTAAGGGGAAAATAATACTGGGAGTATGCTATAGGCCCCCTAACCTGAGGGAGGAAGTAGAGACGGATCTCCTATCACAAATTGGATTAGCAGCAAGGATGGGAAGTGTTATCATAATGGGGGATTTTAATTATCCAGACATAGACTGGGCGAGGGGAACTGCGCATTCATTTAAGGCTCGCCAGTTCCTTAATGTCTTGCAGGACAATTTTATGGGTCAGATGGTAGACGCACCAACTAGAAATAAAACATTACTGGATCTACTGATTACCAACAATACAGACCTGATCACGGATGTGGAAATGCGGGGCAATTTAGGTAACAGCGATCACAGGTCAATTAGTTTAATTCAGTATAAATCACACAAATAGGAAACATAAAGGGAATACAAAGACACTGAATTTCAAAAGAGCCAACTTCCCTAAACTACAAACCTTGCTAAAAGGCATAAATTGGGATAAAATATTAGGAACAAAGAATACGGAGGAGAGATGGGTTTGCTTTAAGAGCATATTAAATAAGGGCATTAGCCAATGTATCCCATTGGGTAATAAATTTAAAAGAGCGAACAAAAATCCTGGATGGCTTAACTCCAATGTAAAAATGCATATAAAAGCAAAGGAGAAGGCCTTCAAAAAATACAGGGTTAAGGGATCATCCTCAGCATTCAGACTTTATAAAGAATGTAACAAGAAATGTAAGGGTGCATTTAGGACGGCTAAGATAGAAAATGAAAGACACATAGCGGAGGAGAGAAAAAAAATCCCAAGAAATTCTTTAAGTATGTAAACAGTAAAAAAGGGAGGACAGACCATATTGGCCCCATAAAGAATGAGGGAGGACATCTGGTTACAAAGGATGGGGAGATGGAGAAGGTATTGAATTTATTCTTCTCCTCAGTCTTCGCGAGTGAATCGGGGGGCTTCAGTAACCAAAACTGCAGTGTTTATCCTCATGACACAACACAGGAAGCACCTCCATGGTTAACAGAGGACAGAATTAAAATTAGACTTGAGAAACTTAACATTAATAAATCACCGGGACCAGATGGCTTGCATCCGAGGGTACTTAGGGAACTCAGTCAAGTGATTGCCAGACCGTTGTTCCTAATTTTTACAGATAGTCTACTTACTGGAATGGTACCAGCTGATTGGAGAAAAGCCAATGTAGCACCAATATTCAAAAAGGGCCCAAAATACATCCCTGGGAATTACAGACCAGTTAGCCTAACATCAATAGTATATAAACTCTTGGAGGGGATGATAAGGGACTATATACAAGATTTTAGTAATAAGAACAGTATAATTAGCAGTAATCAGCATGGATTCATGAAGAATCATTCTTGCCAAACCAATCTATTAACCTTCTATGAGGAGGTGAGTTGCCATCTAGATAAAGGAAGGCCCGTAGACGTGGTGTATCTGGATTTTGCAAAAGCATTTGACACAGTTCCCCGTAAACGTTTATTGTACAAAATAAGGTCCGTTGGCATGGACCATAGGGTGAGTACATGGATTGAAAACTGGCTACAAGGGCGAGTTTAGAGGGTGGTGATAAATAGGGAGTACTCAGAATGGTCAGGGTTGGGTAGTGGGGTTCCCCAGGGATCTGTGCTGGGACCAATCCTATTTAATTTTTTCATAAACGACCTGGAGGATGGGATAAACAGTTCAATCTCTGTATTTGCAGACGATACTAAGCTAAGCAGGGCAATAACTTCTCCGCAGGATGTGCAAACCTTGCAAAAAGACCTGAACAAATTAATGGGGTGGGCGACTACATGGCAAATGAGGTTCAATGTAGAAAAATGTAAAATAATGCATTTGGGTGGCAAAAATATGAATGCAATCTATACACTGGGGGAGAACCTCTGGGGGAATCTAGGATGGAAAAGGACCTGGGGGTCCTAGTAGATGATAGGCTTAGCAATGGCATGCAATGCCAAGCTGCTGCTAACAAAGCAAACAGAATATTGGCATGCATTAAAAGGGGGATCAACTCCAGAGATAAAACGATAATTCTCCCACTCTACAAGGCTCTGGTCCGGTCGCACCTGGAGTATGCTGTCCAGTTCTGGGCACCAATCCTCAGGAAGGATGTACTGGAAATGGAGCGAGTACAAAGAAGGGCAACAAAGCAAATAAAGGGTCTGGAGGATCTTAGTTATGAGGAAAGGTTGCGAGCACTGAACGTATTCTCTCTGAAGAAGAGACGCTTGAGAGGGGATATGATTTCAATTTACAAATACTGTACTGGTGACCCCACAATAGGGATAAAACTTTTTCGCAGAAGAGAGTTTAATAAGACTCGTGGCCACTCATTACAATGAGAAGAAAAGAGGTTTAACCTTAAACTACGTAGAGGGTTCTTTACTGTAAGAGCGGCAAGGATGTGGAATTCCCTTCCACAGGCGGTGGTCTCAGCGGGGAGCATTGATAGCTTCAAGAAACTATCAGATAATCACCTGAATGACCGCAACATACAGGGATATACAATGTAATACTGACACATAATCACACACATAGGTTGGACTTGATGGACTTGTGTCTTTTTTCAACCTCACCTACTATGTAACTATGTAAATTAGGCTGGGCGTACGGTCCATGCTTCCCATCGTAATCTTTTTTTAGCAAAATTGCTACCATCTCCACCATCTCTTCAAAGGCCATATTGGAGGCCTTAAATCTCCTCTTCCCTTATCGGGACATTCCAGGCTCCGGGCTTTCCTCGTTACTTCAATCATTAGTACACACCTGCTGTGTCTCCGCCATTGTCTCTCTTACTGCGCACCGTAGAGAGAAGGGGCGGAGAATATTCGTTAAAAGAGAATGTCAGGGGCTGGCGACGCAGGTGGAGTTTCACACATGCGCAGTGTGTATAAAGCTAACACGCATGTGCCGTACGTACGTTTGTTGCACGGAGGAAAGCAGAACTGAAGTTGCGAGTGTCAGAGACAAAGGTAAATTTTATTAACTTTGTAGCGGCCTATACTTTTTAAATGTTGGGATAAGATTATGAGTGTTTAGCCTAACATTAGTGTTTATTGTCTTTTACAGAAAAAAATGAATAATAAATTTAAGGACCCTGAATTTCTCACACAATTTATTGAGAAGTAGAGGGAGATGAGGAATCTGTGGGAGGTCAAACACCCTCAATATTACATTAAAACAGTAAGGAAGTCAACACTGGAGAGACTTCTGGCATTTGTGCAGACCTTCATCCCAGAAGCAACCGTGGAGATTGTGGATAGGAAAATTGGTATCTTGAGGAATATGTACAGGAGGGAGCATAACAAGATCCAGACTTCCCTGAGATCAGGAGCATCAGCAGATGATGTATATAGACCCAGGCTGTGGTACTACGATAAACTACGTTTTCTTGATGACCAGACTGAAGCCAGGGAATCTTTTTTGACCCTTCCCTCCACCCTTCCCTCCAACCCAGCAGGGGCTGATGAGGACCAACCTGGGACTTCCATCCTGGAAGAACAGGATGTGACCATCTGGAGCCAGGTATATTATTTTTAGACATATTTAGTGTCCTAATATTAATGATGTTAACTAGATGTTCTATTACATATAAAAGAGTATCATTCTGACACCAGCTTTTTTTCTAGCCGGTGACAAGTTTTGCCCCTAATGTCAATTGATATGTAGACATAATTTTTTGGATAAAATACACATTGAATTTGCAAGTCGTGAGCTGAAAATTGTGTGTGATTGATGAACCAAAAACTAAAACTATGTCCCTTTTTTTTATACAGGATGAGCTCAGCGAGGAGGGTGGTGTGGAAAGTGGCAGGCAGGAGGAGGCCGGGCCCAGTGACAGCCAGGAGGTGGGCGCGAGTGGTGTCAGCCAGGAGGAGGCAGGGGTTAGTGTCAGCCAGGAGGAGGCAGGGGTTGGTGTCAGCCAGGAGGTGGCTGGGCCCAGTAGGAGCAGCACACAATAAGGTCTAGGAAGGGGACGGTGACAGAGGAGGCATCACTGTGCCTCATTAGAGAAGCTACAAATTTTCTCAAGAGCCCCCCCGAACCTGAAGAGGCCTATGGCTGTTATTTAGCCAGCAGGTTGCTCGAAATGGAGAAGGGCCAATGCCTCCTCAGTGAAAGACTTTTTTCAGATATCATTCACAAGGGGCTGAAGGGCGAGTTAACTGTCAACACCTAAATAAATGAGCAACCCCCTCCTCCTCCTCCTCCTCCTCCTCCTCCTGCCACAAGTCAACCTCCAGAGCCACAGCCTCCAAGGAAGGCTGCAGGGCAGCGTGGAGGGAAGGCTGCAGGGCAGCGTGGAGGGAAGGCTGCAACGAAGAGAAGAAAGTGATGGCCTGGGTTCAGTCTGGTCTGACGGAAGACGCAGGCTGGTGTTGTACCACAGCCTGGGGACATATATGTCATCTGCTGCTACTCTTGATCCCTGGGATTCCTAGACCAGATTATGCTCCCTATATTATATGGACTCCTCAAAATCACAATTTTCTTTTCCACAAACTTGATGTGTGCCCTGGGGCCAAAAGGCTTCACAAATTCCTAAAGTTTCTCCAGCGTTGACTTCATCTTTATTTTGTTAACCAGAATAAATGGATATTTTTCTGAAAAAACTTGCCTATGTTTTTGATTAAAATACATTTTTAAAAGACAATGTCAAATTAACAAGGGACAACAACCTCCCTGAGGTTCAAAAAAATGCAATTATCTAATGTTCTTGTGGTAACTTTACAACAACAAAAAAAAATAAGTAAAAAAAAAATATTTAAAAAAAGGTTCTCGTGGTAATGGAGATCACTAGAAAATATTTTTGTAGCAATCCTAAAAAATGATCTTGATGAAATAAAAAATGATAAAAGGTGACTACAAAAAACAAATGTGTAAACATTATAGTATGGAGATCTGGCTTTTAAATAATACAATATAATTCATGAGATCAAGAGAAATAATCCAGAAATCAGTTTGTGAGAACTCTGTGTGAATATGAGCAGCAAAACAACTTTGTTCTTCTAGCACAGGGGTCCTCAAACTTTTTAGACAAGGGGCCAGTTCACGGTCCCTCAGACTGTTGGGGAGCCGCACTATAGTTTAAAAAAAAAATGAACTAATTCCTATGCACACATCTTATTTGTAGTGCAAAAAAAAACAGGAAAAAACAGTACAATATTTAAAATAAAGAACAATTGTAATCAATATGAACTTATCAGTATTTCACAGACTCCCCTCATTACAGAACCACTCCCAATCACAGACCCCCCCCATCACAGACTCACCCCATAACAAAGCCCCCCCATGACGGATCCCCCCATGACAAAGCCCCCCATCACAAAGCCCCACATAACAGATTCCCCCCATAACAGACTCCCCCATTACAGATCGCCCCATAACAGACTCCCCCCCATCACAGACTCCCCCCCATCACAGACTCCCCCCCATCACAGACTCCCCCCCCATCACAGACTCCCCCCCCCCCATCACAGACTCCCCCCCCCATCACAGACTCCCCCCCCATCACAGACTCCCCCCCATCACAGACTCCCCCCCATATCACAGATCCCCCCCCATATCACAGATCCCCCCATCAGACTCCCCCATATCAGAGCCCCCCATATCACAGATCCCCCCCATATCAGACACCCCCATCACAGATTCCCCCCCATATCAGACTCCCCCATTACAGAGCCCCCCATATCACAGATCCCCCCCATATCACAGATCCCCCCCATCACAGATCCCCCCCATATCACAGATCCCCCCATATCAGACTCCCCCATCACAGATCCCCCCATATCACAGTCCCCCCCCATATCAGACTGCCTCCTATCACAGATGCCCCCCCATCACAGACTCCCCTCGTTGATATTACACTGCCGCCCCTTCTATAATATCACAGCACTCCTACTCCCCTCTGTTACCTGTATCACACAAGACACGAAGCATGGTAGGTCCGGACAAAGGGCGGGACTTTGCAAGTGAAAGGCAGGTGATTGATTCCTGGGACCGCCCCGATGCCTAGTAACCAATCACCTGCTTCTTAACACAAAAGGCCCTTTGTCCAGACCTGTCATGTTTCCCGTCCTGTGTGATAAAAGTAGCAGAGGGCAGGGGGAGTGCTGCGATGTTAAAGGGGCAGTCCGCGGGCCGGATACAAAGCGCTGGAGGGCCGGATTCGGCCCACGGGCCGTAGTTTGAGGACCCCTGTTCTAGCATTATAAAGAAGACAATTAATGCGCTGCATTCAACGATCACAGAATTTGCACTGTGAGGAATGTGCTAGCTACAATACGAACACTAGTTTTACCAGACCGAGTGCTTCCGTCTCGTAATAGCTTCTGAGCATGCGTCATTTTTTGTCCGTCGAACTAGCATACAGACGAGCGGATTTCTCGATAGGAACTGGGTCCAACAGAGTTACGACGTAAAGATTTGAAGCATGTTCCAAATCTAAAGTCTGTCAGACTTTCGACAGAAAAAGTCAGCTGAAGGTCCGATGAAGCCCACACGATCGGATTGTCCCCCGGATTCGGTCCGTCGAACCAGTCCTGTCAAATAGTCCGCTCGTGTGTACGCGACATAAGGATTATGGCTCAACAACAAGCCTTTTTAGAAGAAGATCAACAATGGCAGCCTCCATATGTCTTTCATGACAGGTTTTCCTTAGGCAACCCAGCCAACACAGCAAAACCGAGAATGCCTGGGTGGTCTAAACAACAAGCACCTACTTGAAATACCGTAATACACCAGTCAAAACACAGCATAACTACACACTAGCTAATTTGCAGAGTAATGCATACATGGTTTGTCCAGAAATCAGTGCTATAATTCAATTTCATCACTCAACAAATACAGCGGTTTATTTACTAAAACTGGAGTGTAAGGGATAGTACAAAATCTGGGTGTAAGGGATACCAAATGCAGGTATCCGTCAAGGATGGCCAGATCAGTGGGCTGTACCTTTAAGAAATCCGGAACCAGGCTGAATGAGTTAAAATGAAGTTAATTTAAACAAATAATTATACTACCAACACCAGTAAACTATAAACAATGTAAAGTGACCAAATAAATATACAGTGCAGAAACCCAAGCGATTAACTACGTACAAGTGGAGGGAGCACACGGAAGCAGGGCAAGGTAGGACTGACAGAAAACAAGGGGGGGCTAGGTACGGGGAGTTGGATGGATAGAGTAGGTCAGTGTTTCTCAACTCCAGTCCTCAAGGCGCACCAACAGGTCATGTTTTCAGGATTTCCACTATTTTGCACAGGTGATTTGATCAGTTTCACCACCTTAGTAATGACCACAGTCGTTTCATCTGAGGGAAATCCTGAAAACATGACCTGTTGGTGCGCCTTGAGGACTGGAGTTGAGAAACACTGGAGTAGGTTACAGGAGCAAGTCTCAGGATCAGGCAGGGACATGGCTCACAGGAAGAACACTGGAGCAATGAACCTCAGTTATGTGCAGGATTAAATACCTTCCAGCAGTCCATGTCAGATGCTGCTGAATTACTCAGAAAGCCTGGCTGCTGAGAGGCACCCCAGGCGCAGGTGGTAGGCAATCAGATTCTAACTTTAGCTTGTTCAATTAAGCTTTGACAAAAAAATTAAGCTGATTGGTTCCTGTGCACAACTGCACCAGATTTTGCACTCTAGTTTTTGTAAATCAATCCATATAGCAATAAACGCTTAAGCTTGCCACACAATAGATTTTCCAACATTTGTATGAAATTTCTCAGGACATTCCATAACTTGACAAATGTTGTTTAAAACATTCTGAAACCCATAATAAAATGTAAAACTAGTCATAATTCACCACATCATAGTGAACTAAGAAAATAGACATGAATGATATATGGCATCAAGTAAATTGCATGGGATTGCTTAGCTGACTATGACTAAAAATCTCTCTGGCTAGCAGTGTTTTTTTGGCACCCACAGAAATGGGGAGGAGATTATCAAGATCATCTTATTCCTAAATGGGCCCACTTTTGCTAATGGAATTGAAGGACAATGTTCTTTAGTTCCTTGGAATTATTATGATCACTAATGAGAGTAAAAGCATGACCAAATTGTGAAATGAAGAAAGAAAGCACAACAGAATAGCAAAGATTGTGGATGGAGAAAAAAGGTTGTGAATCTGGCCTGTAGTACACAGACAAATTAGACCAGATTTGGAAACAGGCAGCTTGGGGAACAAAGAGGGATGTAATCCTCAAGACTGGAGAGGAGGCAGCAAAACCAGATTGTGTAGAGAAAAAGTAGACTGAACCGTGGAGGAGGGAAAGAAGGTTGTGAGTTAGCAGTGTAGAGAAAACTGAAAATTTCCTATCACATACCATAATTTTCCTTTCCTGATGGACTCCATTGCAGCATACATATGGGTTTAGCCCCGCCTCCTTTCCTACCCTTTAGGACCCCGCTCCCATAAATCTTTGCTCTGATCCAGCGGCCGTGTTCCTTAACTAGCCTACTCATGACACTGGGCGGGGACTCCTGCTGCCATGGAATTTATCAGGAAAGAAAAATTACGTTAAGCATTTGATAGGAAATTTTCAGTTTTCTTGACAGACTCCATGGCAGCATACGTATGGGAAATAACTTGCCGTATACACCAGGGTGGGCAATTTCTGAGCAAAGAAAAGGTTTAATTGACATTGTCAACCGACAGGATTTGTAAACCACACTTAACAGAAGATAAAGAGGCCGGCTCAACACCATAATAAGCCATAAACGTGTTGATTAAAGATCAAGAGGCTGCCCTGCAGATCACTTTGGGGGCGACATGCCATTAGGCCAACCACGATGTAGACACACTTCTGGTTGAGTGTGCGGTCACCGCCTCTGGAGGCTCCAAGCTCTTTGCTTTATAGAAGTGTTAATTTTGACATCAAATTTCAATTTAGATTTAGTTACAGTCTTTTGACTAAAATGCCATTTTAGTTTGTTGTATTTTGGTCGACTAAAATCTAATGGGTTTAGTTAAATTTTAACACTGCTTTATAGGCCCATTGGGTGGACTAAACGATCCATGCAGCAATGGATCTAGAGGAGGCATGCATCCCTTTGTTTTTCCTGTGAAGCAGGACAAACAGGTATTCAGACTAACGAAAGGGAGCCGTGGCTTTCAGATATTGCTTTAGGGTTTCCCCCTCATCTAGCGGATGGATGTTGGAATCTTCATCTAGCCTAAAAGGGGGGGGGGGAAATCTCCTGATTTTCATGGAAGATGGAAGTTACCTTAGGGTTTGAACCCAACATAAGCATTAGTACCACTCAGTCTGGGAAGAAGGTTAGAAATGGTTCTTTCCAACCCAAGGCTCGAATTTCGGAGATCCTCTTTGCTGACGTGATGGCTGAAAGGTCTTGAGAGAAAACTCCTTAGTAGAGCACGGCTTTCCAGGTTCCAACCCGAGTGAAAGTTCATGACAAGCGGGAGGTCCCACTTGGGGAATCTTGGTTTCCTCTGGGGTCTGAGTCTCACTACCAGCTTGAAAAAGACAGACAAGAGGATATCTGGCTCATGACACTCCCATGAAAGCCGATATAGCCGACACCTGTACCCAGAGAGAGCTGACTGACAAGGCCATATCTAGGCCAGATTGTAAGAAACTCAAGATGTCCTGAACTTCTGGGACACTACAGGAACTGGCCCTGGTGGACATATGCTCTGTGAATCTAGCCCATATTCTCTCATAGAATTTGTTAGTGCTCTTCCTTCCAGCATTTAAAAGTGTAGAGATGACTTCCTCTGGACAGCCTAGGGCCTCCATCCTTCCCCTCTTAGGAACCAGACCCTCAAGCGCAGGTGAGTCAGGCATGGGTGTAGGGCAGCACCCCGACACGGCAGATCTAGTCTGAGAGGCAGAGGCACCGGATCCCGGTAACTGAGCTGTGTCAATAGAGGAAACCATGGCCTGTTTGGCCAACACGAGACTATTGCCACTAACGCCACTTCTTCTATCCTGAGTCTCCGTAGGAACTGGAGGATGACTGGAACCAGGGGAAAGGGATAGGCCCCACGAAACCTTCATTGGTCCAAGAGGGCATGCACCCCGCAGGCCTGAGGATCTCGGAATTGCATGTAATATTTTGCCATTTTGTTGTTGCATGGGGAGACAAACAAATTGACTTTCTGTGTGACACCCAGGGTCTGAACCCACTCGAAGACCTCCGCGTGGAGAGCCCACTCGTTTTCCAGCCAAACTCTGGACAGGATATCCACTTGAATATTCTGGACTCCGGGGACATAGACTGCCGATATGCTGGATGGTTTCTCTGAGCCCAGGTCATAATTGGCTCTACTTCTCGTAAAAGGGACAGGCTGAGGGTGCCTCCCTGCTTCCTTATGTAGGCCATTGCTTTTGTGTTGTCTAATCTGAGCATCACTGATGTTCCCAGCATTGGATGACAAAAGGCTTGTAATGCACAGAACGTTGTACGGAGCTCCAGGATATTTGAAATCCCTCAAGGGAAGTC
Organism: Aquarana catesbeiana; assembly: GCF_042186555.1. Classification (NCBI taxonomy): domain Eukaryota; kingdom Metazoa; phylum Chordata; class Amphibia; order Anura; family Ranidae; genus Aquarana; species Aquarana catesbeiana. The sequence goes on along the minus strand of NC_133329.1, from coordinate 188,487,079 downwards.
CCATCCCATTCCCTCAAGGGAAGTCCCATCGGCTAGTCAATAAGACTTTTTAAAACACACCAGTTGATGTCGAAAGACCAAATGGGAGACAGGTGAACTGGAGATGAACCTGACCTATGGCAAATCGGTGAAACTTTTGGAAGCCTTCTGCCACAGGAACATAAAAGTAAGCGTCCTTTAAATCTATGGACATGAGCCAGTCATATGGCTGAACTGACTGCTAGATTGTAACAGTGTTTCTATTTTGAACTTCTCCTTCTTTATGAAGTGGTTCAGATGGGTAAGAGCTATGAGGGGCCTCCATGTGCCATTTTTCTTCTGTACAATGAAGAGAGGCGAGCAGACCCCCTGGTCTCTCATTGTCTCAGACAGGCTCGACTGTTGTCTTCCAGTGGAAGGGTTACATGCTTCACTAGCTTCATCATGGCTTTTTCCACTAGAGGTGCTGAGGCCAGGTGTTTTAACCTTTTCACCCTTGAAGAGATACAGTTTAGCCATCTTAGATATCATTGAGCTGTTCTTCTCCACTTTGCCCCAATCATCCGTGATGACCTCCCCCAGTTCTTCCAGGAACGGAAAATTCAAGAGTTCTTTATTCAGCTGCTTGAAGAATTTTCTCTGCTTAGGGAGGGGGTGGGGGATACCACTGGCTCCTCCTAGTTAAAGGCTTCCCTGACTGCCTTTACTAGAGGGGGTACTAGGGCAAAGTCAAAGCCCACACAGGGATCTTCTGACTCGCTGTCGGAAACCGCGACCAAAGGGCGGCTCGGTTGTGAAGACTCCAGCATATCCTGGGCCTAAACATCCCTTTCAGGAGAGTGTGGTGGCTCAGCGGAGGGACCGTGGATGTGGCTGGTTCTCATCTGCTTTAGGGATTCCTTAAGAACTCGCCTAACCAAGGACTCCATCTGCTGGTCCGCACCCCTCTCTCACCCGCTGCCTGAGCATAGGAAAGATCACAGAGGGATCTTCCTTCTGAGACCTGGTACCCGCATCCCCAGCAGGCTCTCCTGTCTGAATGGCCGGGGTGACGGGAAGACCTGGGTGACGAGTCTGAGTCTCTACTGTGGCACCTTGATCTAGAAGGTGACCTGTGGTGCCCAGAGATGGAAGAGGAATGACGGTGCTGCGATTTTGGAGGATTGCTGCCTTTGCATGCGCTGCTTTGAGGATCAGACCTAGAAGGGCTTAGGTAAAAGGGGGGAGAAAGAAAGGAAGAAAAGACAAAAAAAAAACAATCCGCACCCCACAATGCTCTGCCCCTCCCTGCAGGCAATGCTACAGGAAAAGAAGATCTCCTTCATGTACCTGCTGTGAGACGGCTGGCCACAGGGAAGCGGTGATGCGTCCATTTTCCTGGGGACACTGGACAGGTAGAGAAGCTGCAAGGAAGGAACCAGGTCAGCAGAGGAAACAGTGGAGACACTAAGCCTGCAGCACAATGGGTGTCCAGCACCTACCTCTGCCACCAGGTCCGGGAGCCTGAGGGAAGTCGCTGCATAGCTTGCAAGCATTCCTGAGGCTATACAGCTCTAAAGCTGTTTTTATTTCCCCCGCTCCCTGACGTCACCAAGCTTCGTTCTTGCACATAACTGCGCATGCGCAGATCCGGCTGCTGAAGTAGGCCGGAAACAAGGTGGCAGTCTTAAACGCAGATCCGATCCAGCCGCCATGGCCGGGAACCACTAGCACCAGGGAAAACAGGGAAGAGACAGAAATATAAAACATACTGCTGCCATGGAAGAAAGGAACAAATACTTCTCACCACTTCTGCCACAATCACGCCTGGACCAGGGGAGTGCTGTTGCACCGATCTGGTGCAATTAAGGCCACCCGCTAATAGCTGGGCAATCTGGTCAATTTTCTGCCTGCCTACCAATGGTAAGGCTTAGCTCTTAATGGCTTGATGACACAGCCAGTGACAAAGCGAGGCTCATTCCGGGAGGACGTAATATGACATTCACCCGCAACAATGAAAGTAATGCTTGGCCGTCAAATTGCTATAGGCCGGGCGGGAACTGGTTAAAGCGGACCTTCAGTCATTTTTTTCAACTTTCCATCTATTAAATCTTCTGCTCTTGTTGTTTTAACTTTGGATAGTAAAACATTTTTTTTTTCTGTTAGTAAATACCTTATACAGCCCACTTCCTGTTTCTTGCCTGGTAAAAAGCCCAGGCTTATGACGACATGCACAGCTCTCTCTCTCTCACTCTCATGAGAGTTTGCCAGGAAGGGAGGCGGGATGAGTCATAAGAGGGCCAATGAGAGCTGCAGAGCTGGAGGTTTGTCTCTAGGTGTCTGTGTAAATACAGGAAGTGAACAGGCAGCAGCTTCAGCTGCCCACAGTTAAAATGGTTGCAGCATATTTGGCAAGTACAGAATCACAGTATATATAAAATAATATGCAAAGTGGTTGGAGGGAAGCTTCAGAATTGCAAAGATGTTTTTGTTACAAATTATGTGAGCAGACTGCAGTTCCTCTTTAACCACTTAAGGACCGGAAGATTTATGGTATTTAACCACTACAGCCCGGAAGGATTTACCCCATTAATGACCAGGCCATTTTTTGCGATACAGCAATTGCGCAGTTGTGCGACGCTGTACCCAAACAAAATTTATGTCCATTTATTCCCACAAATAGAGCTTTCTTTTGGTGGTATTTGATCACCTCTGTGTTTATTTTTTGCGCTATAAAATTTCTTCATCAATTTAGGCCAGGGGTCGGCAACCCCCGGCACACGCGCCGGAGGTGGCACGCAGCGGCACTTTGGATGGCAAGCAATCCTGGAAGACCCATCTCCTACACACAGGCCAACGTCTTCGGTATCTGTCAGGGAAAGCCGTGCAGCTTGTTCACGCCAATTTCTTTTCCTACTGGCATCGGCTCTACCAATGTTCATAGAAGCCGCGGCTGCTGGTTCACGCCCACCTCTCCTCCCGCCCACTTCTCTAAATGCCGTCATTGGTTCTGCCCTTCTCAATGGCACAGAAGCAGTCAGATTCCCCAGGCAGCTCTCCCTTTGGAATGGTAATTACAATTGTAATACCAGTAAATGTTGTTTCTTGGAATACAGTACAGGACACAGGTCTCTCCCATCTGTTTACAGTATATGTGCGATCTTTGTTATTGGGGGGTCTAGAAACTAGCTAGACGTTAGTGTTGTGTTTAAGGGGGGATGTCAAATATGGGCACCTGTCAAACATATGCGATTCAAATGAGAATGTAAGTCTGAGCAAATTGTGCTTTTGTATGCTGTTCATCATGTGATAACTGGAAAGGAAAAATAACATGTTCCATGCCTAGCCTAATATGGAACATCCCTTCTGCAACAAAGTCGAAGAAATGTGGGGTTCTGAGTGTAAAGTGGATCTGGTTTGTCTGGTTTGTCCACTAAGGGTGTGAGGAGGCTAAGGTTTGTGTTAAGCTTATATGTCTCTCTTATTTAGTCAAGTAAATATATTGTGACAGCCCACAGTTTATAGGCTTTATGTTTTTTTCAGACTTTGAAGTCAGATACCCAACTAACTGACTAACAGTTGCTGTTTGTGTTTCTAGAATATCTTCTTCCAAAAGGTGACCCTTTATGGTGTCTTTGGGACTTATTCATCATTTCTCGGATTACCATCTTGACCATCTACCCTATACGCTCAATTGGACTTCTTCACTATATATATATTTTTTCATATTTTGGACTGCGCATTTTTCTATCCCACACACCTTGTGGGCATGTGTGATAGTCACTTGTTCATGACCATAGATATTCACATTATTCGTGCCTTTTTAATTCATATGAATGTCACAATTTTCAACGTTCTATGTGTGTTTTTGCACTGATTTTCAATATTTGTTAGCACTTTACGTTTTTATTGTATTTCTTTGCTTTATATGAATTTTTCATATCTATATTCAAGTAATTAGTGCTGCACTGTTTTTTATTTATCTGTTTACATAAGTTGTCCATTGTAGCTGGCCACTTTTTATTGGGATGTTAGCGTAGTATTTTTAATTACTTATTCATTGTGTACCTCTAGTAACTACATACAATCCAGCACTAGAAAGCATAAGAAAGATAAAGATTTACAACCCATCATAACCTAGGATGAAGCTCCTGAAAGAAATATTCCAACAACCCCCAATACTGGCTTTAGACAACCACCCAACCTCAGACATAAACTAATAAGTAGGAAACTTCATTCTGATTATGAAGTCACATATAATGGAAGCAAATTCTGCAATAAAAAACGCTGTAAACTGTGCAACCAAATCAATCTATCAAACAATGTCACACACAAAAGGGATCTTTTAATATCACAGATTCATACAAGTGTACCTCTAGGAATGTTGTGTACCTCATCCAATGCAAAAGATGTGGGCAGCACAGTGGTGTAGTGGGTAGCACTCTCGCCTAGCAGTAAAAAGGGTTGCTGGTTCGAATCCCAACCACGACACTACCTGCCTGGAGTTTGCATGTTCTCCCTGTGCCTGTGTGGGTTTCCTCCGGGTACTCCAGTTTCCTCCCACACTCCAAAGACATGCTGGTAGGTTAATTGGCTTCTGTCTAAATTGGCCCTAGTATATGAATGTGAGTTAGGGACCTTAGATTGTAAGCTCCTTGAGGGTAGGGACTGATGTGAATGTACAATGTATATGTAAAGCACTGCGTAAATTGACGGCGCTATATAAGTACCTTAAATAATAATAATAATAATGTAGCAAAGGATCTTATGTTGGTGAAACGGGACAGAAGTTGCGAACAAGGATGAATTTGCACAGACAGAGTATCAAGGAATATAAAGAAGATGAGTTCTGCACACCTGTGGGACATCGTTTCTCACAACTGGACCACACTATGGATGAACTCAATGTCTTCGTTCTTAAAGGGTTAGCTCACCTTTACAGCACTTGTTCTGTTTTTGTTAAGGATGCCTATATAAAAATAAAGCAGTGTGCAGAATGGTAAAAAGTTGTTTCTTTCCTACCATTTGGATCCTGCAAAGCTGGTTCTGGTTTTCAGAATATTAAAAGCCGCACTTTCCATCCCCACAAACGTACCTCTCTCAGGAGGTACAGATAAGAATATCCTATCAGTGTATTCCTGTTTCCCATGGTGCATAGAGACCGTTCTCCCAGTGCACTCTGCAGCTCGCAGTCCCGCCCCCCAGAGCAAGGGAACAAGCAGAGCTCATTCATAGGCAGGTCAATATGTGATCCTGTATATGCCTTCTTTCCAGTGATGTATTTAAGTTTTGTGCTGCCCTAGGCCTGACTAAACTCGAGCACCCCCTAAATTAAATATGACCCACCCCTTCCTATCAAGGCCACACCCCTTCCTTTTTAAGACCCACCGTGTCATCTAAATGGGAGGAGGACAGAGGGGGACGCCGCGGGAGAAGGACAGAGGGGGACGCCGCGGGAGAAGGACAGAGGGGGACGCCGCGGGAGAAGGACAGAGGGGGACGCCGCGGGAGAAGGACAGAGGGGGACGCCGCGGGAGAAGGACAGAGGGGGACGCCGCGGGAGAAGGACAGAGGGGGACGCCGCGGGGGACGGACAGAGGGGGACGCCGCGGGGGACGGACAGAGGGGGACGCCGCGGGAGAAGGACAGAGGGGGACGCCGCGGGAGAAGGACAGAGTGGGACGCCGCGGGAGAAGGACAGAGGGGGACGGCGCGGGAGAAGGACAGAGGGGGACGGCGCGGGAGAAGGACAGAGGGGGGCGGCGCGGGAGAAGGACAGAGGGGGACGGCGCGGGAGAAGGACAGAGGGGGACGGCGCGGGAGAAGGACAGAGGGGGACGGCGCGGGAGAAGGACAGAGGGGGACGGCGCGGGAGAAGGACAGAGGGGGACGGCGCGGGAGAAGGACAGAGGGGGACGGCGCGGGAGAAGGACAGAGGGGGACGGCGCGGGAGAAGGACAGAGGGGGACGGCGCGGGAGAAGGACAGAGGGGGACGGCGCGGGAGAAGGACAGAGGGGGACGGCGCGGGAGAAAGATAGAGGGGGACGCCGCGGGAAAAGGACAGAGAGGGACGCCATGGGAGGACAGAGAGGGACACGGCATCTTTTAATTTGGGGGGAAAGGGGATATGTGCTAGTGGTGGGGGGGAGCAGACCCCCCGACTAGCACATAGCCTCTCCCCTCCCAAAGTACCCAGCACATATCCCCTTACCCCCTCCCCTCCCATCACTCCATGTGTGCATCTGTTATCTGCCCCCCCCTTCCTGGTTACTGTGTCCCCATCCACTGTAAACTACAGACAGACCTCAGACCAGCAACGTGGCTCTTGCACTGAAAGTGGTGTCCCTCCTCTGTGGCTCCTCTTCCTCCTGGCTGTGTACACTAGAACATTGGAGCCGAGGAGGTGGAGCCGTCGAGGAGTGTGTGTGGCTGTCAATTGGGAGAGAGGTGTCAGCTGCTACCGAAAGCTGATCGCCACTTGCGGGACCCCGGATGGCAGCTGTCGCTGGTGCCCATGCTAGCGCACCCCTTTCTGGCCAGTCACTGGAAATTGTTGTGGCACTGGGCTCCGGGACAGTGGCGTCACTAGGGTTGGTGTCACTTGGTGCAGTAAAAATGGTGTTTTCCCCCACACCCCCCTATTTTTGGGTCGGTGGCCCAGCGTTGGAGCTCATTGTGGCAGTCTATAAGGCCTAGGGGATAGAAGGTTAGGCACTTCCTAATGGCTCAGTCCCTAGGAATAGTGATGGATAATGGCCAACAGGCCCTCTTACCAGACCAAGTGAAACAGAAACTCTGATCCCTCTGGCTGAACGTTCGCTCACTCTGGGTTGCCCAGGTTGACTCTAGTCAGTAGTGTAGCAGGTCTGTACCCTGGCAGTGGCTCCGTCTTTCTCCCCCTTTGGTGGTGCGGGTACAGCGTGGCTCTCTCTCTGGTGGTGCGGGTACAGCGTGGCTCCCTCTCTGGTGGTGCGGGTACAGCGTGGCTCCCTCTCTGGTGGTGTGGGTACAGCATGACTCTCTCTCTTATGATGCGGATACTTAGATGTTTACAATCCAGCAATCTGGTTACAAACGCTTTGTGACACAGATATAGATGCCACAAAGGGGTTAATGAGTTCACAAACACTCTTCGCTGCAGTTTACTGTATCTGGGCTCCTGGCAAAGGTAGCATTTGATAAGCTGAGTCTGCACCAGTGCTGTGTTTTGGCTTAGGCCAACAAGGCCCAGACCTAGGGTGGCACTTTGCGGGCAGCGGCTTATTGTGGGCGCGAAAAAAAAACCCTGCACCCTCCTCCCGGCTCCCGCACGCAGGGCTGCCATCAGGGGAATACAGCTGAAGAGAACAGTGGTCTTGCTATGGGGGTGCGGGGGTGATAACAGGAAGCAGTTTTGGTGGGTGCAGTCGACCCCCCCCCCCCCCCCCCATCGGTGAAGCGGTGACATGGCAGTGGCGCTGTGACAGAGAGAGGAGAGCTGTGGGCATCTAAGTAAAGCTGTTTGGGAGATCTTTCCATTAAAGCTATCTGTATTTTGAGCTGATATTAAACGGACAGGCAATAACCCCTTGCACACGCTGTCTCTCTCTCTCTCGCCCTCTCTCTCCTGTCTCTCTCTCTTTCTCTTACTTGCTCTCTTTCGCGTTCTCTCTCTGCTTTTCTCTCTCTCCCTTGCTCTCTTTTTCTCTCTCTCGATTTTTCACTCTCGCCTTCACGCTATACTCTTTCTCGTGCTCTCTCTTTTTCACTCTCTCGCTCACCCTCATTCCCACCTGCTCACTCTCTTTTGCTTCCTCTCTCTCTCTCTCTCTCTCTTGCTCTCTTTCTTGCCCTCTTTCTTGCTTTCTTTTGTTTGCACTCACTCTCACTCTCTCTGTCTTGCTCTCTCGTGCTCTTTTTTTTTTTTTGTGCTGTGACGTATGAGGAAGTGATTAGGATGTTTGTCTCAGTGTGACGGATGGATTGAACACTGCCGACCGGAGCTGCAGAGCTGGATCACTATAGATTGGACTATTCACCACCATTTGATTGTTTTATAAGTATATTGTTTTAGCAATTGTGTTATTTATATTAATTTATATTATATATTTTCATTTATGTGATTGGGAATCCATGTGGAGTTTAGAGCACTTGCACTTTATTGAGGATTGGTGGATTGTATTGAGCACTTAATATATCGTCCGTCTATGTCAGGATGGTCATTTATTATATCCGTTGGCACTTTATGTTCACTCAGCGCTGCACTCATTTGTTATTTGTTTCCTCTCTATCTCACTCTCACTCTTTCTCTCATTGCTCGCTCTCTCTCTTTCTCGCCCTCTCTTGCTTGCACTCTCTTGCTCACTCTCGCTCTTTCTTTCTCAATCTCTCTTGTGCTCTTAATCTTTCTTGCTCTCACTTGCTTACTTTCTCACTCTTTCTTGCTCTTACTTGCTCTTGTTCTCACTCTTTGTTTATTCTCTTGCTTGCTCTCATACGCTTTCTTGCTCACTCTTTAACCACTTCAGCTCGGGAAGGTTTACCCCCCCTTCATAACCAGGCCAATTTTGTCATACGGCACTGGGTTACTTTAACTGACTATGCAATGCTGTACCCAAATAAAATTGATGTCCTTTTTTCCCACAAATAGAGCTTTCTTTTGGTGGTATTTGATCACCTCTGCAGTTTTTATTTTTTGTGCTAGAAACAAAAAAAGACTGAATTTTGAAAAAAAAACAATATTTTTTACTTTCTGCTATAAAACATGTCCAATAAAAAAATGGAAAAAATGGAAAATTCCTATCAAAATACTTACCGTAATTTTCCTTTCCTGATGGACTCCATAGCAGCAACGTGTGGGTTTAGTCCCGCCTCTACTACCCTATAGGACACTACTCCCATAAATCTTTGCTCCCTGCCCATGGCCGTGTTCGGTAACTAGCCTACTCCAGCCATTTGAGAGGGAACTCCTGCTGCCATGGAGTCCATCAGGAAAGGAAAATTACGGTAAGTATTTTGATAGGAATTTTCCATTTTCCTGACAGACTCCATGGCAGCAACGTGTGGGAAATAACTCGTCATACACACCCAGGTGGGCAAGAAATCCTGAACAAAAAGATTTATTTAACACTGTCAACTGACAACACCTTCAGACCAAAATTGACAGAAGTCGCTGGCTCAACACAATAATGAGACATAAAAGTATGAATTGTTGACCAGGAAGCTGCTTTGCAGATTACTTCAGGCACAACATGACGTGAGGCTGCCCATGACGTAGAGAGACTTCTAGTAGAGTGCATGGTAACCGCCTCAGGAGGACCCAAGCCCTTCTCTTTGTAAGCCCATTGGATAGCTTGAACCACCCATGCCACAATGGATCTGACAGAAACCCTGAAGCCCTTGTTCTTTCCATGGAACAAAACAAAGAGGTAGTCAGAATGTCAAAAAGAAGCTGTAGCCTCCAAGTATTGCTTCAAGGTTACTCCCATATCGAGAGGATGTGAATCCAGACTTCCAGCAGAATTAAATGTAGGCAGTATGATTTCCTGTTTTTTCATAGAAGACTGAGGTGACCTAGGGATTTGTCCCTAGCATCGGGATTAGGACCACTCTATCTGGAAAAAAGTGAGAAAGGGTTCCTTTGAACCTAAGGACTGAATTTCAGAAATTCTCTTTGCCGAAGTTATGGCTATCAGAAAAGAAGTCTTGAGGGTAAGCTCTCTGACTGAGAGTGGCTTGTCAAGTTGTGAGAAGAAATCAAGAACTAGTGTTATATCGTATTTGGGGAATCTAGGTTTCTTCTGTGGCCTGAGCCTGACTGCCCCCTTGAAAAACTGTTGGACCGAAGGGTGCTTGGCCCATGCGACTCTGAAGAAGGCTGAAATTGCTGACACCTGAACATGGAGAGAGGTAACAGACAAAAGGATATCCAGTCCTGTTTGCAAGAAACTTAAGACATCCTGCACTGCCGGAGCACTACAAGAGTTGGATCTGGAAGACATATGGCTTGTGAATTTTGCCCAAATCCTTTCATATACCCGATTGGTACTTCTTCTTCTTGCACTAAGGAGAGTAGGAATAACCTTTTCAAGGCAGCCTAGTGCCTCCAACCTTCCCCTCCCAAAAACCAGGCCTTTAGGCGCAGGTGATCCGGGGCAAGGGTGTAGTCTTGATCCCTGAGAGAGAAGATCTGGTCTGGATGGCAAAGGAATTGGATCCCGGACACTGAGGAGCATTAGGAGGGGAAACCAAGGCCTGTTGGGCCAGTAAGGAGATATGGCTATCACCTCTGCTGTTTCTGACCTGAGCCTCCGCAGGGACTGAAGAATGATGGGAGTTGGAGGGAAGGCATAAGCTTTGCGGAACCACCATCTCTCCATCAAGGCGTCCACCCCGTAGGGCTGAGGATCCCTGTATCTCGAGTAGTACCTCGCCAGCTTCTTGTTGCAGGGGGAGGCAAAAAGATTGACTTCTGGGGAGATCCCTAATGTCAGGATCCAACTGAATACCTCTTCGTGGAGAGACCACTCGTTGTCTAAGAGGATTCAGGAAAGGAAGTCTGCCTGGACGTTATGAACCCTGGGTACATATGTTGCTATTAAGTTGACCAGATTCTTCTGGGTCCAGGACATAATTGGTTCTACCTCTCGTAGAAGTAATAGACTTTGAGTACCCCCCTATCTCCTTATGTATGCCACTGCCGTGGTATCGTCTAGTTTGAGTAGAAACGAGGTTCCTGATATCAGATGGCGAAATGCCAGACCAGGCCTGGAATGCCGCTCTCAACTCCAAGATGTTTGACACCGTTCTTCTGGAAGGAAAATCCCAGGTGCCCTGTGCTACTTCTGTCAAGCAGTGACCGCCCCAGCCCCTGTTGCTGGCATCTGTTGTTATTGTTACCCATGTGATGGGAAGAATAGAGTGGCAGTTGCAAAGATTTTCCCGCTGGAGCCAACCACGGAAGGGAATTTCTCATGGACAAAGTAATTCGAATAAGCTGGGCTTTGTTGCCTGTCCACTGATGAAGAAATCCTTTTTGGAAGGGCCTCATCTTTCATTGCACCCACTTCACCATCGGAATCGAGGCCACCATAGTGCCAACAATCCTCAGGCACTGGAGAGCATGAAGATGAGAAACAGAGAGAGCTGGGTGAATTCTGTCTCGGATTATTGAGATCTTCTCCTCGGGCAACGAGATGGTGCCTCTGACTGTATAGAAGTGGGCTCCTAGGAACACTAGAGACTGAGACGGATCTAACTGACTCTTCTCCAAGTTCAGTATCCACCCGAATTCCTGGAGGGTGGAGATAACCTGACCCCTGTGTACAAGGAGTTGGTCCTTGTCTTGAGCCAACAGTAGAAGGTCGTCTAAGTAATGGTGCAAATGAATCCCCTTGGTTCTCAGGAGAGCCACAACAGGACCTTTTAAAAGACACGTGGAGAAGTTGACAGCCCAAAGGGAAGGCACGTGAACTGTAAATGAAGCCTGCCCATGGAGAAGCGGAGAAATTGTTGAAGATCTTCTGCAATGGGAACATGAAAATAAGCGCCTTTGAGGTCTATGGAAACCATCCAGTCTCCTGATTGGACGGACTGCTGGATTGTGGACAGCGTCTCCATCTTGAACTTTTCTTTTTTGATAAAGCGGTTCAGATGGGTCAGATCTATGACGGGCCTCCATGCCCCACTTTTCTTTTGGACCATAAAGAGAGGAGAATAAATTCCCATGCCTCGCTGGTTGACTGGGACAGGGATAGCAGCGCCTTGAACCAATAAAGATTCTATGTAAGCTAAGATAATCAGCCTTTTTTCCGGAAGAAAGGTGGGGACTCACCTGAATCTGGGAGTGTCTCTGAAGGTCCAGGCATGACCTGATGAGACCGTCTTGACCGTCCAAATGTCTTGAATTGAGGCCGCCCAGACATGCCGAAAGTGGAAAAGACGAGCCCCCACCTGGCTTGTCTGAGTGGGCCCAATCTCAAAAAGATTTGGTCGGCTCTCTCCCCTGTTGAACCACTCTTGGCGGACTTCTTGAAGGACGATTGTCTTGCCTTCCAAGACCTGGAGAATTCACGGCCTGGTCTGTAGCTGCAGGCTTCCCTGGTTCGCTCCTGATACTGTTTTCTTGGAAAAGATCTTCTCCAGCCTTGCCAACGCCAATCTTGAGGAAGGAACCCTGACTTCCCACCAGTGGCATGGGTTATGGCATTATCCAATTTGTTGCCAAAAAGAGAAGGGGATTCGGCACCATACCTGTTTTGAAGCTGAATCAGCCAGCCAGGGATGAAGCCACAGGGCCCGCTTGGCGGTGACAGAAGAAAGCATAACCCGGGCCACCAGGCGGATTATCGAATCGATCCGTCTATCTAAAGCGTCCTTAAAGGAGACTGTATCCTCTAGGGGAAGTGTCACATGTTTTACCAGCCTCATCACGGCTGCACCCACCAATGGGGCCGACTCCAAATGCTTGACCTCTTCCTCCTTGAAGGGATAGAGCTTTGAAACTTTAGATAACATGGGGTGGTTCTTCTCCACCCTGCCCCATTCCTCTGTAATGACTTCACCAAGTTTGGCGAAGAATGGAAAATTGACACATTCCTTCTTTAGTTGTTTGAAGAATTTCTTTTGTTTGGAGGGAGCAGCCACAAGATCCTCCCAATTTAAGGTTTCCCTAATGGCCTTAACCAAGGGGGAAAGCAGAGCAAAATCGAACCCCACACAAGGACTCTCTTCATCAGAGTCAGTATCCGAGATGGCTACTGAAGGATGGCTTGGCAGAGAGGACTCCCAAGTATCTTGAATTTGTGTCTCCCCTACTGGAGAACGTGGAGGCTCAGCAGGAGGAACATAGGACTAGCTAGTTTCAATACCCCCGAGGGATTCCTTAACAACCTTCTCGACCAGGGTCTTAAGCTGCTGGTCCGCATCCCCTCTCTCACTAGATGCCTTGGCATAGCAGAGATCACATAGAGACTTTCCTGCAGGTACTTGTGCTCTAAAGCCCCCCGCAGACACAACTAGCTGAGTGACTGGTGCGAGCCTTTGAAGAAAGAGACCGTTCCTCGCTATGGTGACCCGATCTTGAGGGTGAACCGTGATGCTTAGACCTGGAAGAGGAGTGCCGGTGGTGTGATTTTGAAGAGTCACTTCCTCTGTGAGAGCTGCGTCGTTGTTCTGACCTAGAAGGGCTGAGGAAAGAAAAGGAAAAAACAGGGAACACAATGATCAGGGGAAAACAGTGGCCAAAGAGACCGAAAGACAAAAAACACATTTAAGTACCTTTTGTGAGAGGGATAGCCACAGGGAGGCGGTGGAGAGTCCATGTCTCTAGAGGCATCCATCAGGGCTGTAAAGACATATAAATACCAGGGACAGGAAAGCATCTGCTCACCTGTCCCCAGAGAGCCACTTACCAATAGCATAGACACAGGGGCAAGGGGAAGTCACCACAATAGCCCACAAGCATTCCCAAAGCCTGCAGGCTATTTTCCCTGTTTAAATAAGGCGCCCCGTGACATCACCGTCATGACGTACCCGGCGCCTGTGGGCATGCGCGATTAGCGTCATTTTGTCGCTATCGCGCATGCGCGAACCAAGCCTCATTCTCGTACCATACTCGCGACTGCGCAGTACGGCCGAGAAGCAAAACAGGAAGTAAACGGGGCTGGAACGCGGGAGGAACCAGCCGCCATGCCTGTACATCGCCCAGCACAAACAAAAGCCTGAAGGGAACACAAGGATGGGGAACAAAGAAACAAAACCTGCTTCCATATAAAAGAGGAAACATCTCACCACTCCCACCACGATCACCACCTAGGCCGAAGGTAAGAAGAATTCACCGGACTTCTTAGGGCAATAGGGTCACCTGCTAATAGCTGGCTATACGACCGATGCGCAGCCTACCTGACAGTGGCTAGGATTCTGGCTTCTTCCAGGGCCTCTTCCAGTGCCCACTCCATACCCTGCTAATAGCTAGGGCTTAGCGGAGTAATGCGACCCTCCACTCCTAAAGTCGCCAATCTTGATCGTGGGGGAGAAAAACTTTGGGTAGGAAGACCACCACTAGGTCCTTTGGAGGAGGACAAAAAAAGAACACGGCCGTGAGCAGGGAGCAAAGATTTATGGAAGTAGTGTCCTATAGGGTAGTAGAGGCGGGACTAAACCCACATGTTGCTGCCATGGAGTCTGTCAGGGAAAAAAAAAATTCTTCATCATTTTAGGTCAATATGTATTCTTCTACATGTTTTTTGTAAAAAAAAAAAAAATAAGCATATATTGATTGGTTTGTGCAAAAGTTATAGCGTCTATAAACTATGGGATAGTTTTACGGCATTTTTGTTCATTTATTTTTTTTAGCAGTAATGGCGGCGATCAGCAACTTATAGCGGGACTGTGACATTGCGGCGGACAAATCTGACATTAAGTGACATTTTTTTGTGGACATTATTACAGTGATCAGTGATTAAAAATATGTACTGTCACTGTACTAATGACACAGGCAGGGAAGGGGTTAACATCAGGGGAGATCAAAGGGTAAAGGGTTTATTGTGTCTCTAGGGTGTGCTGTCTAACTGTGTGGGGGGTGGTTGCATTGTGGGAAGACAGAGATCTGTGTTCCTGCTTAGCAGAAACACAATATCTCTATCTTAACTACTAGAAGAACGGTGATCTGCCTTGTTTACATAAACCGCCATTCTGCCTCTCTTGGGAGTGATCTCCTGGGTGCTGGATATCAGGTCTGCCGGACTCGCTGATTGGCCCCAATCAAAGTGGGAGCGGGTCACCAGTGGCGCGCTCCAGACCCGGAAGAGCAAAGTCACATACAAGTACGTGATTTCGCGCAGGAGAGCCTCTGACCCACTGCGGGGCGGTCGGCAAGTAGTTAACGCGCGCTCTCACTCTCTCTCTTATTTTTTCTCTTGCTCTCTCTCACTCTCTCTCCCCTTACCTTTGACTGACACCCTCATAAATTACCTGCATAATGTCTTCAAAATATACACTATATTTTTGTACACATAAATAGAAAGGACCGTGGACACGTTAATTGTTTTTACAACACTGGACTTTAGGAAGTTCATTTTATGAGGGTTTTAACCACTTAAGGACCGAAAGAATTTGCCTCCTAATGACCAGAGCACTTTTACAATTTGGCACTGCGCTGCTTTAACCACTTCAGCCCCGGAAGGATTTACCCCCTTCCTGACCAGAGCACTTTTTACAATTTTGCACTTCGTCGCTTTAACTGCTAATTGCGCGGTCATGCAATGCTGTACCCAAACGAAATTTGCGTCCTTTTCTTCCCACAAATAGAGCTTTCTTTTGATGGTATTTGATCACCTCTGCCATTTTTATTTTTTGCGCTATAAATGGAACAAGACCGAAAATTTTGAAAAAAAATGATATTTTCTACTTTTTGTTATAAAAAAAATCCAATAAACTCAATTTTAGTCATACATTTAGGCCAAAATGTATTCGGCCACATGTCTTTGGTAAAAAAAATGTCAATAAGCGTATATTTATTGGTTTGCGCAAAAGTTATGGCGTCTACAAACTAGGGTACATTTTCTGGAATTTACACAGCTTTTAGTTTATGACTGCCTATGTCATTTCTTGAGGTGCTAAAATGGCAGGGCAGTACAAACCCCCCCCCCAAATGACCCCATTTTGGAAAGTAGACACCCCAAGGAAATTGCTGAGAGGCATGTTGAACCCATTGAATATTTATTTTTTTTGTCCCAGGTGATTGAATAATGACAAAAAAAAAATAAATAAATAAAAAAAAAAAAATTTACAAAAAGTTGTCACTAAATGATATATTGCTCACACAGGCCATGGGCATATGTGGAATTGCACCCCAAAATACATTCAGCTGCTTCTCCTGAGTACGGGGATACCACATGTGTGGGACTTTTTGGGAGCCTAGCCGCGTACGGGGCCCAGAAACCCAAGCACCGCCTTCAGGATTTCTAAGGGCATACATTTTTGATTTCACTCCTCACTACCTATCACAGTTTTGAAGGCCATAAAATGCCAAGATGGCACAAAACCCCCCCCCAAATGACCCCATTTTGGAAATTAGACACCCCAAGTTATTTGCTGAGAGGCATGTTGAGACCATGGAATATTTTATTTTTTGACACAAGGTGCGGGAATGTGACAATTTTTTTTTTTTTTTTTTGCACAAAGTTGTCACTAAATGATATATTGCTCACACAGGCCATGGGCATATGTGGAATTGCACCCCAAAATACATTTAGCTGCTTCTCCTGAGTATGGGGATACCACGTGTGGGACTTTTTGGGAGCCTAGCCGCGTACGGGGCCCCGAAAACCAAGCACCGCCTTCAGGATTTCTAAGGGCATAAATTTTTGATTTCACTCCTCACTACCTATCAGAGTTTTGAAGGCCATAAAATGCCAAGATGGCACAAAACCCCCCCAAATGACCCCATTTTGGAAAGTAGACACCCCAAGCTATTTGCTGAGAGGCATGGTGAGTATTTTGCAGCTCTCATTTGTTTTTGAAAATGAAGAAAGACAAGAAAAACATATTTTTTTTTTCTTTTTTCAAATTTCAAAAGTTTGTGACAAAAAGTAAGGTCTGCAAAATACTCACTATACCTCTCAGCAAATAGCTTTGGGTGTCTATTTTCCAAAATGGGGTTATTTGGGGGGGGGGGGGGGTTGTGCCATCTGGGCATTCCATGGCCTCCGAAACTGTGATAGGCAGTGAAGAGTGAAATCAAAATATTACGCCCTTAGAAAGCCTGAAGGTGGGGCTTGGTTTTCGGGGTCCCGTATGCGGCTAGGCTCCCAAAAAGTCTCACACATTTGGTATCCCCGTACTCAGGAGAAGCAACAGAATGTATTTTGGGGTGTAATTTCACATATTCCCATGGCATGTTTGAGCAATATATCATTTAGTGACAACTTTGTGCAAAAAAATCAAAAAAAAAAAAAGTCTTTTTCCCGCAACTTGTGTCACAATATAAAATATTCCATGGACTCGACATGCCTCTCAGCAAATAGCTTGGGGTGTCTACTTTCCAAAATGGGGTCATTTGGGGGGGTTTTGAACTGTCCTGGCATTTTATGCACAACATTTAGAAGCTTATGTCACACATCACCCACTCTTCTAACCACTTGAAGACAAAGCCCTTTCTGACACTTTTTGTTTACATGAAAAAATTATTTTTTTTTTGCAAAAAAATTACTTTGAACCCCCAAACATTATATATTTTTTTAAAGCAAATGCCCTACAGATTAAAATGGTGGGTGTTTAATTTTTTTTTTTCACACAGTATTTGCGCAGCGATTTTTCAAACGCATTTTTTGGGGAAAAAACACACTTTTTTAAATTTTAATACACTAAAACACACTATTTTGTCAAAATGTTTGATGAAATAAAAAAGATGATCTCAGGCCGAGTACATGGATACCAAACATGACATGCTTTAAAATTGCGCACAAACGTGCAGTGGCGACAAACTAAATACATTTTTAAAAGCCTTTACAGGTTACCACTTTAGATTTACAGAGGAGGTCTACTGCTAAAATTACTGCCCTCGATCTGACCTTCGCGGTGATACCTCACATGCATGGTGCAATTGCTGTTTACATTTGACGCCAGACCGACGCTTGCGTTCGCCTTTGTGCGAGAGCAGGGGGGGGCAGGGGTGCTTTTTTTTTTTTTTTTCTTTATTATTTTTTTGCTTTTTTATCTTATTTTTAAACTGTTCCTTTCATTTTTATTTTTTTTAATCATTTTTATTGTTATCTCAGGGAATGTAAATATCCCCTATGATAGCAATAGGTAGTGACAGGTACTCTTTTTAGAAAAAATTGGGGTCTATTAGACCCTAGATCTCTCCTCTGCCCTCAAAGCATCTGACCACACCAAGATCGGTGTGATAAAATGCTTTCCCAATTTCCCAATGGCGCTGTTTACATCCGGCGAAATCTAAGTCATGAAATGCTCGTAGCTTCCGGTTTCTTAGGCCATAGAGATGTTTGGAGCCATTCTGGTCTCTGATCAGCTCTATGGTCAGCTGGCTGAATCACCGGCTGCATTCTCAGGTTCCCTGTTGGGACAGGAGAGCCAGAGAGAAACATGGAAGACGGTGGGGGGGGGCATTCCCTCCCTCCCACTGCTTGTAAAAGCAGTCTAGAGGCTAATTAGCCGCTAGGATTGCTTTTACATGAAAGCCGACCACTGGCTGAAAAGAATGATACCAAGATGATACCTAAACCTGCAGGCATCATTCTGGTATAACCACTCAAAGTCCAGCAACATACCAGTACGTTGCTGGTCCTTGTTGGGCATACATTGTAAACTTTTTTTTCATGCAGCCTGTGGGCTGAACGAAAAAAAGATATTGATCGGTGGGTATGCCCACCATTAGAATACCTCCCTTCATCCACCCACTTCTAATGATGGGCATACATGCACCGTATATATATGCCGAAGCATGGGGGCATCCTCCCGCAAAAGGTAGGAGCAAATCGCTCCTCCACCCACTGCTGCCCCCACGCTTCGGCATTTATGCTGAAGTATGTAACTGTGGTGGTGAAATCACCTCCGACAGCGCTGGAGTCACGGCTTTATATATCGTGGGAGCAAACGCTGTTGCTGTCAAGATAAATAAATCCGTGCTGCAACTGAATGGCGTACCTGCTAAGCAAATGATGGTTAACAAAAAACAAAGTAACATTACAGTATAACAGTAATACTTACCATACCTGCAAAGCAAAATACAAAAAAAAACATAGTAAAAAATAAAACATTTAACGCAACCTGTGCCTACCTAAAATATATATATGCCGAAGCATGGGGGCATCCTCCCGCAAAAGGCAGGAGCAAATCGCTCCTCCACCCACTGCTGCCCCCACGCTTCGGCATATATGCTGAAGTATGTAACTGTGGTGGTTAAATCACCTCCGACAGCGCTGGAGTCACGGCTTTATGTATCGTGGGAGCAAACGCTGTTGCTGTCAAGATAAATAAATCCGCTCTGCAGCTGAATGGCGTACCTGAAAACAAAAAAGTGGTTAACAATAAAAAAACAAAGTATAAAAAAATTGCATACCTATAAAGCAAACATGATAAAAACATAACAATAAAACATTGCAGTATAGAATGCAGAACAATAGAGAGAGAATAGAGAGAGAACAATAAAACAACAACTATTTTTGTTTTTTTTATTTTATATATTTTTTTGTGTTTTTTTTTCTTTTTTTTTACTTTTTTTTTGTTTTTTTTACACTTTTTTTTGTAACTTTAACTTTTTTAACTGGTACCAGGTTTGGGTCTCTCAAAATGCGACAGCATCTTGGGAGACCCTGTGGAAGTGTGTCCTAGTCTGTGCAGTGCTGTACCCTACGCTAATACTCCACTATTGTATGGTAGCGTTCAAAACATTCACCAATGCAAAGACCAGGATTGCCAGGACAGAGGGGACAATAATACCGGGTGTCACGCCTAAATCCGCGCTTGCTGCAGACACGACATCTTTTTTGGGGGGTTCGTTGGGTAGGGGTACTCGGGAGGGCATAAAGAAAATGCCTCTCATGCAGCCGGCTTACTGCATCTGGTTGGGGATGGTGAGGTGGAGCACCGTCTGGATACAGAAGGGCTCTGACGATCTCTTCCTGGAATTTAAGGAAGGATCCAGTCCGTCCTGAAGCTCTGTATAGCACATGAGCGTTCAGCAAAGCCAATTGAAATAAATAAACAGACACTTTTTTGTACCAGCGTCTGGCCTTACGGGCAATTAGGTACGGCGCCAACAACTGGTCGTTGAGGTCCACCCCTCCCATATTAAGGTTGTATTCGTGGACACAGAGGGGTTTCTCCACAACACCAGTCGCCGTAGGAATTTGGACCGTCGTGTCTGCATGAAGGGAGGTGAGAACGAAAACATTCTTCTTATCCCTCCACTTCATAGCGAGCAAATTATTATACTTCAAGCAGGCTCTCTCCCCCAGCCTAATACGGGAATTTACAAGCCGTTGGGGAAAGCCCCGGTGATTAGGTCGCACGGTGCCACATGCTCCAATCTGATGATCAAAAAGGTGGCTAAAAAGTGGCACGCTCGTATAATAATTGTCCACGTACAAGTGGTACCCCTTTCCGAATAAGGGTGACACCAAGTCCCACACTATCTTGCCAGCGCTTCCTATGTAGTCAGGGCAGTTTGTCGGCTCTACGTGACTATCTTTGCCCTCGTAAACCATAAAACTACATGTATAGCCTGTGGCCCTGTCACAGAGCTTATACATCTTGACCCCGTATCTGGCACGCTTGCTGGGAAGGTACTGTTTGAATGACAAGCGGCCAGAAAATTTAACCAGGAACTCATCAATGCAGACAACTTGATGGGGAGTAAACAAGTCTGCAAAACGTTGGTTGAAGTGGTTTACGAGGGGCCGAATTTTGTAGAGCCGATCGTATTCAGGGTCTCCACGAGGACGACAGAGTTCATTGTTGTTGAAGTGCATGAACCGCAAAATCTGCTCGTATCGTGCCCTGGCCATGGAGACAGAGAACAAGGGCGAATGGTAAATTGGGTCAGTGGACCAATATGACCGCAACTCACTCTTTTTATTCAAGCCCATGAGGAGGGAAAGGCCCAGAAAGATCTTAAATTCGGAAACCGTAATTGGTTTCCAATCTCTGGCAAGGGAGGACTGGGGAATAGTGGCGATGTGTTGACCAGCGTACAAATTGCTTTGGTCCACAATAGATCTATAGAGATCTTCGGTGAAAAACAGCGAATAAAAATCCAGTGGCGTAAAGTCAACTGTTTCCACCTGAATTTCGAGTTGGCCAGTGAATGGGGGAAGTACGGGTGCTGCAGAAGTGGTGGGTACCCAATTCGGATTGGCGAATGCAGCAGGAAGGGCACTATGGGCACGACGGGCCTGTGTTCGTCTTCTTGGTGGCAGCGGGACACTACTTGTGCTTGCCACCTTGCCAGCTTGAACTGCACTTATGGGACTCGCCACCTCACCAAGTGTTACTGCAGTGCTGGATGTACGACCAGGGTGTACTAGGCCGCTGGTGCTTGCCAGTTCACCAGAAGGAATAGCGGCGCTAGTACTTCTCTGCTCCATACGAGAGCCCTGCGGTTCTTGCACTTCAAGGACAGAATAAGTTCGGGGTCTTGTACGCCTGACCTTAGCAGGGACCACAACTCAGTCGTCAGAGCTATCTGTCATGGAGCCGCTGTCCTCTACAGGATCGTATTCTGAGCCTGAATCTGACAGATGAGTGACTTCCTCTTCACTATCTGTCATGCTCAGAAATGTGTAGGCCTCTTCACTAGTGTACCTTCGATTTGCCATTTTGGGCTCTAAATTTAGGGGTACACTAGTGAGACTCACAGGCAAAAAAGCTCCTGACTGTCAGCGACTGTATCAAACCGCTACCAAAAAACTGTTAGCGATCGCAGGGATCAGGCCTGACTCTGCGAACGCTGCAGTTATGTGTGCTTAGTGTTTTGTAAGTGTCAGTTAATGATCGATACTGCACTTGGGTGGGCTGGGCTGGGCTGGGCCGAGGAGCAAAACGCAGGTGCTAGCAGGTATCTGGGCTGATCCCGCTAACACTGCGTTTCAGGGAACCCTAAACTGCTGGGGAGTATAGATCTGATCGGATCAGATATCGATCCGTTCAGATACTATAGCACTAAGGGAGGTGTATGCTGCGTGCGTGGGTTTTAGCGGTACTGGCGGTAACCTGACCCTGCCTGGGGCGACGCAGACCTTATCTGATCCTAAAAACTTAACTTATATCACCGCCGGGCAATTAGGGGGTTAAACCTTTATAAGGTAATAAACGGCGGGTGCCCTAAAACTATAATAAACTATAATAAACTACAAAAAACAAACTATCTAACCAGCGTCACCCGTAACACTTATACGGTGATCGCTGGTAAAAGGGTTAACTAGGGGGCAATCAGGGGGTTAAAACCTTTAGCAGGTAGTATATGGGGGTCCCTGTCGCTCTAAAAGACTGACAGCGAACCTATATACTTACCTCCCTAAACTAGCGTCACCTGTGTCACTAATACAGCGATCAGAAAAACGATCGCTTAGCGACACTGGTGAAGGGGGGTGATCACGGGGTTAACCTTTATTAGGGGGGGTTAGGGGGGTACCCTGGACCTAAAGGGGGGTACCCTAGACCTAAAGGGGGCTAACCTAACTGCCCTAACACTTGTAACTGACACAAACTGACACCAATGCAAAAAAAAAACACTGCTATTGGTGTCAGAGTGACAGGGGGTACAGGGGGGTGATCGGGGTGTGAAGGGGGGTGAAAAGTGTGCCTGCATGTTCTACTGGAAGTGTAGTGTTGGTGCACTTACTTGGATGTCTTCTCTCCTCGGCGCTGGGATGAAAAGACCGGCTCGAGGAGGGATGACCCTGTTTACATTACAGAGGGAGAGGAAGCATTTGATTCGCTGGGAGCGATCGGGAGGGGGTGGCCATCAATGGATGGCCTCCCCCTGACCTCTCATCGCCCGCGAACAAGAGCCGACCGCCTATGGCACCGGGGGGGGTCAGATCGGACCCCCCGCCCGCGGGAAGGCATCACGTATCACGTACGTGATTTTGCCTGCCCGTGCCGCTCTGTTCACGTATATATGCGTGAGGCGGTCGGCAAGTGGTTAACTGGTAATCATGTGGTCATGGGATGCTGTACCCAAACAAAATTTGTGTCCTTTTTTTCCCACAAATAGAGCTTTCTTTTGGTGGTATTTGATCACCTCTGGGATTTTTATTGTTTGTGATTATAAATTAAAAATGACCGAAAATTTTGAAAAAAAAATATACCACGTGTGAGACTTTTCAGGAGTCTAGCTGCGTACAGGACCCCGAAAACCAATCTTCGCCTTCAGGATTTCTGAGGACGTAAATTTTTGATTTCACTCCTCACTACCTATCACAGTTTCGGAGGCCATGAAATGCCAAGATAGCACAAAACCTCCCCAAATGACCCCATTTTGGAAAGCAGACAGCCCAAGCTATTTGCTGAGAGGCATGTTGAGTATTTTGCAGATCTTGCTTTTTGTCACAAAGTTTTAAAAATTGAAAAAAGAAAAAAAACATTTTTCCTTTTCTTTCTTCATTTTCAAAAACAAAGCTGCAAAATAATCACCATGCCTCTTAGCAAATACCTTGGGGTGTCTACTTTCCAAAATAGGGTCATTTGGGGGGGTTTTGCATTTCAGGGCCACCGAAACTGTGATAGGTAGTGAGGAGTAAAATCACCATCTTACGCCCTTAGCCTAAAGGCGGTGATTTTTTATTTTATTTTTTTATTATTTATTTTTACTTTTTTATTTTATTTTTACACTGTTCCTTTCATTTTATTTTTTAACATTTTTAGTATCACAGGGAATGTAAATATTCCCTATGATGGCAATAGGTAGTGACAGGTACTCTTTTTTTGAAAAAATCGGGGTCTATTAGACTCTAGATTTCTCCTCTGCCCTCAAAGCTAAATGGAAATTGATCCTCTTACGGGACTTTAAAGGGAACACCTACTCACGGGTCATAAAGAGTATGAAAGATATAAGATTGTGTTGAAATGATTAGGTGTTTATTAATAGTATAGATCTTCAAATAGATCTGTGGTACATGGGGTAAATATGCAGCATACGTGATACATACAAAAAGATAGCAATACAAAATGCAAAAAATTCACAATCATAGGACTCCAATACACATGGAACACATATGCGGGGAGTACCCGGCACGTTTCGAGATATACTCTTCCTCAGGGATATCAGATTGGAATCAGCAAACAAAGGGTATGTCTATAAATTAAGAAAACAATTATAAACCAATTGTAAGGATATTGTGATCAAATATATAAACATAGATGTATAAAGAGAGGTGATTGTTAAGGTACAAGTATACAATATACATGGAGAAAAACAGTAAGTACTGACCATATAGTATTGCTTGGAGGGCATGTGTCTAATGCTGCATCCATATTAAAAGAGAGAGGGGGGTATGGGGGGGACGTAACACCACTGAACGTAGAGGTATGGTCTGTTCCTAGTCCACAACCCGCAAGGCTTGTATGCCCACTCACAGCGCGGTCACCAGGAAGGAATTCCCCAACAGAGGGCGTCAAAAAAGCCACCAGTGAGAGGGATGATCCTAGGAGGGCTCCAGTCTGCAGGGAGCAAGAGGTGGAAGAGAGGGTAGGGTAATGGAAAGGCAGTGGGGGGTATATATATATTGTACATTAATAGGACCCCAGAGGTATAGCAACCCAATGAAATAAGATCAAAAATAGGTCAGCAGTGTACTGGCGATGAGCTGTGAGGTGTACAGGAGAGGTATAGACAGAGGACGTCTGGGCATGGGTCCTGTGTGGCCGGGTGCCCAGCTGAGTGACCCCCAAGGTCGGGGGGTCCCTGGTGCTGCAGGCAGGGGGGTGATGTGGTGCCGGCAGGAGCATTGTTCAGGGCACTGGAGAGGTAATATGTTTAAACCAGGGTGCCAGGCTGGGGGAGGCTTGCCCTCAAAGCATCTGCCCTCAAAGCATCTGACCAAGATCGATGTGATCGATGCATTCTCGGGTTCCCGGGTGGGACAGGAGAGCCAGAGAAAACCATGGAGGATGGTGGGAGGGGGGGGACATTCCCTCCCACTGCTTGTAAAAGCAGTCTAGCGGCTAATTGGCCGCTAGGGTTGCTTTTACATGAAAGCCTACCGCTGGCTAAATAGGGTGATACCAAGATGATACCTAAACCTGCAGGCATCATTGTGGTATAACCACTCAAAGTCCAGCAACATACCAGTATGTCGCTGGTCCTTGTTGGGCATATATTGTAATGTTCTTTTTTTCATGTAGCCTTGTGTGCAACAGATGCCTCCATTCATATTGATCAATCGGTGGTATGCCCACCATTAGAATACCGCCCTGCATCCACCCACTTCTAATGATGGGCATACATGCACGTTCTTTTTTTTGTTCAGCCAACGGATTCCTCCATTCACATCGATTGATGTGGATGAAGAAATCTCTGCCAAGAAAAGTACATAAAAATAAATATGCCGAAGCATAGGGGCAATCCGCCCCTAATGTCCACCCCTGCCCCAATGCTTCGGCATACTGTATATGCTCTTTTTTTTTTTAACTTTGATGGTGAAATCACCTCTTACAGCACTGGAATCGCTGATTTACGTATCGTGAGAGCAAACACTGTTGCTGTTAAAATAAATAAATCCGTGCTGCAGCTGAATTGCGTACCTGAAAAGCAAACAATGGTATCAATAAAACAACTTTTTTTGTGTTGCAATCTGTGCCATAAAAAGAGTAAAAAATATATGCCGAAACATGGGGGCAATCCGCCCCTAATGTTAGGGGCAAATCGCCCCTCCACCCCTGCCCCCATGCTTTGGCATAAATGCCCTTTTTTTTAACTGTGGTGATGAAATCACCTCCTACAGCGCTGGAGTCACGGCTTTACGTATCGTGAGAGCAAACCCTGTTACTTTCTGGATAAATAAACCCGTGCTGCAGCTGAATGGCGTACCTGCAAAACAAATAATGGTTAACAATAAAACAAAGTAATTTTACAGTATAGCAGTAGGACATACCATACCTGCAAAGCAAATTCAATAAAATACAGTAACAATAAAAAAATAAGCATAAAATACAGTAACAATAGAGAAAAAAAGAACAACTATTTTGGTTTGTTTTTTTAAATTTTTAAATTTATTTTTTTTGTGTGTAAGTGTGCCCTAGGACTGTGCCGTGCTGTACCCTATGCTAATACTCCACCAGTGTGTGGTAGCGATGGAAACATTCACCGATGCAGAGACCAGGTTGGTCAGGACAGGAGGGACAATAAAAGCGGGTGTCACGCCTATATCTGCGTTTTCTGCAGAAGCGATATCTGTTTTGGGGTGTTCTTCGGCCTGAGGTACCATGAAGGACTTCTGGAAAGTGCCTCCTATGCAGCCGACTCACTGCATATGCATTGGGAAGTTGGGCCACAGCACCGTTTAGAACCATAAGAGCTGTGATGATCTCTTCCTGGAATTTTAGGAAAAATCCAGTTCTTCCTGACGCTTTGTATAGCACATAAGCATTCAGCAGAGCCAGTTGAAATAAATATACAGACACTTTTTATACCAGCATCTGGCTCTACGGGCAATTGAGTACGGCACCATCATCTGGTTGTTGAAGTCCACCCCTCCCATGTTAAGGTTGTATTCGTGGACACAGAGGGGCTTTACCACAACTCCAGTCACCGTTGGAATTTCGACTGTCATATCGGCGTGAATGGAGGACAGAACGAAAACATTCCATGTGACCCTCCACCTCACTGCGAACATTTTATTACTTCTCAAGCAGGCTCTCTCCCCCTGTCTAAGTCGGGACTCTACAAGCTGTTGGGGGAAGCCCCTGCGATTTAGATTGCACGGTGCCACATGTGCCAATTCCACAATCAAAAGGGTGACAAAAAGGCACTAAAATGCTTGTGTAATATTTGTCCACGTACAAGTGGTACCCCTCTCCGAATAAAGGTGACACCATGTCCCAAACAATCTCACCGCTGCTATGTAGTCTGGGCTTTTGGGGGGGCTCCACGTGACTATCTCTTCCCTCGTAAACCATAAAACTATATGTATAGCCTGTTGCCCTGTCACAGAGCTTATACAACTTGACCCCATATCTGGCATTCTTGCTGGGGAGATACTGTTTTTGAAAGACAGGCGGCCATAAAATTTAATCAGGGACTCATCACCGCAGACAACTTGATCAGGAATATACAAGGCTGCCAATTGTTGGTTGAAGTGGTTTATGAGGAACCGAGTTTTGTGGAGCCAATCGTATTCAGGGTCTCCCCAAGGACGACAGAGTTCATTGTCGTTGAAGTGCATAACTACAAGATCTGCTCGTATCTAGTCCTGGCCATGGAAGCAAAGAACATGGGCATATAATGGATTGGGTCAGTGGACCAATATGACCACAACTCATTTTTTAAGTTATGCCCATGAGGCAGGATAGGCCCAGAAAGGTCTTAAATTTGAGAACCGTAATACTGTAGGTTTCCAGGCGAATTCTCTGGCAAGGGTCAAATGGGGATTTGCGGCAATAAATTGACCAGCGTATAAATTATTTTGGTCCACAATAGATCTGTAGAGATCTTCCGTGAAAAACAGCGGATAAAAGTCAAGGGAAGTAAAATCTGCTGTTTCCACCTGAATTCCAGGTTGGCCAGTGAATGAGGGAAGTACGGGAGCTGCAGAAGTGGTGGGCTCCCAATCAGGATTGGCAAAGGCAGCAGGAAGGGCTCTATGGGACTATGTATGAACTCTTGGTGGCACTACTTGTTCTAGCCACTGCACCAGCTTGAACTGCACTTATGGGACTCGCCATGTCACCAAGTGTTACTGCAGTGCTGGTTTGTCTATGACCAGGATGTACTAGGCCGCTGGTGCTTGCCAGTTCACCAGAAGTTTAAGCGGCACTAGTACTGGCTCTCTGCTCCATACGAGAACCCTGCATTTGTTGCACCTCAACAACAGAAGAACGGAGTCGGGTACGCCTGACCTTAGCAGGGACTACTACTCCATTGTCAGAACTATCTGTCAGGGTGCTACTGCTGTCTACTGCTTTGTATACTGAGCCTGAATCTGACAGTGAGGCTTCCCCTTCGCTCTCATCCATCATGCTCAGCAATGTGTAGGCCACTTCACTAGTGTACCTCTGGACCTTTTGGCCACTAAATTTATAGGTACAGCTAGTACGACTTTCACAGGCAAAAGATCACCTGGTTGTCAGAGACTGCTTCAATTGCTACCAAAAAAATTAACTGTTAGTGTTAGCAGGGATCAGGCCTGACTACTAACGCTGCAGTTAGGTGTGCTGTGTTTTGTAAGTGACAGTGATCTATTGATACTGCACTTGGGTGGGCTGGGCAGGGCTGGGCTGGGCAGAGGGGCTAAACGCAGGTGCTAGCAGGTGTCTGGGCTGATCCTGCTAATGCCGCGTTTTTGGGAACACTATACTACTGGGGACGCTAATATAGTTCTGATCAGATCAAAGATATTGATCCGTTCAAACACTTTACTAGTAAGAGAGGTGTATGGTGTGTGTTAGCGCTACTGGCACTAATCTGACGCTACCTGGGATTGACGCTGACCCTAACTGACACTAAAACTTAACTGATGTCACCCGTGACACTGATTTGGTGATCAGAAAAAATACCTGTACACTATACTAGTGACACTGACATGGGGTGAAAGGGTTAACTGGGGGGCGATCAAGGGGTTAAACCTTTACTAGGAAATATGGGGCGGGTAAAAAAACTGACGGTTACACTAACTAGCTAACTAGCGTCACCCATGACACTAAAAGCAGTGAACAGGAAAGAGATCTGTACACTATACTAGTGACAGTGGTGACAGGGGGTGAAAGGGTTAACGGGGGGGTGATCAAGGGGGTTATATGGCTGGTACCCTAAACCTACCTGGGCCTACTACTAACTGCCACTAACTGCCCTAATGCTGATTAGTGTCACAAGTGACACCAGTACAGTGATCAGTGAAAAACCTGAAAATTGCACTTGATGACACTGTGACAGGGAGTGAAAGGGTTAACTGGTGGGGGGCGATCAGGGGGTGATTGGAGGGTGACAAGTTTACCTACGTGTACTGGTGTCAGTGTAGTGTTGTGTACTCAAGGTGAGATGTCCTCTCCTCTCGCTCTGAAACCAAAAAAGGCTCCACGAGAGAAGGTGACATCACTTCCTCTGCCTGTGTTTACATTATACAGGCAGAGGACAGTCTCTCATTCACCAGAACCGATTATCAGGTCCAGGCCAGAAATCATTGGCCTCATTGGCCTCGGCCTTGAGACTGATCGGTTCTTGAAGAATCCGATTGCCGCAGAAGCGGCGGGTGTGCGAGCGCGCCCCCTTTCCGTGGGCGCTGTACAGCTACGGCGATTCACGCAGGAGTGCCAACCTGTCGCCGTATAATGACGGCAGCTGGTCGGTAACTAGTTAAAGTGTAAGCATTTTTTGTTGATGTTTGATTGTATGCACTTGGTGTGTGAAGAGATCAGGCACTTTTATTAAAAGTGCACAGATAGTTGGTAGAATAAGTACAAAAATAAATAGTTACAAAATATATAAATAGGTAGACAGAGAGAGATACAGAAAGAGCAAGGGAAATGGAAAAGAAAGCTAAAAAGAGAGAGAGAGACAGAGAAGAAATTATTTTGGATATATATATATATTTGCTCTTGATTTTTAATCTTTTTGCATATTTCTTGCACTTAAATGATTCAGATCGTCAAACTTTTCATGATTCAGATCGTCAAAATTTTAATATTACACAAAGATAACCCGAGTAAATCCAAGCAGTTTTTAAATTATTATTTCATTTATTAAGGGAAAAAAGCTGTTCAAACATGCCTGGCCCTATGTGAAAAAGTAATTGCCCCCTCCCATGCTGAATCATGAATGAACTGTGATTGACCACAATTTTTTGGAAAGCTGAGTTAAATTTCACTTGCCACACCCAGGCCTTAATACTGCCAGACCTGTTGAATCAAGAAATAACATCAATAGAAGCTGTCTGACAAAGTGAAGCAGACTAACAGTTTACAAAAATCCACACATCATGCCACAATCTAAAACATTCAGGAGCAGATTAGAAACCGATTAGAAACAAAGTAATGTACATGTATCGGTCTAGGAAGGGTTTCAAAGCCATTTCTAAGGCTTTGGAACTCCAGTGAACCACGGGGAGAGCCGTTATCCACAAATGGAGATAACTTGGAACAGTATTGAACCTTCCCAGGAGTGGCCGGCCTACAAAAATTACTCCAAGAGCATGACGACGACTCATCCAGGAGGTCATAAAAGAACCCAGAACATCTAAAGAACTGCAGGCTTCACTTGTCTCAGATCAGTGTTCATGATTCAACAATAAGAAAGAGACTGGGCAAAAATTACATCCATGGGAGAGTTCCAAGGTCAAAGCCACTGCTGACCAAAAAGAACACAAATGCTCATCTCACATTTACCAAAAAACATCTTGATTATCCCCAAAACTTTTAGGCAAATATTCTGTGATGAGACAAAAATTTTACTTTTTGGAAGGTGTGCGTCCTGTTACATCTGGCATAAAACTAATACAGCATTTCATCAGAAGACCAACAGTCAGACATGGTGGTGGTAGCGTGATGGTCTGGGGCTGCTTTGCAGCTTCAGGACCTGGATGACTTACCATAATTGATGGAATCATGAATTCTGAGCTCTACCTGAAAATCCTAAAAGAGAATGTCTGGCCATCGGTTTGTGACCTCAAGCTCAAGTGCGCTTGGGTTATACAGCAGGACAATGATCCGAAACACAACAGCAAGTCCACCTCCAAATGGTTCAGACAAATGTAGGTTTTGGAGTGGCCTAGTCAAACCCCGGACTTAAATCCAATTGAGATGCTGTATCATGACCTTACACAGGCCGTTCATGCTGGAAAACCCTCCAATGTGGCTGAATTAAAACAATTCTGCAAAGAAGAGTGGGCCAAAATTGCTCCACAGCAATGTGAAAGACTCATTGCCAGTTATTGCAAACGCTTGATTGAAGTTGTTGCCGTCAAGGGTGGCACAACCAGTTATTAGGTTTGGGGGCAATTACTTTTTCACATAAAGCCAGGCAGGTTTGGACAGCTTTTTTGCCTTTAATAAATGAAACCATCATTTTAAAACTGTGTTTTGTATTTACTCTGGTTATCTTTGTGTAATAATAAAATGTGTTTGATCTCATTTAAGTGTGAGAAATATGAAAAAAAATCAGAAAGGGGCAAATACTTTTTCATATATTGTGTATATATATATACACACACACACACACACACACACACACACACACACACACACACACACACACACTAGAAATTTGTGATTTATTTTTTTATCCCTTGCAACTCACTATTCTTATTCTTGTTATTATAGGATATTAGCGAGACAGAATGTGTGCTTCTCGTGTAGCTCTTCCGCCCCTTGAAGAGTGGAGTTCACAGGGGGAGGAGAAAGCTGAGCAGTGACATGCTAGTTCACATGCCAGCCCCTCCTATACATGCAGACAGAGAATGCAATGATTCATGGGAATTGTAGTTTTCTTTCATATTGGCTCAGTGATCTACATTCCCAGAGGGCATTGCTATAAGGAAATAGGAAGCAGAAAGAGAAGCTCTGAATGCATTTTTTTAAATGCCTCTGAAATTTCGTTATCCAGAACACAGAGGTAAGCAATTTTTACATAAAAATGATTGCACACATTAAGAATTTAATCACTGTTGGGCATGATTTATGAAGGAATTTGATTTTTGATGCTGAAGTAGAACTTACGTTTTAAAGGAAATTCAAAACTATTCAAGAAAGGAAAACTTTTGAATTAAGAATGATAGTTCTATTTGACACAAAACAAACTAAATTTAGATATAGGTTTTCTTACTCATTATCCAACAGTTTTACGGCCCCCTCTGTTACTGTCATCCCAACCCCCCTCCCCAGTCTATAGCTTTCTCTCTGTCTTATCTCAATAACTATGCTAGTTTTATTACCATCACTATGTACATTTGATTGTGCGTGTGTGTTTGGTTGTTTTTTCTTTTGGTTGTTTTTTTTGGTTGTTTCTTATTGTACATCACCTTCAGGTGATAAACACTGGCACACCCTAAGACAGGAAGTCCACTCCCTGTATAACCCCTCCCACTACTGGTCACAAGTAAAGATATGCTGTGCTGAGCTCCACCGAATTGAATGGTACCCGGGCCTCGTGTCCGAAGAAACGAGATTTTACCTGTAATGCTTCTCTTTTTAGAGAGCTGGACCCCGGGATCCAGTACTTTGGTATTTTAAAACCATAAAGTTTTACTGGCGGGTGCTATTACAGGGCCAGGAGTAAGGATTCCCCGAGGGTCCCCGGTTCCTGAAGGTTTGTTAAAGGAACCCACCGTGAAGGGTGAAGATTGGGTCTGTTGGTTTTTACCACAGAAAACCCTGCTGCGGGAAAGGTAAGTGGAGTTTTTCTAAGAAATTTTTAAAAATTTTCTTATGAAATGTCTTCTTTAAAAAGTAAAATGTTGTCATGCCTATGTGTCACCACTGGGGGCTGTATGGAGCACGTACCTTCTCATGCTTTGCTCAGAGATCACACTGTGTCACAGAAGCAGCAGGCTTTTTTCCTCTGGCTAGTAGGCAGACCTCCGGTAAGTTCAGGGGGGGGATTTTGTTTCACCAGACACCCCTCACCTGGGCTGAACTCCCCTATCCCTCTTCATGAGGCTGAACATTAGGAGAGAGCTAAAGAACGATCGGCGATGCTGTTTTTTCTTTCACCGGCCCTAGCACGGCGGCGGCTTTCAGATCTCCTCCCCGCCATCCCTCCCACACAAGCCGATCCCGGCAGATCAGAGGCCCGCACTCGCGCAGGAAAACTTTTTTGAAAAGAGAAAGGAGGGGGGGCGCGATGCGAAGGAGGGGGCGGGGCTTAGAGCAGCATTGGCGTCCTCCAACACCATCGCAGGAGTGTGTTGTAAAAACTCCATTTGTGCTGGCTGCAAGTTGTCGGAGGGACACAAGAGCTAAGAGGGGCATGAAAGAGGTTTGGTGACACAGGCATTTCCTATTCGACGCATTTACTTTTTGCATCAGGCTAAGCATTAATAGCAGCGGCAGTGGCTGAACTATTGCTCAAGCAGTGGATGCGATTTCTTCTGATAGTACCTCTGCTTTTGTGCATCAGGCTAAGGTCAGAAGGAGTTAAAACACCCCCAAAAAAGGGCTAAAAGGGTGTCCCTCAAGCTCTGGAAAGCCTACTCATCTCTACAATGGCGTCCTCCCCTGAGAGGGAGTAGCTGGTCAGAGTGAGCATCGGGGCCATGAAATGTTTGCAACTGTTTTCAACACTGCAGCCCCTGTTTATGTTACTAAAAAGGTCTTTTTTCCTGAGCCATGATAGGATTGAAAAAAAAAGTTAGCGGCTTTAATCGCATTCCAGTGTAGGACAAAATGCAACAGGTTCTCTTCCGTTACCCAGGACCCTCAAACTGAGGAACTAGGGGCAGGAGGAGATGAATTCCCTCAGGGG
This sequence comes from Aquarana catesbeiana, assembly GCF_042186555.1. Taxonomy (NCBI): domain Eukaryota; kingdom Metazoa; phylum Chordata; class Amphibia; order Anura; family Ranidae; genus Aquarana; species Aquarana catesbeiana. The sequence continues at coordinate 188,454,005 of NC_133329.1, read as the reverse complement.
ACCATGGTGAGGCTAATGACTCCTCTTCTGAGGTGTCAAATGCAGATGGATCAGCTTTCACAATCTGTAAGATTGAGGGTGCAATTTCTTGCTTAATGGTCTGCTCCACATTTATGTACCCTTAACTGAGTGTTTGGGTTCGCTAAAGCCTCCTCAAGCTGTGCATACCTTTCCTGTCCATTCATTGCTGGAAAAGCTTTTTTGTATCTTAGTGGATCACCCAGATAAGCATTTTTTTTCCCTCCTAAAAAGTTTTTTCACACTTTATCCTATGGTGGAGAAAATTCACTAAAAGTGGGGTATACCAGCAATTAACACTACTATATCCTCTGGGATTAAGAGTTTGACTTGTCCGGCAGACAATGCTTAAATGTTTAGGGATCCAACGGATAAAAGGTGGGAATCCTATTATTAAAAAAAAAAAAAATCGTTGAGAGACCAGTTTAAACAGGTCTTCAAGGGTATCCTGCTCAGCAGGCTCAGGATCTGGCAAGCTACTAGCAGCTTTGTTTGCAATAGTTGCAATGCGAGATTCTATCCTTCAGGCTTTGCGCCCTTCTCTAAGCACCATGCAAGAAGCTCCTGGCTAGTCTTTCTTTTGCGGCAGCTATTTGGGGATGATTTGGGTAACACATCCAAAGAAATTCTAGTGGAAAAAGTACCCATTTGCCATTTAAGAAAGGGAGTAAATGTATTTTCATTTTAAAAACTCCAGGCAGGCACGACAGCCTCCGCCGTCAAGTTCAAAAGGTAATCCTCAGGGTCAACCCCAGGGACAAAAGAGGTCTTGGGGGAGGAAACTTACAAAATACTGAAGCCTCCTTATGAGGAGGCGCCCCCACTCACTCGAATAAGGGGAATTCTTCTGCAGTTCTCAAGGATCTGGGGAAGAGTGTCGAAACAGATGGGGGACTTCCTCAATAGCTCCAAGGTACAAATTAGAGTTCCGTGAGTTCCCGCCTCCTCGTTTTCTCAGCTCAAAAGTTCATAAGGATACAGAGAAAAAGAGGATTTCTCTCAAGCATTGGACCATCTTGTGGCAAAAAATTATCATGGTGGTACCCACCCAGAAAAGGGTATTCTTGCCCCAGGCAAAGATCAGAGCCATAAAAAGAACTGATTCAGGTGGTCGAATTCTTCTATTCAGCTTTGCATGAGGTTGTTGGGAAAGATGGTGGCTTCATTCGAGGCTGTTCCTTATGCTCAGTTTCATTTGAGACTGCTGCAAAACAGTATCCTATTGGCTTGGAACAAAGGGTTCAAGCTCTAGATTCCCAATGTGTCTGACTCCAAAGCCTACGGCCACATCACCCTAAAAGTGCCCGATCTTGTCAGATCTTAGAGGCTAAGCAGTGTCAGGCCTGGTTAAGGAGACAGCCTGGAAATAACAGGTGCTGTAGGCTGGGTGTGCTGGAGCCCCAGTTTATGGTTAATAACCAAAAATCTGCAAAGGGGAAAATCCTTTGTTCAGTTTCCTGGGAAGTGGTAACAACATATGCCAACCTTTTTTGGGTTGGGGAGCAGTCCTGGAGGGGTAACTGTCCAAGAGATGTGGCCCAGATCAGAAATGGCCTTTCCCATTAACATTCTAGAAATTCAGGCAGAGCACTTGGTCCTGAGGGCCTGAATGTTCAGTTTACGGAATTATCCTGCCAGGATTCGAAAAACTGATGTTTTGTTTGTGTTGCCTTAATGTCCTAAAAGAGGACAGGCAGCATCGAAATCTACTATTTCGAAATGTATTCGACAAGTGATTGTTCAAGCTTATGGTTTAAGGAGGAAAGTTCCACCTTTTCATATTAAAGCACACCCCACTAGGGCTGTTAGTGCTTCGTGGGGGTGCATCACCAAGCTTCCGTGGTTCAAATCTTTAAGGCCTCAACTTGGTCTTCAGTCCATACATTTACCAGATTTTATCAGGTGAATGTAAAAAGGCATGAGGATATCGCCTTTGGGCGTAGTGTGCTGCAGGCAGCAGTATAACTCCTCTAGTCTCATGTTGCCCTAATTCTGTTATGTGGCCCTCCCCTCAGTTGACATTGCTATGGCACATCCCACATAGTAACTACTATGGCTCTGTGTCCCGTGATGTATGATAAGAAAATAGGATTTTTGTAACAGCTTACCTGTAAACTCCTTTTTTTTTTTTAAGTACATCACGGGACACAGAGGTCCCGGCCCTCTTTCTAGTATACACGTGTATTGCTTTGCTACAAAAACTGAGGTACTCCCAGCAGTGGGAGGGGTTATATAGGGAGTGGACTTCCTGTCTTATGGTGTGCCAGTGTCCATCACCTAAAGGTGGCCTATAACCCACATAGTAACTATTATAGCTCTGTGTCCCGTGATGTACTTAAAAGAAAAGGATTTTACAGGTTACTGTTATAAAAATCCTATTTTTTCTTCTTTCCCTCAGATTGACTGTCTTTTTTTTACATTCTGCTAAAGCTTTTGTGAATTAGTACTGCTTGGACCTTGATAACCCGAAAGCTTGTCCTGAAAAATTGTGTTAGTACAAATGAAAAAAAGTATCACGAACAGTACTCTCTTGTTTCTGAATTTAGAGCCAAAAACTTAGACAACTGAATGTCCGCACTTCACTAAGCTTAAGAATTTACACATCCCCTTGTAACCAGTTATCATAAAAGCTCCACATAAGCTCATATCCATAGTAGCACAGCTACACACAACATTAAACAAAGGAATACCATAAAAGCATGAAAATCTGTAGCCGACACGCTGAGATATGAGCAGACATATGCTGGAAATGAAAGTAGCAAAGTGCTGTAATTTCCATCAGTGTTTGTATTCCCTGCTTGTACTGCAGTGTCATGCTGCTATATATCTCTGTACAGTGGTAAACAGTAGTGCAATGGAGTGAAGTAAAGATTCTTGTGGTTGATTTATACAGACATTCTGTTTATTAATCAACAAGTTCACTTTCATCAGTTTAACCACATGGATCATCTCCATGCTTACTCTGCTCACACCTATTCGCAATTAGAGTGATATAATTGATCATGTGGTCAGTGTTTCATATGTATATATTTGAGACTAAGGTTTGTGAACTTACAGCTATGACTAAGGGTGTGAAATGCGTCAGCTGCATTTGTACCTGTACCTCTGCTATTCATGGAATTTGATTTGCTACAATAAAGGTGTTTTGTATTGGAGTGCAGCCATCCAAATCTCTCTTTTCTGGAGTCACCTTCGGGACACTCAGAAAGATGTGTAACCACCTGGGGCTCCACACACCCAGTTTTGTTGCTCCTCCTGTGCGCCAAGATTTGTTAAACACTGTGCTATACTTAATACTGGTTTCAGATCATCCTCTGGCACTCTACTAGGCTGAAAGTTCCATGTGTTGGTATTTGAGCAAAAACCAATGTGTTTCATCCACCTCTGTGTGGATGTTGTCAAGATCTGGCCATAATCAGTCACATGCACCTATATATTCAAAAAGCGCCACCTGCTGAACTCCTCAGGGTGTTCATTCATGAATTTTGAGATGGTATGTCTTAATATATTAAATGGACTGTATATTATCTCACCCCTATATCTCACCCATATACCATTTCTTGCCTTATGATTTTGATAAGAAGTCCAACCTTGCAAAAATTTAACTGAACTAAGTTCCATTAAAAAAAGGGCATGGCAATAAGCAAGATGTTTTGTGTGAGTAGTGCAATCCTCAACAAATAAACTATATAAAATTCTGCAAGAAAACGAATTACAGCTTCTTTCTTACAAATAAAAGCAAAATGTTAGATGTTAGCCACAGGTAGCACCAGACTTTACTGAGTTGGCAGCATGAATTTCATATTTACTGTATTCGCAAATTGTTGCAACAAAATCATCTGGTTTTAACTAAAGTGGAACACCATGCAAACATTTAAATTCATAATTGAAATACGTTTAAAGAAAAAGGTAAGCGCAGCAATCCTGCAAAATAAATCACTTTTATTAAATATGATGGAAGAACAACAATTATTGCACTCTCATGCATCCAGAAGAAACCGTGCCTGAAAGAACTGTCTGCTGGTCAGGAGATGATAAATGTTGTACATTTGGAACGTAATGCAGTGTAGAAACTCTAGGAGACTGGTAAGCTAGGAAAGATAGAGTCTAACTCCCACAGAAGCTGACAAGTTAACCTGCTCATATACAGGGACTTGCACATGGCTTATACCTTCCCTGGTTTACCAGTCTCCTTGGAGAGGAATATGTCTCTTCATTGCATTACAGGTTTCAATTGTACATGCTTGAAAACCCCACCTGCATTCACCTTTCTTTACTTATTATATTTTGACTGAACATCCCTCTTTTTTATAATTTTATTCAGTTAAATTATTACTATCAATATCGAGGGGCCCAGTCTGGTTTCTAGACTAATCTGTGAGTGTATTGACACTGATATACTGTATAGCTATGAGCCCTTCCAAATTTACCTTCTCTTGCTAGTTAAAGCGGAGTTCCACACAAAAATGGAACTTCTGCTTTTCGGAACCCTCCCCCCCTCCGGTGTTACATTTGGCACCTTTCAGGGGGGAGGGGGGTGCAGATACCTGCCTAAGACAGGTATTTGCACCCACTTCCGGCATAGACTCCCATGGGAGTCTATGCCTCTTCCTGTCCCTCCGCGCTGTCTCCTGGGAAACACACAGCTCCCAGGAGAGAGCGGGGACCACTTACAATGCGCAGCGCGACTCGCGCATGCGCAGTAGGGAACCGGGAAGTTTAATTTGGGAATTTCATTTCAACGCTTCACTTCCCGATTTCCTCACCTAGGATGGCGGCGGCAGCTGCCGAGAACCAAGCGGGTTCTCGGCGTCGCATGCCGACATCGCTAGACCCTGGGACAGGTAAGTGGCCATGTATTAAAAGTCAGCAGCTGCAGTATTTGTAGCTGCTGGATTTTAATATTTTTTTTTTTTGGTGGTGTGGGTGGACCCCCGCTTTAAATAACTGATGAACAATTTTACAATGTCTTTACTAAAGAAAGATGCACTTAATTATTTTTAGTCTAATTTGCATACTATGTGCTTGTGTATGTATTAGCACTTCTACTCGCTCTTTAGTGTTTATTTCAAGGAATGATCTATTTACAGCTCCCTAATTAGGCCTCTCTAATCATTTTTTGTTTTTCAGAGTTATTTGTCTGTGCGCTCAGTTTGAAGCTGTACTTCAGCATGGCTTAAAAAGAAGCAGAGGATTAACATTAACAGCAGCAGCAATCAAACAGGCAGCAGGATTCGCAAGTAAAACAGAGACCGGTAAACCATTATTATCCCCAGTCTGCCTAATTATGTTTTGGGAGTTCTTAAGTGTGCAATTTGCATTGCTTCTTACCAAAGTATTTTATTTCGTCAACTAAGGAACCCAACCAGGGTGTAATTTACCTAAACCATTTAAAGTATACGTTCACCTTTTGTAAAAATAATAATAAATACATCTTTTTGCAGGTAAAAAAATGTGCATTTTTTTTTTTTTTTTTTTACAATGCACCCCCAATCAACAGGTTGCAGGTGCAATGCCGAGATCCTGCAGACTTTCAGTCAGCTGTCTGCCCGTACCTCAGTTACTGAACTGCAGGAAGAATCAATGAACTACGGGAGCATTCACCAGTGCCCTCACATAGTTCATTGAGAATTACAAGCAGTCTGCTGCAATGTCAGATAGTACTTGTTCATTCACTGGAAACTGACTTAATGACATGGCTATGTGGGGGGACCCCGCACGCTTGCACTGTTTTTTGAATTGTGACAGCGGGTGCAGGGAGCAGATCCCGGATCACAGTAAGGGAACAGAGGGAGTGTGGGCATGTGCTTTTTGGTAACATGTTACACCCTAAGTACAGCTGTACCGTGTTACCAAAGGTGATCTTATTCTTTAACCCCTTATATAGTATTGGCTAATACCCCTAATTTATTGTTATTTTTTTAATGTTACTATTGTTTAACTATGTAGGAAGTGGGTGTAGAGCAGTAATTTTAATGACCTTTGGGGACCCTGCTAAAAACATATGCTGGAATTTAAATGATGGGATCACCACCTGTCCTGGTATCTATTTAAAGCTAATCCTCATCTGTGGTGAAGGTTGTGGGCACATTGCAGACTATGAGAACTTTATGCCAGAGACAATTTTTAAAAGATGTGGTATGGAAGACTTTATAATGTAGCTCCCAAGGGCTGCTGCTATTTACATGCTAGACAATTCCAAACTACAAAAGAGTATTATTAACCAGAAAAAGGCACACAGATCATCATGTAGCATCCTTCACAAGGATGAGATATCGGAAGGAGAGATCTGTACCAAGTGTTGGGAAAAGCTTGTATGGCATTAGGTAGAACATAAGGTCCATTTGAGAAAGGGGAGCAGTGTTACATTTCAGTAGGAAAGTAGACTACATTCCAAGTAAGGGTGGAGCTGCACAGAAGTAGATTTTTTGCACAAAAGGAATTGGTGATTGGAGGTTCACATTGCATGGAGGAAAAATGTTCAATACATGTGCGAAAAGTACTTTGACATATCAAAAGGACTGTGAAGAACTGAGGCACTTTAAATTATCCGTGGGTGGAATGAAAGGACACTAATGAGGGACTGGTATTATGGTACTCTGAGAAATGTTGGTGCACTGAATGTGTCAGAGCCTGGGTCCAAACCGTGGACCTCTGCTGTGTCTGGCAATGTCGCTTATTGAGCCACCTGGACAGTTCCCTGGACAATTACTTGAATGATCTTGCCTTGAACCTTGTGTGTCATGAACCTTGAACCCTTTGCTCCCCCATGAACTTCCTGATTTAAGCCATGTCTCTGCACTTCCCGTTTTCCAGATTATTGTGCTCTCTTCAGCCAGTACCTCACTTTTGTCTCCCCTGCTGCCATCCATATTTTGCTACCACTCGTTATCGACCCTTGGCTTGTTCCTCGACTATGCTTCTGCCTGATCCCAACCTGTGACTACTCATTACTGACCTTTTGGCTTGTTTTACGCTTCTTTTTGATCCTTACCTGCCTAATTTGCTACTGGACCCCAGCTTGCTCACCTCCTGGTGGGGCGACCCTGAGTACCGCGACCTGGTACTAACACGCAGCAAAATCCATCATCACCATCAGAAGCTCTGGTGAACGCCAGTTAATAATTAGACTCCACACCTCAGGTGAGCCTGCATCATGCGCCACGGTGACCCGCCTATGTAACTATCCTACTGGTTGGTGGTAGTCCCACTGTTGCTATAGCAACTGGCTTTCAAGCCTGACCCCTGTTAATGACAGAAGAATCTTGCCACAAACATGGTGGCTGCTATAGTAAACAGTGTGGCTCCTCTTAGGCAGCAAATTGCTGACCTGCATTGAAGCTAAGCTGCACCGAAGTGTTACCTAACAAGAAAAAGTTGCTAACCTATAAAGTATAGTGAAAAGGCAAGGAGATTCATACTCTGCAGAGACCATTGTTGGACCGAGATGATACTAACACACATACAGTAAAGCTATGTACACATGATAGGATTTTCCGACAACAAAACCATGGATTTTTTTCTGAAGGATGTTGGCTCAAACTTGTCTTGCATACGCATGCTCACACAAATGTTGTCAGAAATTCCGAACGTCAAGAACGCAGTGACGTACAACACGTATGACAAGCCGAGTAAAATGAAGTTTAATAGCCAGTGAGGCTCTTTTGCTTGATTCCGAGCATGCGTGGACTTTAGTGCATCGGAATTGTGTACACACGCTCAGAATTTCCGGCAACAAGACTTGTTGTCGGAAAATTTGAGAACCTGCTCTCAAACATTTGTTGGCGGAAATTCCGCCAACAAATGTTCTATGGAGCATGCTGTTCAGGACGCCGTGGCTGGGTCCTGGAAGGACGCTATGTTTCCCCTCTGTTTGGACTGTGGTCCCTTTAAGGGAACAAAAAGGGTTAACTCACCTGTCAGAGGAAGTGGGTTTAAAACAAGACAGGAAGCTGTAGGTGAGTGTGGAGGAGTGTAGAGGAGATGGTGGATGGTGTTTTGTGTGCTGCAACAAAAGTGAACAGCAGTGTCCTGCCTGGAAGCCTCCTGGCAGGGGAAGCTACCTGCAACAGAAATCAAGGACTGTTTTAACTGCGATAGCAGTTCTGGACTTTGCAAGTCGGTGAGACTGAAATCTCTTTCTTTTTGTTTTTGCTGCTGTAAAGCTATTTAAGTTCAATAAACCTCCTTTTGACTGAAAAGCCTGTGTCCTGCGATCTAGCTGGTTCCCCGAACATTACAATACACACAGTCGGACTTTACAACAAGCTCACATCCAACATTTGTTGTCGGAAAACCCTATCGTGTGTACGACCCATAAGCCTCAGCCTCAACCATCTAAGTTTAATGGAGACTGCTACCATTACAGGGGTTTCCTTAATCAGTGTCATATATAGGAAAAGGAAGGTAATGTTTATTATCAGACTTCTGACTGGGGAAGCTCTAGCTTGGGCTTCCCCTTATATAGAACAAGACGGTGCAACTTTGAGTAATTTTGAGACTTTTTTTACCGCAATGAATTAGGTTTTTGATGATTCCCAACCACTATGCTGCTGCCGAAGCAAAGTTGCATAGTCTGCAGCAGGGCAAAACAAACTCTGTCGCTGAGTACACAGCTGCATTCAGATGTTGGATCGCAGATACCTCTTGGAACCCAGCAGTGCAAAAAAGCCAGTTCCACCAAGGACTTTCTGGACAGGTAAAAGATGAGCTCACCAGACTAGGGACTCCTAACAATCTTGAGGCCCTCATCCAATTATGTATCCAAATTAATCATAGACTTGGGGCGTGTCCGGATGTGAGTGGCGGCGGACGTGTCTGAGAGGAGCTCCGGGTATCCTGAACTCAATCCTTCACCATCCTCGCATCTTACTGTCCAAAACAGACCAGCCAACCTGACAATCTGTTCCTCTCCTTCCCCTGCTGAGTCCTGAGTGGATCTTGAATGGAGATTCTGCCGTGGTCGTCCGGGAGGCTGTGCATTGCTCAGGCCTGCAGCCGCCATCTTGCTGACCTGTACCCGGCCGGAGCGAGCTGATCCCAGCCTGGGGTAAGAGACTGCCATCCATCCTTGAGACTGTGTTCCATCCTCCCTCCTGCCTGCTCTCCACCTGCCTGGCGTGGTCTGATTGCCTGCTGGGCCGCTGGGAGCGCTTGTGGCAGCCGCGGCCTAGTGAAGCCTGCCTGACACCGCTTTCCTGAGCGACTACCCCGCAGGAGTGCGCCGCGGCAGGCCCGGCCTCAGATCAAGAGAGCGGATCTTGCTGCCCCCACCTGTCCTCACCATCCATCCATCTCCCTGCAGTGGCCTGGTGTGCTGACCGGTGGAGACTGCCTGTGTGGGACAGTGTAGGTGCCCAGGGGCCTGGTGTCTTTGCCATCCTTCTGCCTGGGTCCCCCCTGCTTTGATCCTTTTTTGATCACACTCCCAGCTTTGCACCCTTACTAGACTTCCTCTGCTCAGGGGATTGCTGTGAAGAGGGGGGCTGCGGGTGATCGCTGTCTGCCTGCCTGGACTGTGCTCTCCCTGGCTCAATACCCACTGCTCCCTTGGGCCAACCACAGCTGCTTCCTGGTCATTGATCTGGGCACAAGTTGCTCCTCTGTCGGGGTCCCCCTTTAGTGACTCATCAGATGTCCCCCCTTCCAGAAAGGGGAAGAAGAACTCCAGGGCCGCTGGGATAGGCTCATCGCCCCGGCAACTCTCTTCACCGCAGTCAGACCCCATACTGATTTGACGACTTATTAGCTGAATTGGAGATGGGTCTCGGGGCGGTTCCAGTGACAGAGGAGTCAGCCCCGCTATCGCAAGATAGTACAGCCACGATCCTCGCTGCGATCGAACAGACTAGGACCTCACTGCTTGTGCGCATTGACCATCTTGCTGAGGAGTGCAATTTTATCAGGAATAACCTTGACAAAATAAGAGGGAGAATGACTGAAACTGAGACCAGAGTATTCGCCACTGAAGATCTTACCGCCACGTATGCCTCCTCCATTGCTGGTTTGCAGCTCACGGTACAGTCCCTTGTCGCAAAATCTGATGAGGCCGAAAACCAACTCAGGCGCAACTCAGTCCTGGGGTTACCTGAGAAAGAGGAAGGGGACCACCCGGCTGAATTTGTGGAGGAGTTCTTTAAAAATCTCCTGAGCCTCACAGATGTCCCTCCTACCTACGTGGTTGAAAGGGCCCATCGGGTGCCCACCGGCTGCGCCATCCTGGGGAATCTCCCCAGGCCTTTTCTAGTCCGCTTTCTCAATTATCGGGACAGGGACAAGATTCTCTCTGAAGCCCCCAAACATCCCACTCTCAATTATGGTAACACCTCCGTTCATCTTTTCCCTGATTTGCAGTGGAAGAGGAAAACCTTCAACGATGTTCGTAGACGACTCAGGGATAAGAACATAAAATATAGCATGCTTTACCCCAGCCGCCTGTGAGTCCAACATGCTGGAGCAATCCAGTTCTTTGATAACCCAGCGGATGCTGACGACTGGCTGACCACCTTGCATTGATGACCTAATCCCATAAGGATATCAGATGCACGGATTTCCCACATCCTTGCCTGTTATATCCTACTAAAATTTCCTGTAAGTACCGGAGCCACCTCAAAAGTACCTCGACAAGTGATCCACATTGAACTCCCACGATTGGGTAGGTTCACAAGAAGCCAGAGACCTGGTGCTCTCCATCTAACTAGAGAAATTATCACCAGGCCCCTCTTGCCATGACAGGATACACATCCCCCCAATCTCGCCTCCGAGGAACTCGGTATAGCACGGAGGGTTGTTACCAACTTGCACCTGTTTGCCCCCCCAAAGAGCCTCCACAAGTTCTTACGCACAGCATTGAACTGTTGCTGAGAAAAGTTTAAGGTTGAGCCTGCAGCTTCTGTTCGGTGCTGTGGAGGACTGTAGTGTGGCCTAGTTCTCAGGTTACCGCTTTATAATGTTGTGTTCAGTTTTGGGTATAGACGGGCTCCTGGCCCATCCCCAGTGTTTTTGGGGGGTCCGGGGACCGGTAGGAATAGCACACAGTGCTTGGGAAGTTGTATTGTTTTCTATGGTTTCTATGTGTTATGTGCAGTTGGCTCTTGCTCTAAAAACACTCATCAAGTGGGACTCAGTTGGGACTCATTCATCCTGAAGTTAGTAATTCTCCCCTGCGATCATGGCGTCACGTGATCAGGGAACAATGTTGGTGAAATCCTGGAATGTCAGAGGCCTCAACTCCAAATTTAAAAGGGCACTGATGTTCCAGTATGTCAAGGCGCACAACCCGCAGGTACTGATCCTACAGGAGACCCACTTGATGGGTGGCAAACTGATGGCTTTGAAAAAGCCCTGGGTTCAGAAAACTTTTCATGCCACGTATTCCTCATATGCCAGGGGGGTCTCAATACTGATAAATCCTACCCGTGTAAAGTTGAGGCGGTCCATACAGACCCTCATGGCAAATTTGTAATTGTGGTATTGATGGCCTGGCAACAAAGGTATATTATAGTAGGAGTTTATATCCCACCACCTTTCAAACCGGAAGTGCTGTACACTATTTTGGAGTGGATTTCCCTGTACTGTCCAGCTAAATTGTTAATCTTAGGAGACTTCAACAACACCCTCTCCCCTGATCTTGACAGGCCCACACCATCACAGTCCTCTACGGGGGACCTGCTGGGGTGGACACACTCGCAGGGATTACTGAGGTGTGGAGGTGGTTACATTCCCAGACTAAAGCTTACTCATGTTTTTCTACCTCATATAAAACCTCCTCCAGAATTGATTACGCGTTCGCAAATCAACTTATGTTAACTGACATAGTGGAGGCAACCTACCTACCTAGTGGATTTTCTGATCACTCCCCCCTCAAGATCACTATGGGGACCTGAGAAAAACGCAGTGGCTCCATGTGGCGCCTTGGGGCCCACTGGATCTCCCATAACGAGATATCAGGGCAGACCCCACAAACATTACATGAATTTTGGGAACATAACGCGGGGTCATCCTCTCTTCCCACAGTCTGGGACGCCTTCAAGGCGTTCACTAGAGGACACTATATGTCAGCAATTAAGGCGGTGAAGGTAAATCAACAAGCCAGCACAACGCGGTTGGAAGGGGAGGTTGAGGAGGGATCAGCCACTTACGGGTCTGACCCCTCGGTCTCCAATTTCAAACGGCTGCAGTCCACAAAAAGAGATCTCCAAACCCATCTCACTGAGGTCACATGTTTAGTTATTCCACACCAAAGATTCTTTGAGCAGGATGATAGAAATGGTAGACTGCTAGCAATGATGTCTCATCACGACACCCCTATGACTCTGATCTCCGAATTGATCTCTCCTACAGGTGAATCTGTTACATCCCAAAAGGGTATCCTAAAGGAGTTTCAGACCTTCTATCAGACACTATACAATACCATGCTCTCTCAGGATATGACTCCTGGCGAGATGGCACCTCTCCTAGACCCCCTGGCTCTGGGGTGGCTCTCAGACGAGGAGAAGTCGCATCTGGTCAGGCCTATCACTGCAGAGGAAGTACATGCTATTATTAACTCATTGGCAACTGGGAAGGCCCCGGGCCCTGATGGTCTTCCCATTGAATTCTACCGGTCTCATGCGGACCTCCTAGCCCCCCTGTTGGCAGACCTGTATACCCAATGTCTGGAGGGGGGAGCGCTCCCACCCTCCATGGCAGACGTGCACATTATTCTAATCCTTAAGTCCAATAAAGATCCCAAACAGTGCGCCTCATACAGGCCCATAGCACTTCTTAACATTGATTTCAAAATCTTATCTAAATTAATTACTTTTAGACTCAACCCACTTCTGCCCTCCGTTATAGACACAGACTAGACTGGATTCATGGCCCATAAATCAACGGATATTAACCTCTGCAGACTATTCACCAACTTGCATGCCATACACGACAATGTGGGCACTAGAATGGTTGCCTCCTTCCATATCGAACAGGCATTCAATACGATCAAATGGCCATTTCTCTGGGAAACTCTGCGGAGGATGCGATTTCCGTTGGTTTTTATTGCGTGGCTGCAAACTATATACAAATCTTCGAAGGCGGCCATCAGACTGGGGGGGTGTAATGTCTCTCCCCCCTTCCCACTGTCCAGGGGTACCAGGCAGGGCTGCCCTCTCTCTCCAATACTGTTTGCAATAGCTATGGAACCGGTGGCGGAAGCACTGCGGGTTTCTCCCCACATAAAAGGACTAAAAATAGCGTGGCTGGGGGAGAGGGTAGCTCTATACGCGGATGACCTCCTACTCTGAATGACGCAGACTCCTCCCTTAGAGGATCGCTGCAAGTATTGACTGAATTCTTCAAAATAACAGGATTACGGGTGAACTGGACAAAATCCCAGTTACTAGCTATTGACCCTGAAGCAAAAAGACTAGCCCCGCCAGATCTCCAACTGCAATGGGTAGACGAAATGGTGTAATTGGGGGTGCGCGTCTCGAGAGACACATCCAGCTTTATCCCCCTTAACCTAGAACCGGTGGTCCAAGGAGTCAAGGCCAAACTAAAAGCCTGGGAGAACCTTCTTAGGCCGCATTAACTTAATTAAAATGAAAATCATACCTAAATTTACCTACCTATTCCGTAATTCCCCACAATGGATACCTTGCTCATTTTTTACAAAATTGAACCGAATGTTCTCCTCCTTCCTCTGGGGATCAAACCCCCCTAGATTTAAACTGTCCACACTGATGCGTCCGGTGTCGCGGGGGGGTTGGCGTTTCCGGACTGCCAGAAATATTTTCTGGCAGCTCAGCTGGTCACGGCAGTTTGGTGGCTGGTGCCGGACGTGTCCAACCCCGCGGCAGTTCTGGAGGCTGCGGTGGTCCGTTCTGTGGAGGCCCTAACACATTTACCCCTTCGAGGTCCCAAGGCTCCATATGACTTGACCACCTCCATGCACACGACTCTAAAGGCCTGGAAGTCAGGACTGGGACTTGAGAAGTTCCCACGGAATGCAGTCTCCCCACACGCCCCCCTATGGAACATGAATCAAGTGAAAAATAATGAAGCTTGTTTAACCATGTATATAGTATGTACCTTCAATCAAGGATTGCCCCTCAGCCCCTGAACAACTATACCCCAAACTTGTCCCAACCAGAAGGGGACCAAAGAAAAAAGTGGGGCTCAAAGGAAAGGCAATCTGAATAGATGTGTATTGTCAAATACGTGTTTTAATGAGGTACAAAAATATAAAACATGGAGATGGAAGAGCATACATCGATAATTACATTGCCCTGATAAAATTGATCGGTAACATAGAATCGATCAATGCTAGTTCACAAACAGGGGGGACATAACAACATGTAAAACAAACAAAAACGTCCGGATGTCTAGGCTATTGATGTCTGCGCAACCTACTACAATGAGAAGTGTTCAGCTTTGCTGAATAAGGTTGAGAAGCAGACATCAATCCCCCCCGGGGGGGCGGCTCAGTACGGAAAAAGGTATGGGGAAAAGGAAAATGAAGGGAAAAGGATAAGAGGGAGTGAAGTGGAGGAAAGGTGGGAGGGAGAACTGGGATGGGATAAGAGAGAGAGATCGGAGCCGTGGCGTGGGGCACTGATGCAAGACCTGTAATCAGATTACAAATTGACCTATAGATGGAGGTATATGGGCCATGAACACCTTAAAGTAGGACTGGGGTAGCGGAAGTCCAGGATGGTATGTAGCAAAATGCTAAATTATGCAGGGTGGTGTATTTGGTGTGCTGTTAAGGTGAGTCAGACTGTGGATGGTATGAGCAGCGACACACAGAACATTTGGCTGAGTACTTTACCACTGCCGGGTCCTGTACGGGAATCCACAGGTACTTCCGAAGTGCGATATCCCCTGTGCTGTGCACCACTGGTCACCGCATACGGTACTGGACACTTCCTGGGAGAACTCCGCAGCCCCAAGGGCATTCCTCAAATAATTGGATGGCCGGCCATCTAGGTGCGTCTGTTACCGCTCCCACGGCTGTTCCAAGCAGCAGAGCAGAACGCTCTCTCAGTAGGTGAGCCGGCTAGCCCCAACGGGGGATGACAGCAGGCGTGACGTCCGGGCGCAGTGACGTCAACGCGTTTCACAAACCCAAGATGTGTAGCTTCGTCTGGACGTGTAGGTGGCGTGCGAGGGCTCCTTCTTATTCCGTCCGTTCCTCGTACACGCCCACCTATCTGATCTAAATGGAGGAGATACACCCGTGCTGTGTGTGTCCAGATTGTTGTCCGTTGTTTGTATTGCCGTTTCAAATGTGTGGTCATTTTCTTTTTATAGCAGTAAAAGACCCTGGCATACGATCACTTTAATGTGTGGCCAACAATTAGAGGCATTAGTGAGGATGGTAAGCATGGTGAGAGGGGTTTCTCGATACGGTTGATGTCCATGTTCCCTATAATATATACCAACTATTCAATATATCTGAAATAAATATAGGCCAATCTTGTTCCATCTATCAATCAAACATAGCCCATATTCAGACAATACTTGAACAGGGGACACATATAGAACACCAACCAGGTTAAGTCCGAAAGGGAGGATAGAGACAAAGGGAGTGTGGGGGATGGAAGTTAGATAGGGGAGAGGGGGGAGGGAATAGTGTAAAGTACATCCGCATAATAATCATCATTCCCCGTGGAGGCATGGTTAGATGTGTATTGTTTGTGGTGGCCCATGATGGTCCCTGGTATCCCAGAATGTAATACATACAGGGAGAATTATACACATGGGTCACCAAGATCGCTCCTTAATGCCCACGGGTCCTGACCATGTGCAGTACTCCACAACCCTATTCCTCAAGTCAACCAGGGAGATACAAGGAGATTCAAAACAGAAAAACGAAGAAAGGGGTGAAGTGCTATCTGCAGCATGCTGTTCATGTTGTAGGCCTTAAAGGCCATTGAAATGGGATGAGTAGTGTTGCTAATGCTCATATATATAGCCTCAAAATTTCTGAAACAAGCATTGTACACAACTGAACCACAGCTGTAGAACCAGTTCCATATAGGGTCCATATCTAATGTCTTTTTATACTGTCAAAAAAGGCTGTAAATTAAATTCCGTGTTCAGGCCCCGAGGGACCAGGGAGCCCAAGCGGAAAATCCATCTTTTTTCTTTCTGCTGTAAAATTTGATCAAAGTCCCCTCTTCTGGAGGAGAGATTTAGAGCATAAATTCCCTTGACCAGCATGCCAGACAACTTGCCCTGGTGGTATTGGGCAAAGTGTCTGGCCACTGGCTTCTCGGGTTTTTTTTCCAGGATTTCCCTCATGTGTTCCCCTAAGCGAATCCTAAATTGGCGCTTGGTCTTGCCGATGTATATCTTTTTACATGGGCAGGTCAACATATAGATGACCCTAGTGGTTGCACAGTTAATGAGGCTTTTTATCTCAAAATTCTTTTTGTCCAGAGAGTCACTAAAGCTTGTAGTCCTGTGTACATATGGGCAGACCTGACAATGTCCACAAGGGAACATCCCCTTACTTCTGGGAAATTGGGATAGCCAGGAGTTGTCAATGCTTCTAGTGTGTTCAGAATGGATTAGGCAGTCACCCAAATTCCTAGCCCTCCTTGCTACCATTTTGGGGGCAGGTCCAACTATCTGAGCTATACCTGGGGTATTAGTGAGTATGTCCCAGTGTTTCTCTAATATGGATCTGACCATATCCCATTGAATCCCGAACTCCGTGATGATTCTCACCGGGTCGGGAGTAGTGGGAGAAGGGAGGGCCAGTTGTAAATTTTTTGTTGGTTTTTTGTCTAGAAGTGAGGGGCGATCACGTTCTGCTGCCTTGCGCTTGGCTCTCCTTAGTTGTTTATGGGAGTAGCCGCGTTCCCGAAAGCGTTTGTACAATTCATTGCTTTCACGTCTGTAGTCTTCTTTATTGGAGCAATTGCGCCTGATGCGAAGGAACTAGCCTACAGGGATACTGTCCTTGAGCCATTTCGGATGGTGACTGTCTGTTCTTAAAAGTGTATTCGCAGAGGTCTCCTTGCGAAAGGTCTGAGGAACCAAGGATGTATCCTTCCTACTAATTGATAGATCCAGGAAAGAAATTCTTTCCTGATCCCACGTGTACGTCAGTTTAATATTTCGGTCATTGGAGTTTAGTTAATAAACTGCGCCAATGTATTCCGATCGCCCTTCCAGATGACAAACACGTCGTCGATGTACCTGAGCCACGTATGTACATGGCTCAGGTACATCGGCGAGGTGTAGACCATATCCTCCTCCCACAGTCCCAAGTGGAGGCAGGCGTATGCTGGGGCCCAGGGTGCTCCCATGGAGGTGCCATTGATTTGTTGATAATTCTTAGATAGAAACTGAAAGAAGTTGTTTTTGAGAGCAAACGTTAGTAGGTCCACTAGAAATTCATTCTGTGGGCCATGATTGGGGAAATGTCTATCAAGGAAGATTTCAACCGCCCTGATCCCCCAGTCGTGGGGGATCGACGTGTAAAGGGATTCCACGGCGATCCCCACTAGGAGAAGCTCTCCCTGTACCCTGATCTGGGAGATATGTCTTAAGACATCCCCTGTGTCTTTCACATAGGACCTAAGGTCTATGACCATCTCCTTAAGTAAACTGTCCAGATACTTTCCAATTCTCTCTAGGGGACCCCTAATCGCTGAGACAATTGGTCTTCCCGGGGGATTAGTCAATGATTTGTGTACTTTCGGGATGATATAGAATATCGGTACATTGTATTCATAGACTGTGAGGTAATTTAGTTCCCGTTTACCTAGTAGTCCTGCCTCTCCAGCTAGTTTAAGTTTGTTATTTAGGTTTGTGACAAGGCTGGGAAAGGGATCATTGGATAGTTTTTTATAAGTCGTAGTATCGCCTAATAGACGAAAAACCTCCTTTTCATAATCTCTCTCATCCAGAAGTACTACATTCCCACCCTTGTCACTCCTTTTTATAACCAGCTGTGGGGCTTCTGACAGTTCGCGGATAGCCTTACGTTCAGCTGGGTAAAGGTTATCCTCACTTTTAATGCTCCAGTCTATCTTGGATAGATCTGTTTGTATCATATCCAAGAATAGACTAAGCCATCTATTTTTGTTAAGTGGGGGCATCTTGGTGGACTTGATGTTAAGTTTGGACTGTCTTTTGTAGGGACCGTGCTCAGTTTCCTCTCTCTCATTCTCCTCCAGGAGGGAGCTAAGGATTGCTAACATTTCTTCATCTTGATTTTTCGTATTTATATCTGTTCCAAGAACAGGATTACTAGTGTGGATGAAGCGTAGGAAGACTTTACGTATAAAGAGGGTAACGTCCTTAAATACTGAGAACTCGTCCATCTGGTTGGTGGGCGAAAAGGACATCTCTTTTTGTAGGAGATCTATATGTCTCTTATTTAATTTGAACTTAGGTTAATGATTTTCATATCATTCCTATCTGCCTCCTCAATACATAGCTTGGCTATTTCCGCTGACTCCTGGTGCGTGCTCCCCCTCTGACTGTCTGCCTCTGAGGTCCGGGGGCTAGTTGTTTCTGTGTATTTGGGTTCTCTTCCGAGTAACTTCCCTTGTTCTCGCCGACTGCCCCCTCCCCCTCTAAAAAAAAGTCACCGTTTTGGTCTGGCTGTCTTCTTCAGTGTCGCTTGGGGATTTCTTGCCTCTGGAGGATGATCTCTGACTACCTCTCCTAGATCTGCTATGGCTACGACGTGGGGTTAAATCAAAGATGTCTCCTTTCTCCCAGTCACCCAAGTCCCGTCTAAATTTAGATTGTTTTGTTGTTTTTAATGTGGACTGCGTTTTTTTCAATTTCCTTTTTTAGGGCCTCGTTAAGTTTCTGAAATTCCTCTAGTTCTTTGTATGGCTCCAATCCCTGGGAACTCTCTGTGATTGCCTTCTCCAAATCCTCTAGCTGTATTTTTTCCTCTTCTACTATTAATTCCATGACTGATACCCCATGATCTATGCAGAGTTCCCTCCACTTTTCCAAAAATCTTGGGCTGTGGAGGTGCTCAGCGGGTATCACCTTGTCTCTAAGACCCCTAGGTACTATCCTATTGCTTACATAGGTTTCCAGGAAGGACACGTCCCACTTTCTGTTCAGGTGCTTAATAAGTAATTTTTTATGTTCCTTGAACCGAGTTTTTACCTCTTCTTCTTGGGAGGGAATTGGGACCGTGTCCGTCCTGAAAGCCTGGCTAATTTCACAATCGATATCCTCCCCGATCACAAAGGCCATGCTTGGCCAGCTGAAACAGCAAGTTAAATCAAACAACGGACAACATAGAACACCCAGGGCAATGATCTGTGCAGCTACAAATATCAAAAAATGCCTCAGGAACGGATCACCTGTGATCCTGATATCGAACTTGAATCAAGTGAAAAATAATGAAGCTTGTTTAACCACATATATAGTATGTACCTTCAATCAAGGATTGCCCCTCAGCCCCTGAACAACTATACCCCAAACTTGTCCCAACCAGAAGGGGACCAAAGAAAAAAGTGGGGCTCAAAGGAAAGGCAATCTGAATAGATGTGTATTGTCAAATACGTGTTTAATGAGGTACAAAAGTATAAAACATGGAGATGGAAGAGCATACATCGATAATTACATTGCCCTGATAAAATTGATCGGTAACATAGAATCGATCAATGCTAGTTCACAAACAGGGGGGACATAACAACATGTAAAACAAACAAAAACGTCCGGACGTCTAGGCTATTGATGTCTGCGCAACCTACTACAATGAGAAGTGTTCAGCTTTGCTGAATAAGGTTGAGAAGCAGACATCAATCCCCCCCGGGGGGGCGGCTCAGTACGGAAAAAGGTATGGGGAAAAGGAAAATGAAGGGAAAAGGATAAGAGGGAGTGAAGTGGAGGAAAGGTGGGAGGGAGAACTGGAATGGGATAAGAGAGAGAGATAGGAGCCGTGGCGTGGGGCGCTGATGCAAGACCTGTAATCAGATAACAAATTGACCTATAGATGGAGGTATATGGGCCATGAACACCTTAAAGTAGGACTGGGGTAGTGGAAGTCCAGGATGGTATATAGCAAAATGCTAAATTATGCAGGGTGGTGTATTTGATGTAACCAGATGTGTGCTGTTAAGGTGAGTCAGACTGTGGATGATATGAGCAGGGACACACAGAACAGGTGGCTGAGAAAGGAGGCATCTTTGATTTAACCCCACGTCATAGCCGTAGCAGATCTAGGAGAGGTAGTCAGAGATCATCCTCCAGAGGCAAGAAATCCCCAAGCGACACTGAAGAAGACAGCCAGACCAAAACGGTGACTTTTTTAGAGGGGGAGGGGGAGGGGGCAGTGGGCGAGAACAAGGGAAGTTACTCTGAAGAGAACCCAAATACACAGAAACAACTAGCCCCCGGACCTCAGAGACAGACAGTCAGAGGGGGAGCATGCACCAGGAGTCAGCGGAAATAGCCAAACTATGTATTGAGGAGGCAGATAGGAATGATATGAAAATCATTAACCTATCTAAGTTCAAATTATATAAGAGACATATAGATCTCCTACAAAAAGGGATGTCCTTTTCGCCCACCAACCAGATGGACGAGTTCTCAGTATTTAAGGACGTTACCCTCTTTATACGTAAAGTCTTCCTACGCTTCATCCACACTAGTAATCCTGTTCTTGGAACAGATATAAATACGAAAAATCAAGATGAAGAAATGTTAGCAATCCTTAGCTCCCTCCTGGAGGAGAATGAGAGAGAGGAAACTGAGCACGGTCCCTACAAAAAACAGTCCAAACTTAACATCAAGTCCACCAAGATGCCCCCACTTAACATGGCCCACAGAATGAATTTCTAGTGGACCTACTAACGTTTGCTCTCAAAAACAACTTCTTTCAGTTTCTATCTAAGAATTATCAACAAATCAATGGCACCTCCATGGGAGCACCCTGGGCCCCAGCATACGCCTGCCTCCACTTGGGACTGTGGGAGGAGGATATGGTCTACACCTCGCCGATGTACCTGAGCCATGTACATACGTGGCTCAGGTACATCGACGATGTGTTTGTCATCTGGAAGGGCGATCGGAATACATTGGTGCAGTTTATTGACTACCTAAACTCCAATGACCGAAATATTAAACTGACGTACACGTGAGATCAGGAAAGAATTTCCTTCCTGGATCTATCAATTAGTAGGAAGGATACATCCTTGGTTACTCGGACCTTTCGCAAGGAGACCTCTGCGAATACACTTTTAAGAGCAGACAGTCACCATCCGAAATGGCTCAAGGACAGTATCCCTGTAGGCCAGTTCCTTCGCATTGACTCGGTTGAATTGATGATAGGCAACTCCTATCCTCATATTGATTAGTGGTTCCAAATTAATAATAACTACTGCAGTAGGGAACAGACACAAAAGATACGCTCAGCATCTTTCCAAATTACTGTTCTGCTTTATTATGACGCAATTGAAGGTTTTTATGCACATGATTACGTAGGTATCACATTAATATTACAATTGTACGTTTATGGTAACAAGGGGCGTTACATAGACAGGCTTATTCTAATCAGGACTCAAAAGAATGTAAACATTTACTGAAAACATTATTAGTGCCGTGTGCACAGTGAGGGCAGTGTGCAATACATACAAAATAGAATACAATTATATACAGAACTTACAAATTTCCATTACAGCATCAAGCGCAATTGCTCCAATAAAGAAGACTACAGACGTGAAAGCGATGAATTGTACAAACTAGGGTTGTCCCGATACCGATACTAGTATCGGTATCGGCACCGATACCAAGCATTTGCCCAAGTACTTGTACTCGGGTAAATGCTCCCGATGCTTCCCCCGATACCTAGACTGTCAGCTGTGATCAGCGCGTGGGGGAGTTACAAGCTTCTCCCCCCGCGCTTTCAGCTGCTTTAGTGACACAGCAGTGATCGGTGCTTGTAATTCCCCCACACGCGATCACCGCTGACTGTCACTGCATCCCCCTTAGTCCTCCTCCGCTGTCCTGCTCCGCTGCTTGTCCCCCTCCGTTCCAATGTCCCCCTCCGCTGTCCTGCTCCGCTGCTTGTCCCCCTCTGTTCCAATGTCCCCCTCCGCTGTATTGTTCCCCTCCGCTGTCCTCCTCCGCTCCAATGTCCTCCTCCGCTGTATTGTTCCCCTCCGCTGTATTGTTCCCCTCCGCTGTCCTCCTCCGCTCCAATGTCCTCCTCCGATGTATTGTCCCCCTCCGCTGTCCTCTTTCTTTGCTCTGTCCCCCTCCGCTGTCCCCCTCCGTTCCGGCGTTCTGCTGTCTCTCTCCGCTGTGTGTGTATGGATAGAGTCAGCTGACTCTGTCCATTCACATAACTGAAACATTGTAATCTCCTGTGATTACGATGTGTCAGTTTATGAATGGAGAGGAGCCGCTGTCTTCTCTCCATTCATTATCAGTGCAGCTGAGGCTGCAGAGAAAGAGACTGGGGAATCTCTATCCTCTGTCTCTTTCTCTGTCTCAAGGGGGAGATATCAGAGGTCTGTTAAGACCCCTGATATCTCACCAAAGCCCCCCAACAGGGCTAATTAAAAAAAAACACACACACCTAGTGCAATAAAGAATAAAAAAAAATTGTAAAAAATAATAAATGTAAATGAAAAAAAAAAAATAAAAAAAAAAAAAAACACACACACACAGGCACCGTTCACTCCCACCCCCCCGCCCCCCTAAAAAAAAAAAAAAAAAAAAAAAAAAAAAAACACTGTCACGTGACATTAAAAAAAAGTATCGGTAATCGGTATCGGCGAGTACTTGAAAAAAAGTATCGGTACTTGTACTCGGTCCTAAAAAAGTGGTATCGGGACAACCCTAGTACAAACGCTTTCGGGAACGCGGCTACTCCCATAAACAACTAAGGAGAGCCAAGCGCAAGGCAGCAGAACGTGATCGCCCCTCACTTCTAGACAAAAAACCAACAAAAAATTTACAACTGGCCCTCCCTTCTCCCACTACTCCCGACCCGGTGAGAATCATCACGGAGTTCGGGATTCAATGGGATATGGTCAGATCCATATTAGAGAAACACTGGGACATACTCACTAACACCCCAGGTATAGCTCAGATAGTTGGACCTGCCCCCAAAATGGTAGCAAGGAGGGCCAGGAATTTGGGTGACTGCCTAATCCATTCTGAACACACTAGAAGCATTGACAACTCCTGGCTATCCGAATTTCCAAGAAGTAAGGGGATGTTCCCTTGTGGACATTGTCAGGTCTGCCCGTATGTACACAGGACTACAAGCTTTAGTGACTCTCTGGACAAAAAGAATTTTGAGATAAAAAGCCTCATTAACTGTGCAACCACTAGGATCATCTATATGTTGACCTGCCCATGTAAAAAGATATACATCGGCAAGACCAAGCGCCAATTTAGGATTCGCTTAGGGGAACACATGCGGGAAATCCTGGAAAAAAACCCTTGAGAAGCCAGTGGCCAGACACTTTGCCCAATACCACCAGGGCAAGTTGTCTGGCATGCTGGTCAAGGGAATTTATGCTCTAAATCTCTCCTCCAGAAGAGGGGACTTTGATCAAATTTTACAGCAGAAAGAAAAAAGATGGATTTTCCGCTTGGGCTCCCTGGTCCCTCGGGGCCTGAACACGGAATTTAATTTACAGCCTTTTTTAACAGTGTAAAAAGACATTAGATATGGACCCTATATGGAACTGGTTCTACAGCTGTGGTTCAGTTGTGTACAATGCTTGTTTCAGAAATTTTGAGGCTATATATATGAGCATTAGCAACACTACTCATCCCATTTCAATGGCCTTTAAGGCCTACAACATGAACAGCATGCTGCAGATAGCACTTCACCACTTTCTTCGTTTTTCTGTTTTGAATCTCCTTGTATCTCCCTGGTTGACTTGAGGAATAGGGTTGTGGAGTACTGCACATGATCAGGACCCGTGGGCATGAAGGAGCGATCTTGGTGACCCATGTGTATAATTCTCCCTGTATGTGTTACATTCTGGGATACCAGGGACCATCATCGGCCACCACAAACAAAACACATCTAACCATGCCTCCACGGGGAATGATGATTATTATGCGGATGTACTTTACACTATCCCCCCCTCTCTCCCTCTCCCCTATCTAACTTCCATCCCCCACACTCCCTTTGTCTCTATCCTCCCTTTCTGACTTAACCTGGTTGGTGTTCTATATGTGTCCCCTGTTCAAGTATTGTCTGAATATGGGCTATGTTTGATTGATAGATGGAACAAGATTGGCCTATATTTATTTCAGATATATTGAATAGTTGGTATATATTATAGGGAACATGGACATCAACCGTATCGAGAAACCCCCCTCACCATGCTTACCATCCTCACTAATGCCTCTAATTGTTGGCCACACATTAAAGTGATCGTATGCCAGGGTCTTTTACTGCTATAAAAAGAAAATGACCACACATTTGAAACGGCAATACAAACAACGGACAACAATCTGGACACACACAGCACGGGTGTATCTCCTCCATTTAGATCAGATAGGTGGGCGTGTACGAGGAACGGACGGAATAAGAAGGAGCCACCTACACGTCCAGACGAAGCTACACATCTTGGGTTTGTGAAACGCGTTGACGTCACTGCGCCCGGACGTCACGCCTGCTGTCATCCCCCGTTGGGGCTAGCCGGCTCACCTACTGAGAGAGCGTTCCGCTCTGCTGCTTGGAACAGCTGTGGGAGCAGTAACAGGCGCACCTAGATGGCCGGCCATCCAATCATTTGAGGAATGCCCTTGGGGCTGCGGAGTTCTCCCAGGAAGTGTCCAGTATCGTGTGCGGTGACCAGTGGTGCAGTGCACAGCACAGGGGATATCGCACTTCGGAAGTACCTGTGGATTCCCGTACAGGACCCGGCAGTGGTAAAGTACTTAGCCACCTGTTCTGTGTGTCGCTGCTCATACCATCCACAGTTTGACTCACCTTAACAGCACACATCTGGTTACATCAAATACACCACCCTGCATAATTTAGCATTTTGCTATATACCATCCTGGACTTCCGCTACCCCAGTCCTACTTTAAGGTGTTCATGGCCCATATACCTCCATCTATAGGTCAATTTGTTATCTGATTACAGGTCTTGCATCAGCGCCCCACGCCACGGCTCCTATCTCTCTCTCTTATCCCATCCCAGTTCTCCCTCCCACCTTTCCTCCACTTCACTCCCTCTTATCCTTTTCCCTTCATTTTCCTTTTCCCCATATCTTTTTCCGTACTGAGCCGACCCCCGGGGGGATTGATGTCTGCTTCTCAACCTTATCCCCCTATGGAACAAACCGACCTTAGCCTATCTTTACTCAGTACCAGACCCCAAAATATGGGCCAAATGTGGTATTAAACTGATATCTGACCTCACCACCGGCACGGCAATACACCCCTTCAATCGTCTAGTATGCTACAATAATGTTCCCCCCTCGCATTTATTTCGCTATGTGCACCTGTCTCATGCGTTTAAAGCCCAAATATTACCCAACGACGCGCAAATAGTGCAATCCGATCTGGAGAGGGTCACCAGATATGAATGCACCAGGAAACCGACTTCGGTCCTCTATGCACATCTTCTTAGAGTTTCCTCTCCAGATCTGTCAAAGCTCCTTCAGCGATGGATACAGGACATCCAGGAACTGGACTCTGAGGATTGGGAGGACATGTGGGACTTCCCCTTCAAAATCCTGGTCTCACTTCGTGACCGCCTCATACAATACAAAATACTACACCGGGTATATATTACCCTGCATAGATTGCATAAAATGAGAGCCTCCCTGTCCTCGGAGTGTTGATGTACTGGGGATCTGGGCGACTTTATACACATCTTCTGGTCCTGCCCAGCAATTCAAAACTACTGGTCACAAGTAATATCTGTAATAGAAGAAGTGGTGGGAATAGATATAGCCCCAACCCCGCAGATATGCCTTCTAGGCTTAGTAGAAGAATTAGCCCCCAGGATAGCGAAGAGAACTCTGATGGGACTCCTGATTTTCTATGCCAGAAAAATGATCACTCTCTGCTGGAAAAAACGTGCCCCGCCGTCAATATTGCTATTGAAAACACATGTCAATAAACTACTACCATTCTATAAGGAAACCTACCAAAATAGAGGATGCCCCAAAAATATATGGTAGTGTGTGGGCCAAATGGCTGGCTGAGACCTCCACGGAAACCGCAGACTGATTGAGCATGTACATAATACCACTCTACGGGTGGATGTGATTTTGATACTTTGGGTGATTTTTTTGTATTGTAATCTCTGATATGGGTTTATTTGATATCTATTATTGTCCCTTGGGTCTCGACTGAAAGATCTGATCCTTAGATATTTCAATTGAGCAGGAGCCAATACAGCACTATGTTGTTTGTTTGTTCTTTTCTTGTGAACGTGCTACAGCTGTATGTCACTAATGATGGAAGCAGCCCAATTGCTGGCTGGCACTGGCCCCTGCGTGGGTCTAGTCCCAATGCTGTAGCAGGTTTGCTGCTATTTTTCTGTTTGTATGTCTTATACTCAATAAAAAGATTTTCAAAAAAAAAAAAAATAATCATAGACTTACAGAAAGGCAGAAGTTGAATGTTTGGAAGTAATGGTGGCATTCCGTTCTCTGCTAGTCCATTTGTTCAGCGGGATTCCAAATTTCCTGTCATCCTTTGGATTCCTTGTTTCTCCACTCACAATGCTCAACTGGGGAGCATGGACAATACATTTTCCTCCCCCCATTGCGAGGAATATTGTAGGGAACTTTGTCGAACAAGTTCTCCACCAGCCAAGGAATCACAAGTTGATGTGGTAACTGCCCAGTCATATGACAACTTGCCCCACAATACCATGAGTTCCAGGATGTCTGTGATAAGAAAAATGCCAATCAATTACCTCCTCATCGCCCCCATATGATTTTCCTATTGAGCTGCTCACAGGGGCAGAAATACCTTTTGGTTGCCTATTCAATCTGTCAGAACCTGAATTAAAGGTTCTCGGGAAGTGGCTTGATGAGAATTTAGAGAAGGGCTGTAATAGACACTTAACATGTCCTGTAGGAGCAGCCCTGTTCTTTGTTGAAAATAAAGACTCCACCTTGTATCCATGCATTGATTACAGGGACATGAATAAAGTGACTATTAAAAACCATTATCCACCCCTTTAATCTCCGAAATGTTGGAAAGACTGTTCTGCCAAAATCTTTAACAAAACTTGACTTGCCTTGTCTGCATTCATCAAGGAGACAAATGGAAAACCACCTTTAGAACCAGATATGGGCATTTTGAGTCCTTGGTTATGCCGTTTGGCCTTTGCAATGCTCCTGCAACTTTTTAACACTTCAGCAACAACGTTTTTCGAGATCTGTTGGACCAATTTGTGATTTCTTATCTGGATGATATTCTCATCTTTTTTGATAACCCAGAGGAGCACCGTAAACATTTGTGCACTGTCTTTTAAAGATTAAGAAAGAAACAGCTTTACATCAAACTGGAGAAATGTGAGTTTGAACAAACCCAGATCCAGTTCTTGGGATATATTATTTCTCCAGAAGGATTGAGCGTGGATCCCGAAAAGATGAAAGCAGTGGTAGAGTGGCCAGCCCCTAGAAACATTAAGGAAATACAATGATTTGTCGAGTTTGCCAACTTCTACAGAAAATTCATAAGAAACTTCTCTAAGGTGATAGCTCCAATTACACAGCTGACAAGGAAAGGTGTGCCCTTCATGTGGTCATCTGAGGCACAGGCTGCTTTTGGAAAGCTAAAAACTCTTTTCACTACTGAACCCGTATTGGTTCATCCCGATCCTGAACTACCTTTTATAGTGGAGGTGGAAGCTTCTGACTCTGCCATGGGAGCTATCCTTTCTCAGCAAAGCAGTGAAAAGATGCGTCTTCATCCTTGTTTAATGTCTTCAGCCGAAAGGAATTACAACATTGGGACTAAACAGTTGCTGGCAATTAAGGAAGCCTTTTCTGAATGGAGGCATCTGGTGGAAGGGGCTAATCATCCTGCAACTGTTCTTAATGATCACAAAATGATCACAGTTGATGGTTCAGGAAGTCTTTAATACATGGATTTCCTGATGATGTTGTGATAGGAGTACAACATTTTTTAACTGCTTTTGTTCAGCTTTAGGTGCAACAATTAATCTATCCTGCTGGTCAGTGGTAGTCCAGCTACAGCAACTGGTCTTCAAGCCTGACCACTGATCATGACAGAATGATTGGTGACTTTAATAATGATGTTTTACTTGTGTTGACCCAACCTCATGCAAAAGGATCTAGGAGGTCACATAGATCCTTTTGTGACTTTTTATATATGACAACAATGTGCACTTACCAAAATTAGGTACTCCATATATGTATCTGTCAACCTAATCAAAAATGGCTATACATCTTTCAAAAATACTGTTATTTGATCTTACCTTGCTTGTTGCTAGTAGCTTTCTCAAAGATCTGTTTTTATTAATTATTATTTTAGATCTGTCACTGACTAGTTGGAAGCCGGGTCTTACATAGTTACATACTGTTTTTAGGTTACTGTTACTGATGTTAGGTAGGTTGAAAAAAAAAAAAAACACTAGTCATCTAGTGCAACCCATCACAGCAAACACACACAAATAGAAAACCTCCATATACACCATCCTGTACCCATATTTGATCCAGAGGAAGGCAAAAAAAGCCAATAAAGCATGGTCCAATTCCTTATTGATCCCCCAGGAAGCAATTGGATATTTCCTGGATCAATGACCTCTGGCGTTCTTACCTCTAAAAATTTGTATCCATTTATATTTTGTCTTCTTTCAATACTCTGTTTGTTAGCACCATTGTTTTGGAACTTCACTCATCTTAAAAAAATAAAAAATAAATCAGCAGCGACAAATACTGTAGCTGCTGTCATACTTACCCATCCATTAGGTCCAGCACCCAAAGTCTTCACCATTCTTTAGGCTTTTACATCACCATCTTTGATTTGGCAACCAAGTGTCCCTTCCTGATAATTCACAGCTGGCTCCACAGTGCACATGTGCACAGTTCGCTGACTGGTGTTGACTGGTCCTGTGGCCTTCTGGGATGTGTGACATTATCCCAGGTGCCTGGGGGCGGGCTCGAGCATGTTGTCATCCTTGGCTTAGTGAGGAAAAGGAAGTGAAAGCAAGTACAAGCTGAAAAAAGTACCCCCAAAAAAATATTTCCAAATATGCAACAGGGAGGTTTAGAAGGATGCTATGGGGAAATTGTGAGTGAAGGTCCACTTTAATAACTGAGAGGACATAATTGTTATGTTGTGTACTAAAAAGATACTTTATAAGACATACTGGTATCCTTCCCCGATTTTCCTCCTATAATTTCCTCCTTATGTTTCTTAAATACCTCCTGAATTTTCATCTCCCTACAGTTTACCTATACAAATCTTTATTTGAATATCTCACTGTGACGGGAGTTACTTTGGGCGGGGGACCCGTGGAACCCAGAATCCCTTGGACAAGTTTGGAAACCCTTGTTTCAGCTTCCCATGTACCTCTTATGTCTAAATCATCCTCTGTCTCTAATAGGGGCACAGGGTGACCAAGAAATCCAGTCTGATCTGTACTAATCAGACTCAATGTACAACCACACTGGAATTTTTGTGTGTATGTGTATATATATATATATATATATATATATATATATATATATATATATATATATATATATATATATATATATATATATATATATATATATATAATTTGTATGTATATCGTTTAATTTTGTTGTGTACTCTTTGCTGGGTCATTTGGGGCGTGGCTGTACTCCATTGTTCTATTGTCTGTCTGCCTTGGATATTATGGGATGTGTAAATGTATTGGCTGTGAGGAGGGAGGGGGATTCCCCCAACAGCTCTCCCTGCTACCCCGCCCGGAATGCAAGGGGGGGGGTTGTCCCGGGTATTACCTGTATTTTTTTAATGAAACGGTTCATGTTGAGCAACCAAATGAGTATTGCCTTGTTTGTGGTTGTCAGTGGTTGGAATAGCTGATATCTATATTCAGGCTGGGAGGAAGCGGTATATGACGAAAGCACTCAAGCGGAGTGTGGGACGTTTCGTTACATTGGGGGCAAGCAGTGGGACACTTACTGCAGACTGGGACATCCAAACCTCCACCTGGATCCAAGGTCCGGAGAGGAGAGGTACAAATACCAGCCACCATGGAAGAGGAATTTGGAAGGGGGTTGCAAGAGATGCAGATACAGCACAGAGGACTAGTATCGGAGCAGGTCCTGCTGGGATGGTATGATTCTATCCGCTGTGAACTCTGGAAGGAAATGCTAGCCCGTGAGCAGCACCACCAGGAAAAAGTTCTCCCCTCCATCCAGGAAAGGTACTGGTCGCAGTATGGATTGCGGTTGCTGTTTTTGGGAAAGAACCCACACAAGGAGCAGACAGCTGAGTTAAGCAGGCTGGTCTGTGCAGAGATGTGGCCGGATGAGAGCTACAGAGCCCTCCGGTGGCATGTATCTCAAGCATGCCCTTGGATAGCGGATGACAGCCCAATGCAAGGCTTTGGCTACGGTGGCCTAGGACTGTTGTGAGGCTGAAGGGATCCCTAACTTTGGGAGTGATTTGGAGTGGAGGTTGGACAAAATCATGGATGTCAGAGAAAAGATACTGAACTTCTCTGGAAGTGCACTGGGCACCGGAAGATATAGAATTTCTGGCTGTTCAGGAATGGGAGCTGGAGATCACCTACAGGCCACTGCTAGACTCAGCGCCAGGACTGGGCTCCCTTTGCCTGGAACTATCAGGAAGCACCAGCAGACAGCTCTGAATTCCTGGCTGAAGAGTCGGCAATGTGGCATAGTAACAGTGTGCTTTGCCAACCTGCCGCTGTAGCTATGGACACAGAGGTCTTATGGCGGATGCAGCAAGTGCTGACTGACCTTGACGAACCTGTCTCTGCACAAGACTAGGTTGGATGGAGGAATGTGCCTGTCATGCAGCATGCCAGAGAGTCGGCAGTGGAAAATCCAGAGACTGCCATCCCCAAAGCTGAAATGCTGACAACAGGGCAGAGCTCTGCTAACCTCTGCCCGGCACCGATAGCATCTTCTGGGTTCCATGGACAGGAGATGGTGAACCTCTATCACCAGACACCAGTTGCAGAGACAGGGGATTTGATGGACTTTTCTGCCGAGGAAGAACAACCTGGTGAGCCTCCAGCAGAAGAGCTGGTATCAGGGCCAAACTGCTCTGCCCAGTACCAACAGCAACATCTGTGGAGTTACAAGAGACTCCCCCAGCTGAAGCGCTGGCCACCGGACAGAGGGTCCAAGACCTCTGCCCCACACCTGCCGCAGTTGCAGGGGCCCATGGTGGGAAGGTGAAGGTCATTCCCCAACAGTTGATCGGAGAGGATGATGTGGGGTCCTCAGCTGAACTGCTAACACGGCAGAATGCTACTATCCTTTGCACGCAACTGCAGCTTGAGCTAATATCGGTGGATGGGACTGCAGTTTCCTCTGACAACAGAGCAGAGTGCTGCTGGACTCTGCCCTTAACAGAAGAGGGAGTTCTTGTGGTAGTGGATGGGACTTTGATCTTCACTGACACAACCCCAGGAAATGGTGCGGCACTGAGACAGGGATATAAGCCATGCTTTGCAAGCACTGGGGTATTTTCACCTACCAAAAGTGGATGGGACTTCAGTGTCCACTTGTATACCCCAGGGATGCTGGGCAGTCAGCCCAGATCCCCAACAGCATGACTGAGTGAGCCCAGTCACCCTGTCTTCTCTCCAGCGCCTGAAAGAACTCCAGGGAGAAGGGCAAGTCCACACCTCTCCCCAGCAGCAGATATGTTCTCTGAGAGGGGGAGAGGTGGCTGGGTGAGTAATGCTCTGTTTGGGACAATTTATTTAGGGTACTGTGTGGATACCAGCATTGGGGGACTGGAACTACTGACTAACTTCAGAAGTCGTATTAAATGGAGAGTATAGCCTCATGTAAGGATCACGATTCAAAAATAATAAAGTACCATCATCCAGATTAATATATAGAAAAGGGGAATGAGGATGGAAAAAATAGGGCAGTTGCTGAAGCTGACCATATGCTTATTCCCTGGCTCAAAAAATGTGATGGACTGTCTTGGTACTAATAACAAACAATATAGATAATATAAAAAATTATTTATTACATATAAAAGCGAAAACACACATAGTACATAAAAACAACAATTTTTAGAAGGAATTATATTTCAAGTAACAGATACTTAGGGTTCCCCCAAGCAAGGTATCTGTTGATGAAGTAATTCTCGGAATTGACTTTTCTTCTACTAGTTTTGTGGTGTTACCGTTTCTTCAGGAGGCGTAATCTATAAAATAGATGTCTGAGTAAGGCACAAGTCAAATGCGTTACATTCATGGATAATAAACAGTTATAATTCAGCAAATAGTATGAGGAAGATAATGATCAGGTTGCTCACCAGGCTGGACAGTGGCTATATGTAAAGTTGTAGACACTGTTAATTCCCCC
The DNA here is from genome assembly GCF_042186555.1 of Aquarana catesbeiana. Classification (NCBI taxonomy): domain Eukaryota; kingdom Metazoa; phylum Chordata; class Amphibia; order Anura; family Ranidae; genus Aquarana; species Aquarana catesbeiana. Next base: position 188,421,495 of record NC_133329.1, on the reverse strand, counting down.
CATGGCAGAAAGGGGGATGTATGCGGGTATGAGTCTAGATAAAAAAATTTAATGTATCGTAATGATACGAAGGAAATATATAAAATAGAATATAAAATGTTATAAAATGGATCACTTTCCAATCAATCCAGACCAGAAAAAGGAAAGGAAGAGAAAGGGGAAAGAAGAAATGAAGGGAAAGGGGAAGAAAAAGAGGGGGGAGTGGAAAAAAAGGGGGGGAGAGAGAAGAGGGGGACAAAAGAGAATGGGAGGAGAAGAAAAAGGGGGGGTGGGGAACAGCAAGTAGGAGAAAGAAGGATAGGAACAAGGAGGGGGATGGGGCTGGGGAAAGGAAAAGGGGGGTGGGGAAAGGAAGGGGGGAATTGGAAGGGGGGGGGAATGGTATTTAGAAGGAAAAGAAAGGGGAAGGGAGAAGAAGGAAGGGACACAGGAAGAAGGGGTACTAATATAGGGTGAGGGGGAGAGGGGAAGAAGGAGGGAATGGAAAAAAGGGAAGGAAACTGAATGAAAGGCAATTGTATATTTAATTAGACTTGAGGAGCAAAATAGCTCACCTGAAAGCCAACGGTGTCATATGTAGACCAATTTTAGGGCTCCAGGGGACATGAAGGCACAATCCTGGTACTTAATGCGGGCAGAGAAAGGCGGGGCTAGGAGAGGTTGGCCCAATCATATACCCAAAATCAAGAGTATTCTTGAGGCCTATATGTAGGGGTGAACATCTGGTAGTATCCTAGTGCAAACACCCTGGAAATTACTTCAGGTACAGGCCAGGCTTTAAGCAGAGAATCTGCAAAATGAATCAATAATGGTAATTAGATGGGTGTGTGGCCAAAAAAAAGTACACAAATACCAAGGCAGCTAAATATGGCCAGGGAAAAACAAAGATGTAGATGCCCCCCCCCCCCCCCCAATGGTGCCCGGATTCCTACCCGTCCGGAGATGTGGTAATGTTTGTACTCAAGGAGCAAGGTCCGCCATGTACCAGGATTGTGCCTTCATGTCCCCTGGAGCTCTAAAATTCGTCTACATATGACACCATTGGCTTTCAGGTGAGCTATTTCCATTACCTCACTTCTTCCCCTCCCCTCCCTCCCCCTCTATTAGTACCCCTTCTTCCTGTGTCCCTTCCTTCTCCCTTTCCTTCTTAATACCATTACTCCCCCTTTCCTATTCCTCTTCCCCCCCATCCCCCCTCCTTGTTCCTATCCTTCTTTCTCCTACTTGCTGTTCCCCACCCCCCCACCCCCTTTTTCTTCTCCTCCCATTCTCTTTTGTTCCCCCTTCTCTCTCCCCCTCCCCTTTTTTCCCTTCCCCCTCTTTTTCTTTCCCCTTCTTTTTCTTCCCCTTCCCTTCCTCTTTCCCTTCCTTTCTTCTTTCCCCTTTCTCTTCCTTTCCTTTATCTGGTCTTTATTGATTGGAAAGTGATCAATTTTATACCATTTTATATTATATTATATATATTTCCTTTGTATCATTACTATATATTAAATTTCTTTTATCTAGACTCATACCCGCATACATCCCCCTTGTCTGCCGCGGAGGGAATTAACAGTTCGTGTCTACGGCTTTACATATAGCCACTGTCCAGCCTGGTGAGCAACCTGATCATTATCTTCCTCACACTATTTGCTGAATTATAATTGTTTATTATCCTTGAATGTAACGCATTTGACTTGTGCCTTATTCAAATATCTATTTTATAGATTACACCTCCTGAAGAAACGGTAACAACACCGCAAAACTAGTAGAGGAAAAGTCAATTCCGAGAATTGCTTCATCAACAGATACCTTGCTTGGGGGAACCCTAAGTATCTGTTTCTTGAAATATAATTCCTTCTAAACTTTGTTGTTTTTATGTACTATATGTGTTTTCTCTTTTATATGTAATAAATAATTTTTTATATTATCTATATTGTTTGTTATTAGTACCGAGAAAGTCATCACATTTTTTGAGCCTGGGAATAAACATATGGTCAGCTTCAGCAACTGCCCCATTTTTTCCATCCTCATTCCCTTTTTCTAACTTCGGAAGTCAACCCGTCTGGGGTCTCCTCCTGTGTTATACCCTGTACACACGGTCGGACTTTCCGACAGAAAATGTGCGATCGGAGCTTGTTATCGGAAATTCCGACCATGTGTGGGCTCCATCGGACATTTTCCATCGGATTTTCCGACACACAAAGTTTGAGAGCAGGCTATAACATTTTCCGACAACAAAATCCGATCGCGTCAATTCCGACCCTGTGTGGACAATTCCGACGCACAAAGTGCCACGCATGCTCAGAAGAAATTCTGAGACGGAACAGCTCGGTCTGGTAAAATTAGCATTCGGAATGGATATAGCACTTTCGTCAGGCTGCAATGTTTAAAATAGTTTAATGCAGCGCACTCTCATCTTCTTTATAATGCTAGAAGAATGAAGTAGTTTTGCTGCTCATATTCACACAGACTTCTCACAAACTTCTTTCTTTATTATTTATCGTGATTTCATCAATATCTTTTGATTTGTCACATCTGACAAAAAATCGATATTATTTTTTTTTTGGTTTGTATTGTTTTCAAGCCTGATCTTGTTGTTATTTATTTTTATTTTTGGATTTTACATCCTGAATGTTTTTGTGTGTCAGAAACGGAGTCAGAAACGTCCCGATCCAGAAGGAGACGATGTCAAGTTACCACAACACCATTATTATCTTGTATTATTTAATCTCAAGGAGGTTGCTTGGTGTTGGTGTCTCTTGTTAATTTCACATTGTAGTTTACAAATTTACCTGCCTCCTCACAAACAAACTGTTCTTTTTGAAGGGAAACACACATAGGCGAGTCTAATTGAAACAAAAATTCCTTTATTAAGGGCTCAGAACCAAACAAAGAGGGAGGCAACGCTGGAGAAACAGCAGAAATTGGCACACATCAATTATTTTACTGCAAAATTGGTGGCCTGAGGAGTCCATATGTAAGGGAGTGCAGTCTGGTCCAGAAGTCCCAGAGATCCTGAAAGCAGCAGATGACATCTGTGTCCCCAGGCTGTGGTCATACAAGAGACTGCATCTTTTGCCAGACCAGACTGAACCCAGGGTCATCACTCTCTGGTCTTCCTTCCACGCTTCCTTCCACGCTGTGGCTCTGGTGGTGGAGTTGTGGCAGGAGGAGGAGGATGGTCCAACTCACTCAGGTGGGTTTTGTGTGTGATTTCGCCCCTCACCTCCTTAGTTAAGACTTTATAAATAAGGTCCTCACACAGGAGGCGTTGGCCCTCCTGCATGCCCCGCAGTTTGGTGGCAGCCATGCAGGCAAAGGAGAGGGGGTGGCTCTGAGGGATACAGAAGCCTCCTGAATCAGCCTGAGTGCTGAATCCTGCACATGACTCCCCTTCCTGGGTCTTTTGGTTGGAAGGCGGAAGGGGAGGGACCTGTGATTCTGTCAGGCTCCTACTGGGCCTGGCCTTCTCCTGGCTGCCACTTAGCCTCTCCTCCTCCTGGCTGCCACTAACCCCCACCTCTTCCTGGCTGCCACATTCCACAGCCTCCTCCTGTGTGCCACATTCCACAGCCTCCTCCTCCTTGCTGAGGTCTTCCTGTGTATGAAAAAGGGACATAGTTTGAGTTTTTTATTCATCAATCACACACAATTTTCACCTCATGATTGTTGCAAATTGAATGTTAACAAATATAACAGATTATCATTCTGAGCCCAGCATTTTTCATTCTTGTCCCAATTATTTTTGAACACTACTGTCTATTGATATGTCAAACACTTTATTAAATCACCAATTAGTGATCAATAATAACATCTAGTAAACATCATTTATTTATTGCCCAGAAATCTGTAGAAGAATGCTATACCTGGCTCCAGCTGGGCTCCTCCACTTCTTCCTGGCTGGAAGTCCCAGGTTGGACATCGGAAGCCTCAGCTGGGGTGGAAGGAAGAGTGGAAGGAAGGGTTTAGAGGGATTCCCTGACTTCAGTCTGGTCTGACAGAAATCGCAGTCTCTCATAGTACCACAGTCTGGGGATATTAACGTCATCTGCTGCAGCTCTGGATCTCTGGGAATCCGTCACCTTCTTGCGCACCCTAAGATAAGTGCTCCTCAGGCCACCAATTTTGGCTTTTAAATAGGGGTAGGTTGCCGTGGGGACCACCAGCTTCACCAACTCCAGCAGTTTCTCCAGCGCTGTCTGCCTCTTTTGTTTATAATTATAATGCGGGTGTTTGGATCTGCCACAGACGGGGCAGCTCCCTCTATCTATGAACAGGGGGAGGAAGTTGTGGCCATTGAAGCCATCCATTTTATCTGCAAGACACAACACAAGACAAACCCTAGAAACTCTCCTAATTTTGTTACAATATAGGCCTCAATCTAGAAGCAGTATAGGCCCAAGTTTAGATCGGCGCCTCCGATACTCCTTCCTCTGCTCACAGATCGTACGTACTACGCACGCGTGTTACGCTTAATATATTCTGCGTATGCGTGAAACTCCGCCCGCTCCTGACGTTCTTTCTAGTTTATTCCCCGCCCCTTCTCGTTCGGCGCAGTGGGGGAAGAGCACATGGCAGAGACACAGCTGGTGCCTGTTAATTACAGCAACGAGGAGGAGGAGGAAAGCCCGGAGTCAGAAACGTCCCGATCCAGAAGGAGATGATTTAAGGCATCAAATATGTCCTTTAGGGAGATGGTGGAGATGGTCGACATACTGAAAAGGACCGACTATGACGGGAAGTATGGACCTTACCCCAACCCCAATGTCAGACAGGCCAAGATCATGGCCAAAGTGGTCAAAAGTCTGCAGAATAATTTCGGGGTACGACGATTGAAAGATCAGCTCAGGAAGCGGTGGTCGGACCTCAAATTAAGGGAGCACGAGCAGTACAGAAGGATCAGGAGAGTACTGCAAAAAAGTAAGTAGTTGTGCTGTGTTCCTATTCTTTATTTTTATTACGTTCGTGCTGCTCCATGTGCTTTTCTTAACTGTTGTACAGTTTAAAATTGCAACTTTCATGTTCATGGGCACATTATTCGTTCGTATGAAACATTGTTCGTTCAGCCTAGAAAACACCATTGTTTTGGCCATAAGCATTTGAATACATTTATTATGGCCTACTTCTCTTAAAATAATTTGGTTGTGTAGATGGGTTTGTAACTAGAATGAAATGCAAACTAGATTCTGTGTAAGGAGAGGACACTCAGCAGCTGTTTACACATCTGGACTCTGGAGCACTAGTGTGGGACACAAGAACACCCTTTTTATTAGGGGGCCTCACACAGGTGCTCCAGTGTATACTATCGGGGTGTCTCTATCTGTGAAGCTTGCACAAAACAGGTAAGTATTCAAGCTTGACAAAGGACAAAAATATTTCTTCATCTTGGAACTCTGACCAATCAGACAATTGTACCCCACTTCCAAGCAATGTTTCATATTTTGATTTCTGCCATCAAATATCTGCGTGCTAAGTATACCTATTTTTTTTACATAGGGGATAAAAGACTCAGAGGACACCCCTCATCCGAGGAGACAACAGACCCACACCTCAGGAAGAAGTGGAGACCCACCAAAGACAACAGGAGGAGGAGGAGGAAGGAGACGTGGTGGAAATTGTCACCACAACAGGTGAGTGTCTGCGACCACAGGCTCAGGTAAGAGATGGATGGCGGCATATTTATAATACATGGTGTGTTTTTATCTTTTTAGGTGATCGTGATGTTGTGGATCCAGGTCATTTCACCTCTGAAAGTGCACAGATCCTGATCAGGGAGATCATGGGGTGTAATTGGGACTTGGAAAACATCCAGAAAAACATCAATGATGTTCTAAAAAAAATGAAGAACATCATTGATGTTTTAGGGAGAGTTTAAAACCCCTCCAAATCCCTTCCCTTTTTTGTGCTTTTTGGGATCTATAAATTTCTAACATTTTTTGACATATTCGAGAAAAGCCAAATTTTGAAGATGCACACAGTGTGTCAACATGTGCTGTCTGCCATCACGGGAGATCAATGTAGCTGGGAGGAAGGAGTTTCTCCCCAAAACACGTCCCTTGATCCCCCGTGATGGCAGGTAGCACATGTTGACATTCGGCAATTTGTGTGCATCTTCAAAATTTGGCTTTTCCACGGGTGACTTCACCCCATCTGAACACAATATCAAACACAGTTTAGAAATACTCATGTCTGATATTGCCTTCAATTTCTTGAAAAGTTGAACTTTGTAAGTTCAAGATTTGTGTCTTTCTTGGTTTTAAACATGCCTGTTTTACCTTAAATGGACATTTCTACTTTTAGTAATGTGACCCTAAAAATTGTTATACAACAAACATGTTGGTTTGTTTTAAAAAACTTTTATAAATGCACATGTGATTGTGCTGGTATTAAAAAGATTGATAATCAAGAATGTGTGGATTATTGTTTCAACGCTCCAAAACTTATGTTGTGCTCAAATTGGTGTTTTCTGTGACAATGGGGGTTATTTCCTAAGGGAAAATCCACTTTGCACTACAAGTGCAGTTTCAAGTGCACTTGTAGTGCAAAGTGTCTTTGCCTTTAGTAAATAACACCCAACAGTGCTTTGTAGCTTTGTAATGTTACACAATCATGCCATTTTCAGGACTCACCACATTTCTGTCAGGGTCAGTTAAAAGAAACACAAGCAGTAAATGTCACCAAAGATTTTAGTAGTTAAAATGATTTTTTTATTTTAAAAATGTTTCAGACATTGTCTGGCATATTGATGGCCCCCCTACCCACAAAGTAATCAAGGTATCTAAGACAGACCTCACGGGCACTGGGGGGGGGGGGCAAGCCAGGACGGCCACTTTCAAGTGCCGTCAGGGTTGGTTCATTATGAATTCCGGCTTCAGGCCCAACTGAGCCAGCATAGTTGGCAGAATTTTGCCTTAAAAAGTTGTGTAGAACACAGCACGCCAGGATGATATTCAGTTTGTACTCCGCCATGTGTGTAGGTGTAAGAAATAGGCGGAACCGGCTGGCCATGATTCCAAATGTGTTCTCCACCACTCTTCTGGCTCTGGCCAGCCGGTAATTAAAAACCCTCTGGTCCGGGGTGAGGGTCCTCATAGGGAATGACCGCATAAGATGGCCCCCCAGCGCAATCGCTTCATCAGCAACGAAGACGAATGGGAGTCCTTCCACATTGTCTTCTGGAGGTGGCAAGTCCAAGCTGCCATTCTGGAGACGCCTGTAGAACTTCGTCTGGGCGATGACGCCACCATCGGACATCCGGCCATTCTTCCCCACGTCCACATACAGGAACTTGTAAGTAGCCGACACCATTGCCAACATCACAATACTATTGAACCCCTTAAATTATAATAGTATGACCCCGAGTTGGGTGGTGGGACGATGTGGACGTGTTTCCCATCAATTGCCCCTCCGCAGTTAGGAAAGTCCCACCTCTGGGCAAAGTTGGAGGCCACAGTCTGCCATTCCTGTGGGTTGGAAGGAAACTGTGGAGTCAAACAAGAAAAAAAAATAATCATTTTACACCTAAACAGTGAAAGCAGATTAGACACAAACATTCTTGACCAACATCAGTATAACATTTGTTTTATGGAGTTTTGAAAGACCAAGGTATAAGGTCCACCTATCAGATTGCCCCTCCCCCCCTCTCATGGGCCATTTTCTAACATTTTAGGGGGGATGTTTTGGACAGGTAACCCTCTCCACTTCATTGAGAGATGAATGCCTAAATAATGTGTATTACTTTGGCCAGCCCCTCCTTACTTACACTATTGACAGCCAACTGGACAGGTAAGAAGTGTCATAATACAAAGATATAAATACACATTGTACACATTTTAGCACATTTGGACATTCTGCTATTACATATCAAGATAATAATAGGATACAAAAACTTTAAACAGTACCATTTGAAAGTATTCAGACATGCTTTGGGGAATTCATTCATACATCTGACCACAAAAGAGATGGGTATAGTGTGTATGGGTTTGGCAAAGTCAGCAGATAGATGATTGAGGATAGATAGAGAATTGGTATCAGCTGACTTAGCAGTTGGGGGGAGGGAGGGTTCCAAATGATTTGGGGACCCCCAAAAAAAAGCACTCTGCCTAAATTAAAAGCACAAATCACATTTTTACACATTTTAGGGGGTATTTAGGGTAAAGCACTACTATGGAGCTGACAAAATACACTTTTAAGTGACTACATGAGGTGAATATAGGGCCAGGAGAGCATGCTGGGGAGGTAAGTGAAGGCAAATATGTATGAAGGACAAAAAAAAAATTACATAAAAATCCAGCATGCATGAGGACAAGGGGGACATTCACAGCATATTACAATCATGGTCATTAGGGAATGAGGAAAGAAATACAATATATTAACAAACATTATATACAATAAAATGTGATATTAAAGGATAAATCTTACCTTCATATAATCCTTCTGCAGGACCTGAATGATGGCAGAACAGGTCTCTGGGATAATGATCCCTAGAGCCTGGGGGGAGATGAGAACTTGAGCTCCTGCAGGCTTCTCCCCGTCGCCAAGTACCGCAGGGTGGCGACGAGCCTCTGCTCCGGAGTGATAGCTTGCCTCATGCAGGTATCCTGCCTGTTGATATAGGGGGTCAGCAAAGCCAACAAACGGTGAAATACGGGGTCCGTCATCCGGAGAAAGTTCCTGAAATCATCAGGATTATTCTCACAGATCTCAGGGAGCAAAGGCACGTGACAGAACTGGTCATGCTGAAGCAACCAATTCTTGGTCCATGAACTCCTCCCCACCCTGTTCATGGACTGGACTTGTGTCAAGGTCAGGACCCCAACACCAAGCCCCCGCACAGCACGATCTCTACAAGGAGTACGTATACGCAACATGGCTACAAAACGGTCAGCTGCTCAGAATGAAGTAACAGAACGCACTGAAGAACAGCAAGGCCTGTGAAGAGCGACCTGAAAAACAGCAACGAGCGGACAAGATCGCACAGAATAATCCAATACGAACTCACTGCACACACTGAAGAGCAGATACAAACCCACAAGCACAAACTGAACAGCAGAAAACGATCTGAAAACCACGAGTCTGAAAAAGCGCGAATCGTCTCTCACCAAACTTTTACTAACACGAGATTAGCAAAAGGAGCCCAAAGGGTGCCGCGCTTGGTTCAGAACTGCCCTTTTCTAGTCTCGTCGTACGTGGTTTACGTCACTGCGTTCTTGGCCATCATTATGTTTGAGCCAACATCCGTCGGAAAAAATCCATGGATTTTGTTGTCGGAATGTCCGATCAATGTCCAATTGTGTGTACGGGGCATTATTTTGCTGCCGAAAGGGGAGAGATGTGAACCCGTGGAACCCAGAATCCCTTCGAGAAGTTGGGAAACCCTTGTTTCAGTTCCCTATGCACCTCCTATGTCTAAGTCAGCCTGTGTCTCTAATAGGGGCACAGGGTGACCGAGAAATCCAGTCTGATCTGTACTAATCTGACTCCCTGTACAACCACACTAGAATGTGTGTGTGTATATGTACGTATATGTGTGTGTGTGTGTATATGTATGTATGTATATATATATATATATATATATATATATATATATATTGATTGTCTCATTTTGTTGTGTACTCTTTGCTGGGTCGTTTGGGGTGTGGCTGTATTCCATAGTTCTATTGTCTGCCTTGGATACTATGGGATGTGTAAGTGTGTTTGCTCTGAGGAGGGAGGGAGGGGGATTCCTCCAACAGCTCTCTCTGCTGATTGGACAGTCTACCCTGCACAGAATGCAAGGGGGGGGAAATGTTCTGAGTATTACCTGTCTACCTGTGTTTTCAATAAAACAGTATATGTTGAGCAACCAAACAAGTATTTCCTTGTATGTGATTGTCAGCGGTTGGAAGATCTGATATCTATATTCAGACTGGGAGAAAGCGGTATATGACAAAAGCACTCAAGTGGAGTGTGGGAGATTTCTTTGCACTCACCTTTTAGGAAGTAGCTACATTCTCTAATACACGCCTGCCTCAACCTACAGAGATTTATGTTTTTCACATAGTTACTCTACTGTATCTAGGATGATGTCCATTAGAGGCATATAAATAGGAGTTTCCTGCTGTTTTTTTTTTTTTTTAATCTCTCCATGATTCAGATAATGGTGCCTCTTTGTCTATAACATAAGTCAGCTCAGTTTCCAATGAGTTTTGCTACAATGCTTGATGATCTCTTTTAACTTGTGATCTCCTCCTGTCTGGGCAAAGAGGCAATAGATGTACTATTCCAGTACATCATGCTCGCTTTTGTGTGCGCACTCACACATGTACACGTTCACGTGCGCATAAGAATTAGCATGCCTACTTGGCACCTAGTGGCCTATTTAAACCGGACGGTCACCATGAGCAGTTGCTGAATGGTCTTCAGCTTGTTCACCAATTTGGCTCTGAGGAACAGGGTCCTCCCTCCAAACGCGTTAACCATTTGCGATGCCATCTGCCATTTCTTCCTCCAGCCCAAGAGAATGACCCGGGCACATAAATAAGCCAGCAAAGCATGCATGCCAGTATCAGAGAAACCACTGCAAGATCTTACTAATGCATCCAATGATCGCATCTTGGAGGTGAAGATCGGTGCTGAAGAATGCCGTAGTGCAGAACAGTGCTGCGAAGAGATGATTGCACTGGGCTAAAAAAAGAGAATTCTTTATATGTTTCAGTTCTAAGGATACTCATTGTTCTGAGGAGGGCAGCAAGAAGGGTTGACTGCACCACCTACCTATAGACTAAACCCCCAAGCGCAGGAGATTGTGTAGTCTTTAGCTTGTATCTGTATTCCTGAGACCCGATCCTTCTTACCTGTGTATGACCCAGCATTCTCCTGGACTTTGCCTTTGCTCCTGCATTAATGTTGTTCATCTGATCTCTCTGAGCTCAGCTTGTTTACTGGACTCGTCTTTGCCTGCTGATTATGTACTGCGCTGCCCAGCTGTCAAGGGGTTAATATGGCGCACAATGGAGGTAGCCGAGTACATATAAAAATGGTGGGGGGAATGGGGTGGGTTGGGGGTTCCTGAGAGGGGGAACTTGATGGTGGTAGTTAATGTTTCACAACAAGTTCAGGTATTAGTCCATGTAAGGATAAAATGATGCTGAATAAATGGAAGGCAGCCAGTCTATAAAAGCTAGACGAAGCTCTGGAACAATAAAAAAGAAAGAAGGACGGCGCCCTCTAAGTGCAGCATGTATGTTAAAAACATTTATTACAATAGATAAAAACACTCACATTTGAGTTGCTAAAAACCAGCATGTAAAGTAGTTTCATCCGCGTGCTCTCGGGGGATGTGGGTGTCACGGGCCAGTGGGGGGGTTCCTGGGATGTGAGTCCTGTGACCTGGGTCCTGGTAGCTGTTCCGGTGGTGCCGAGGGTCCTCAGAGCCTCCGGGTGGCCAGGATGTCGGTCATGGATCCTCCGTGGAGCGCCGTGCTGACCTGCGTCTTCACTTCCGGGAGCGGGGTGAGGCGGGCGGTGCTTCGCGTTCGGAGCATGCGTGCTCCTTCATCAGGCTATGCTGGTGGCCATATTCAGTGTGGTAATTTATACCATAGGCAGTGGGAGGGGTGGAGAGGTACTTGAGAGGAGGGCGGGACTATGTATAATGATTGGGCGCGTAGGTAACCATGGAGATGGGGTGTACACAATGTGGAAGGGGAGTGAAGGGAGATGGGGAGTGGGCGGGGAGTGAGGAGGGGGGGAAAAAAGGAGATATGCAAATGAGTATGTTATGGTAAGAACATATGTGTGTATATGGATAGTGGGGTAAGGAGAAGGCGGTCTATATGAATAATAAAATAGGTATATAATTATAGGGAGAGATTGGTGGTATATATCAGAAGGAATAAAACTTGTACAATGTATATATGTGTGTAAACACAAAGAACCATTTATAAAGGATCCCTTCAGACACACATACACATATATACACATTTAAATGACGCGTAAGATTGGGACAAAAGGAGGGGGGGAGTGTGTTTCCAGACGGGTATTTGGGAATGAGAGGAATGTTATGGGAAATACTGGGAAATAAAAGTAAAAATATATAGAAATATAAATAAAAATAAAGATAAAAATAAGGAAATTAAAAATAAATTTTTTTAAAATAAAAATAAATATAAAAATAGGAATAAAAATTAAAATGGTATGTGTTATACACTAGGGCTATGTGGATAGGGGTAATGGGTGGGAGACAGGTATACACTCACACTAGTGTACTGGTACACCCATACACGTGTTCCATGTAGACTGTAAGTTAATGGGGTAGTGACTAGATGATGGATAAAACAATAAATGAGACAACAGGTAGGACAATGGATGAAACAATACGTGGTGAATTGAGATGAGATGATGTGATGAGGCAGGGATATGGTTGGGGTCACAGCAAAATGTTAATTTCAATGCCTTCATTGAGGCCTCCTGGCGATAAAGTGTCCAGTGTGTATATCCAGTAGTTTTCTCTTTCACACAACCTTTTGTAGCGTTCAGCAGTAGGGAGGGTGGGTGGAATAGACTCAATAACCCACACGCGTAGCCCTGAAGATGTTTGTCCATGATGTTCTTTAAAATGTCTTGGTACGCTATGCTTGTCAATGCCCTTCTCTACAAGGTTATGATGCTCACCAAACCTTTTGCGGAGTGGGCGTATAGTGCGGCCTACGTATAGTAGGCCGCAGGGGCATGTGATGCAATAGACCACATAATCTGAACCACAATTGAAGAAGTCGGGGATGACATATAGTTTACCCTTATGATGGAAGTCTTTTTGCCTATGTGTAACATGGGTGCATGTGAGGCAGAGGGGCTTCCTACATTGATGATTTGATGTTAAAGAAGGTTAACGGGGCACTGGCGGTGGGGCGTGCTGTTTTCACTTTGCTTGGTGCTATTTGGGCCTTTATATTCTTAGCCCGTCTGTAGGTGACCAGTGGTTTATCACTTATGGTGGGTTTTAGATGCGGATCCTCACGCAGAATGGACCAGTGTTTGGTGAAGATCTTTTCCATTTGCTTAAATCTGTTGTGGTATTGTGTCACAAATCTGACGGGTTGGGTAGTGTCGTCTGTACTGGTTTGTCTCTTGCCCTTCGCGTTTTCACTGAGATAGTATTGGAAGGCATCTTCTATGAGGTGGTCTGGGTAACCCTTGTCTTTGAATTTGGCTTTGAGTAGTAGGCCGTATGTTTCATAGTCCTGTAGGCACGTGCAATTATGTTTTAGGCGGCCGAACTGGCTTTTTGGGATGTTTTTAACCCATCGTAGGTGATGGCAACTGTTACAGTGTAGGTAAGAGTTCCCTGAGGTGGATTTTGTATAATTCTGGGCGCAGATGGTGTTTTCATAGTGAAAGAGTTCCAGATCCAAAAAGGCCAGTTTGTTATTGTCTGTGACTGATGTAAATGATAGACCCATGGAGTTGTTGCAGTGTTGGACGAAGGGTAGGATGGTGGTTTCTGGACCATCCCAGAAAATGACCACGTCATCTATGTAGCGCCCGTAATAGACTATGTGGGGCGCATATGGGTTATTGTTGTGTATATATTGTAGCTCCCAGTAACCCATAGTAAGGTTCGCGTAGCTGGGGGCAAAATTGGCCCCCATGGCAGTTCCTTGTGTTTGAATGTAGAAGTCTCCGTGGGATTCGAAATAATTGTGGGTTAGGCAGAATTCTAATATTTCCAGTAAGAATTGGTTCTGACGTGGATTGAGTGATAGATCACTGTTGAGGTAGTGTCGTACAGCTTGTAAACCAATGTTATGGGGAATGGACGTGTATAGTGAGACCACATCTAGCGAGAGCCAGCGGTATGTGGGTTCCCAGGAGTAGTATCGTAGCATGTTCAGAAGGTGGATGCTGTCTTTAATGTAGGAAGGTAGGTTCTGTACTATACCTTGTAGAAAATGATCAATGTAGATAGAGAAGTAGCTGGTTACGCTTTCCATGGCCGCCACTATTGGTCTACCAGGAGGGTGTGTGGGGTCTTTGTGCACCTTCGGAAGGTGGTAAAAGTAGGGCCTTTTTTGCGAGAGGTTGATGGGTCTAGAAGCGGATCCAAGGGGGCATTAAAATCCCCGCCTAAGATGAGTTTACCTTCTGCAAAGTCTGACAAGATCCTCCTGTACCGCAGAGCAGATGATATTTGATTAGTAATTGGTAGGTAAAGGTTGGCGATAGTGAATTTCGTACCCCATAGAGAAAAATTCACAAACACATACCTTCCCTGAGGGTCTATCAGCTCAATCGGAAGTGTTTTGTGGAAGGCAACAGAAACGCCTTCAGTTTTCAGAGAAAGGTTTGCACTGTGGAACCATCTGTTAAAGTTGGAGCAGGAAGGGGTGGAGGTCATGTGGAAATGAGGTCCCTGTAAAAGCAACACATTGACCTGTTGTTTATGCATTTGGTAGAGGATTTGCCCCCTTTTGGATGCAATATTGAGGCCATTTACATTGTAGGAGCAATGTCTCAGGCAAGGACGAGCTGATACTGTATGGGCCATAGTGGAATGAGAAAAAGAAAATCAGATTATAGATAGCAGGAAGAGGGATGGGGAGGGGAAGGGGAAACCTGCACTATGGCAGAAATATACCAGGACAAAAACTAGGAAGGGGGGGGCACCTAAATAAGGAGCCTAACAAACTCTAAGGGGTCCACAAGGATGGGACACCACGTGAAAAATCACGTAATTAGGCACAGTTCGTGCCAAGCCTATTGAGGGTGAGAGGTTTGAGAAGGAGAGTCTGAGCCGCGAGCCCACTAGCATAACAGGCATATATAGCATAATTGAGGCACATCAGTGTTATAAGGTATTTAAACAGTAGAACACACATCAGATTGTTTGTAAAGGAGGGTGGCGGTCTGTGTGGGCGAATATTCCTGAGCAAGATCGCCCTCTCTCCTTCACAGAGAAATGATCAATCTATGAAATAACATCATATGGGGAATCATATTCAACATACGTTACCCATAGACTCCAACAGGAACCCTGGAAACATAAATCTGAGTAACAATACTAAAATCAGTAACAGTGTGAGTTAACATTTTAAGGTAAAACTAGGCGGTGTAGGAGAAATCATACACAGAGATCTATAGGTGCCCACGAGGACAGTGGCAAGGGACCGTGGACCCAGCAGGTCCATCTATCGCCCCCCCCCCCCCGCCTGTATCCAGGTGTGACATTTGCTCTAAACACATAAGGCTAGGACCAGTTCAGCAAAGTATATTAGAAGCTCAATAGTTGCATAGCCAAATCAGATATCAGAAATTTCACAATTCCATAGTCTCTACACCAGCAAAGGGTAGGGAAGAGGCTCAACAATTTGTTGCACCGATTATCGTGAGGCATTAAAGTATGGAACAGGTCATTTTGTCGCCCACAGTAAAATGTCCGGGGGAAAACAGTTGGAACAAATAGGGAAGTTGTAAAGCGAGAAACCCCCAAAATAAAAGGGGGGGGGGTTTCTTGCATCGACCTGTCCAGGAGACAAGAAGTAAACAGTGCATTGGTTTGGTGCTAGTTACATGAGGAGTGTTGATATGGCTTTATGCAACATCTTAGAGTTGCCTTAAGCTTCCGGTGAGGTAGGCTGATGCATTTTAGGGCCCGGAGAATGTGATCTGGACCTCGGTTGTCTGCGTCGTTGTGGTAGGAGGTCACGTGCCTGCACCCTGGTGCGGTCATCTGGTGGATCTAACCAGTTTGGAACATCAATTGGGTCTTGTTCCAGAAAGGGGAAGAAGGCTGGGAGTTGATCTGGCTCAGAAAGGACGAATTTATGTTCAGCCCTGGTCACCCTAACACTAAAGGGATTACCCCATGTGTAAGTTTCTCCGGCTTGTCGTATCCGGTCTAGCGGGTGGACCATGCGACGCATGTGGAGAGTGTTGTGAGAGAGGTCTGGGTAGAGATGAATTGCAGAACCGTCAAAGTCCACAGGGCCCAAACGCCATGCCTTGCGCATAAGTTCTTCCTTAAGGGTGTAATAATGTACCCTGCAGAGGACATTGCGTGGGCGGTCACTATAATCCCTCCTCAGCCCTCCTACTCTGTGCACCCGGTCTATTTCGACTATTTTGAGGATGCAATGACAGAAGGTTTTAAGTCTGTTACAGTCGTGGCCTCTGGTATTCCTTGTAGCCGTATATTGTTCACGCGGCTCCTATTTTCTCCGTCTTCTATGCGCAATTAATGTTGCCGTATGCAGTGCAAGTGCTCCCTGGAGGCTCGTTTGAGGGATGTGATGCGGGTTGCGTTGTCAGTTTGAGTGTCAGTTAAAGCAGACACTGCGGTCTCAGTAGTAGAGACCCGCTGATGGGAGGGCCTGGAGGTCTTTGTGAAGTGAGGTCTCCATTTTGACCACCCAGGACTCAAACTCCGCCTGGAAGGCTGACAGGAGGGCCGAAGCCTCAGATCTGGATGATCCCCCTGAGGCCCGGGGGTCGCATCCACAGGGTCTGTGTCAGGAAGTAGTGCAACAGGGGTCACTGTCCTGGTTACCACAGCCGGTGGGACCGAATGCAGGACCAGGGGATCATCCGATTCCTCACTGCTGTCTGTCATTGGCTGAGCTGGGGGAGGATGCTTGCTCTTCCCTGTGTTTCGAGGGGGCGCCATCTTATCTTTGGGAGTACGGGGATCTGACTGAGATGTGCGGAGCAGGTATCGCTGGATTGTGCCCTGTTGCAGCTCTGTGGATTCAGCAGATCGAGAGCTGTGTGTCTTGTTCAAAGATGTGCTATGGCTGGAGGATAGCCTGTCAGCTATGGGCGATCATGGGGCTCAGCAGCACATGTCTTGGGCCATCCATGGTTGGCCTTGCCCCCTGATGAGTTTCTTTCCCTGGTGAGGACCACAGGTGTCAGCTGAACCTGTTGAGCAGCTCTTATATCTGTGTTTGATGGGTTCCAGGCTCAGAGGGGGTAGGGAGGCCAGACGCTTATGTTAATAGTGCAGTCGGGTGAAGCAAAATGGCCACCACTTGTGGCCTCCGGAGCTAGAGCCGCGGCTGCAACACACTTTGTTGAAGGGGGTGGATGCCTGTTGCTATCCCCCTCGGGGGCCACAATCCACCAGGCCGGGGCACTCCTGGGGGCAGATGGGACTTGGATCTGGCCCAGAGAAGTCGGGGAGGTCACCAGGGTGTAGCAGGATGGCCACTGTTATTTACTGTGTCCTGCAGGCTGGCCAGGGTATAACAAGATGGCCACCGTCACTTGCCACGTATTTCAGGCTGTCTAGGGTGTAGCAATATGGCCGCTGTCACATGTTATGTCCTTCAGGTTGGCCAAGGTGTAGCAAGATGGCTGCCGTCGTAAACTCTGTCCCTCAGGCTGGTCCACAGTATCCACACAGGGAGGATTGCGGGCTGCAGATGGCAGGCCGGATCCCTCTGGTGTCTGTGCGGCAATGTAGTCAAATACAGGGCAGTCCAGGAGGCCTGGAGGCAGTGTGGGCACCGCAGCCGGATACAGCAAGATGGCCGCCGCTCCCCATGCTAAGGCCGATGCCGTGGTCCGTCCTCAGGTGGCTGGGCACAAGGATCGCCGTGCCAACGGCCCCAGGAGGCTTTCTGGCAGTCTGATGAACAATATATTACATAATTTTCATACATTTTTGTAATTTTGTTTGATATAGCTAATGCTGTGTCTATATTTTTAGATTTTGTACTATTAAACTTATATACATATATATACATACGCCTTTTTGGAGTCGTTGCCCTTTAAAGGCCCACTAGAGGGTTTTTCTTTGTTTCTGTGTTCCATATTTGGGATGTGGGCAATTTCTCCTATACCCCACTAGAATTGAACTATTCTCTATATCTCCAGTGGTAATGAGGATGGAGGAGATGATGTTGAGGTCACTGACTTGACTTGGGTGGCAGATAGAGCAGAGGAGGAACGTGAGAGTGAGGCACAACCCCAAAGAGGCAGCCATCATGGAAGAATAGAGAGCAGCTACCCTATTCCATCACATTGTGGAGCTGTTATCTCTCGGCCCACTTCCCACAGCTCAGCTGTCTTTTTTTTTTTTTTTTTTAGTACATGTGCAGCCAATTGCACTGTTGCTATTTGCAAACTTTGTCTCAAGCACATCAAGCGTGGCAAAAACACCAGCCATTTGGGTACCACATGCTCGACAAGGCATTTAACCTCCCACCATGCCTCTGCCTCATCTGCTGCAGCAGAAAAAGAGAAAATATAGTCCATGCCACCCACATGCCCAGTGTCTAAATGCAAGCTTGTCAAAGCTGCTGGCTCTCCAACTTCTGCCTTTCCGCCTG